>NC_059472.1:105332690-105684314 GCF_018139145.2 Gymnogyps californianus | reverse complement strand
GAAAAAACTACACTCCTGAAAGATCAAAATCCAATCATCACCAGGTGAAAACAAAGGCAAAAAAGACACAGTACTGAAAAACATTGCCAAAATGGTGAAAGCCTGGTTATTATATGCAAGTCAACATAAGTTCTGCCAGGCATTCACTCTTCATTTGGAAGCACGGTTCCATAAGGCAAATAGCAAAAAGAGTTCATTTATGGGTTAAAATGTTTGAGATTGAAGGGCACTGGTTACAAAATCTGATTCAAGTTCACCTGTGAGAGTTTATCTACAGACAGTAAAACCAGTATTTGTGAGAGGTGCTAAACTACTGAAGTAATAATCTACTCCCCTGTTCTGTTTTTTCTGATGAAATAATCTGTTTGAGAAAAATCACACTTTAAGAAGAAAATTACTGTGTTTATTCCAGGGATTTTACTTCAGAACTATATCAATGAGTAATCATGGTGGTTGACACTTCTATACTAGAGAATTCTATACTGCATATATAACCTATGTGAGATTGAATCTATAATTTGGTACTTAGGAACCTCATCTAAAATTCAAGGTTTGGTCTGATTAGAAAAGTAATCCGGGTTTTATAAGATGTTCCAGCCACAGCCTGGTTATTTCCTGTTCTTAGTTCTATCACTGTCTCTTCCATATCAAAAGAAACAAAGATATATCCTTCATCAAATATGACCCTTTCTTGAAAAACATTTCAATTGACAAATTAGAATTCTTAGGTGAGAAAGAAGTTTTGGTCAAAAAACATCAGCCTTAAATGAAGGAGGCCTTCAGACAAGCTGAACTCATAATTTGTTAAATATGCAAAAAATTCAAATAATTATTTCCAAGATGCCAGAAATTCTTCATAAGTTCAAATAAATATTTTCAAAATACTAGAAATTCTTCACAAAAAAAATATTTGGAATGGAGAAGCTTCATAATTTATATACAGACAATGGAAAGAGATCTTACAGTCTGAAAACTTTGCCAGAAAGCAGTGGATTTTCTCATCATATTCCTACCTCTTTTAGAAACAAAATAAGCAAGAACATATGTAATATGTTCTGCTGTCCATCAGGTTATATAATCAGAATTCCAAATAGATTTCTTTTGGGGTGAAATATAACAGGAACAATCGGCTATATTTGTTCTGCTAACAGAATAATATCACTGGAAGGTTGAAGCAAGAAGGAAACCACTGAAATACTATAACTAATGGGCTTGTGTGACTTAATGTGAAAACAGAAACAGATCAACAGAAGTGATGAAAGGCTAAGTTCAGTTTGGCAAGTGGTAGTTTTTAAACACATAATTAGGTATTAGCTTTGCAGCCTAAGTGATCTGCTCTGCGTTTTTGTCCTTACGTGCACTTTCCCATCAGTCCTTTTTGTCATCTCTTGTTCTGCCAGGATCAGTGTATCGATTACTTGGTTTTCAGAGAAAGAAGAAAACAAAATGTACATCTAGGAGCTTAGCTTTTTTTGTTGTTTAAGAAACAATTTTATATGTAGGTTTAATATAAAACAAATTATTCAGGGAGGGGTTTTTTCATACCTTGTAAGGAAGCATACTTCAAGAGACGGATACATGAAGAACTGTTTCATTTTATTCTTAAAACAGCTTCCAGGGAGTAATTTCATTACAGTTTGCCCGTATGCTGCTGTAATCAGTGGCCCAAAGTAGCTGATTTCACACCTGTTTTGCCTAGTTCCAATACATTTCCCAGGGTAATCATCATTATATTGTATATCAGAAGTCAATGTAATCTTTTAACACAGAGATGCAAGTCTAATTAAAAAAAAAGTTAGACTACAACATTATTAATTCATTAATACTAGCATGACAATAGCAATTTTGAAAGGCAAAAAAACTCTCAAAACCCTGTTTTTGCTTTATGGCTCTTGGAACAATGGGAAAAAAATAAACCTTTTAAAAAGATATTTTCAGTTTATGCCAACTAAAGTATCAGCATAATGGAAAAGTTCCAATAATGACCTTAGTGTATAGACAAAGAGTTTGTTCTTAGAGTGTACATCATCCCACTCTGTATTTAGCAAGATGATGAAGAGCAAAAAGATAAAGGTATTTTCTTATGAAGAAGTTAATGTTTGTGGTCAGCAGATTAAGAAAAACCTTCAGTAACACTGCATGCTCATCTTTAGACCTTAGGTTATCTGCCACAACTTTGACTGAGATCTAAGAAGTATTAATAATAATTAAAGGATTTGTTTGTTCTTCAATGTATGGCTGAGTTTGCACTGAAAGCAGATCACTGAATACCCCATTTCAGTTTTGACACCTTTTGCACACAGTATCTCTCCTAAGTACTTCTTGCCTGTCAAACATGAACATATTTCAGCATCCCACCTGAGGAAGGCATATAAAAAAAGGCATTGTAACAAACAGCCAACTACCAGAATATAGAGTTCGGATTTTTTTCTGTGATCACTACCTAGCTGTGAAAGTTCTGTGTTCCCTCCGTGCTGTCTCTAAGCATTGGCTACTATCAGGAATAGGATTCTAAGCTAAATATAACTTTGGTCCAGTGCGGAACAGTTGTTACGATACATATGTATTTATAAACACACACACACATACATACATGTACAAGAAAGACATTTAAGAAAATATAGATAATATAACAGAATCTATGGGTTATCTTAGGCAAATATATTCTTTTTGGCTGTTAAATATAATAACAACCCCAAATGTGATTGTAAGCTCAAAATCCACAAAAAGATGGAGGTAGCTTCTTGAGGAATAAATATTAAGATTTAGATTTTTTACAGATCAAATTTAAAGTTCAAAAATGAACCTTTAAAAATCCCAGACAGAGACAGAAACACAAGCAGCCAATTGCCTCAGAATTTCAGCTATTTCCTGCTTAACATATTATGGACTAACACAGCCCATTGGAATTCTTTTACAAAGAGGGAGTTTCCCTCATATTCATCAAAATCATTCCTGGAAGTCATTCCACTTCTGCAAAACTCCCAGTAAACCCAGGCAGAGCTCCATCAGAAACTTGTCTGCCAGGCATGACTTAGTATTTTCTTTAGCACTGACCTACACATTGGGTAAGTTGAGCTAGGACCCCTTGAGTTTGAGAACCAGTGCTGCCAGGCTTTCCTGAAATACACATTCCTTTCATCAAAAATGTTTTAAACTCTTCAAATGCATTTTTCAGCTGGATTTGAACCAAATCTGCTCCCTGTCCGTTGTGCCCTGGGACATTCTGGTCTCAGTCACTAAGTGCAACAACTGTCACTAACTTCCAAATTGAGCAGTGTCTACACAGGTCCCCTGGAGTGTGCAGCTCGCTCCGACCCCTCTTATTCAGGGCCTTGCTGCCTGACACTCCTTTGCCCCTACATGGGAGTTTCCCATCTGCCCTCCATGCTTGCTGTTTTTCTCTCTCAGCATGCCCATCCTGCCCTCCCATATTCCCAGCACAGTGCACTCCCTTTCCCCACTGCAAGGGTAAAATTCCCCCAGTCTTCCCCCAGTGCGGAAAGCCCCACCTAATCCAGAGTGTAGCAGTCAATATGATCATAACGTTTCTCTGTTTAAAGTTTTATTTTTAAGCGAATACTGGATTTTTTCCATTTATTAAGATTATTTTTGTTTTAAAAATAAATAGGGATACAGCTTTGCTCTCTGCTATGCAGCGCACATTTTTAACAAATTATACTACTGGTGGAAAATAAAGATTGCTAACTGGGGTACTATTTTGAAATATCTTTCATTATCTTTGCCTCTATTAACCCAAGGAAATTGACAGCCCATGTAAGAAAGGGCATATTCACACACTTCAGAAATGGATAAAATAATGGCAGCTATGTCAAAGTGAGTCAGATACAGTCTGGCAATACAATACCAGGATGAGACTGCGTTAAGAAGGAAGGCTAAATAGCCCTCTTGTGATGACTGCCCTGATGGAGCTGTACAACACTCAAGATTAAGTTAAGAGCTTTGCACAGCACTTGGACAATGGAGAGTTTTCTACTCAAGACTGAACTGGCTCAAACATGTCTGGTCCATGGTTCATAACATGATGAAATATACACTACCCATTTTCTCCCCTGCCCCCTTCCCACAAGGCCAAGTCAGTTATTTAAATTAACATCTGGCTATCATGCACCAATTACATACTTCCTCTGTCTCACGGCAGCTAAACTTTGTGGGGCTTTTCTCTCTCCCCATTTTGCCTTTTTCTGTATTATTTCCTGACCCTGAAACTTCAGCAGGAGTTCAACCACTCCCCAAAATGGCAGACTTGCATCCATATCTTGCACTGCCAAGGGTCTATTTCTCAGTCAAATAAATGTTTGCAACAGTGTTCCTTACTTTAAACAACCCAAGCCTTTTTTAGACTTTATTGGAAACAGTTCTTGTCTGGTCATTAGTCACACTGCTTCAGATGGAAAAGAGCTGAGGATTAGTTACATCTGGATCTGAGTCCATCTCTGTTAAAGAAGTCAGTCACCTGCCAACCCTTTTAACAAGCAGTGAAAGGACTAAACAGCTAAACAAGTTCATTGGATCAAGTTGTTTGTCAGCAGTGAATGGGGAGGAAGAAACAAGGGAAACAAGTCCCTGTGCTTATTTTTCAAAGATAAAAGAATTTAAAGAGTTACAGGCTGAAGACAGGATAAGATCACAGAGTTGCATTGAGCAGAAAAATGTTTAAGTTGGTCATCACCTCATATTCCTGTGGACTAGAAGGAACTAATTATTCTAGGAATGAAAAGTATTTAAGTGATTCCTTACTGTTAAAAGTGATGTGCTTGTTTATGCTACCCTATCGAGCCATAATAAAATGAGACGTCTTAAATTACCAAACATTTCTGCAATCTTATCAC
This sequence comes from Gymnogyps californianus, assembly GCF_018139145.2. Lineage (NCBI taxonomy): Eukaryota > Metazoa > Chordata > Aves > Accipitriformes > Cathartidae > Gymnogyps > Gymnogyps californianus. The sequence continues at coordinate 105,679,461 of NC_059472.1, read as the reverse complement.
ACAAATAAACACACTCTCACTCCCTGAGAGTGAGATATATGCTTAATAGTATTACATTCCCTAGCACATCTATGCTTTTATTTATATAAATAAATTTTTATAAGTAGCTTGAGGACTTCTGTTTTTTTCTAGAATGGGTTTTGCAAAAATAAAAGGAAGATGAAGATGTGTCTAGTCTTTTTATTAATTTTGTGCTCAAAAGTGACTGAGACACTTTAGAAAATTCCCTAATCAAATATTATTTACTCTGTAGTACTTTGATAAAGATCACTTTATTTTATTTTACAGTCAGTTACCCCATTGAACATAATTCTGGTCCTAATGAATACCACAGTCAAGCCACTTTTCCTTCTTAGATTTTCTAACTGTAAAGTAGAAAAAACGATAGGGTTTTTTTGTAAAGCATTTTAAAATCCAGATTTTTATCAGTAAGGTACTGTCTTGCATACTTTAAATCTGTGGCTGGGATAATTCATGAATTCCAATTAAAGCTTTAATATATAATGGAGAACTATATAATTCTACGTGCACACATAGAAACACCAAAGTTTCTGAGAACAATCTCCTAGTTACAACTGTCAAGTGAATCCTTACTTACTGGAGGAAAATGTGCTGAATCCATTTACTCATCTTTCTCAATCTGTATGCCATGCCAATGAAATGTGTACATTCCTTAATATATTAAGACTATGCTTTCCAATATATTACACCTTTCGAGAAATTAATTAGGCATGTTGAATGCATTTATTTTTAAAAGACTTTTTTTTCATAAAACATGTATTGCATCATGTAGCCCACTTTAAGTGCCCTGACAAGAACTGTGTGCACCTTAGAGTGTATCTGTACAAAAACAGTCACTGCATTTCTAAAGGTATCAATTTCACATTATGAATAAAGATCTGAAAAATATACTGCTATTTTGTTACTTGAATGAATAATGGAGGATAATGAATAAGTAGGTGAAATTTTAAAAGAAACTAAACTTCCAGCTTTCCATAAGATATTTTAAAAATAGATCTGCAGAAGAGATTAAAAAATAAGCAATATTGTATGAGTCAAAAAATCCAGGTAATGTTATCACCAGTAACAGTAATTCTGATACAGTTTAAAGAAAATAATACTTTGTATGTAATCAAATACTATTTGCAACTTAAAGAAAGAATATTGTGCATTAAAGATGATCTTGCCATTCAACTAACAGTCTTCAACAAGAGCACATCACATTTCTGAAACAAATGCCCAGTGAGTTGTTTAGCATAGCCAGGATAAGAATATTAACATTCAGTTTATAGAAATTTTAACTTTATTTCTTAAATTTTCTTGTAAGAATCCCAATTCTATAACAGACTATTGCCTTCAACAATGGAATCAACCACAGGATAAAGAATTTAGACATCAAGAGTGTAAGTAAAGAAGTCCAGGGATTTTTATCTGTTAGCCTTTAAAATGTAATGTTGGAAAGACCAGATAATGACTCTCTTCCTCTGGTGGTGTATTGGGTTTGCGTGGCAAGGTTTTGGTAGCAGGGGGGCTACAGGGGTGGCTTCTGTGAGAAGCTGCTAGAAGCTTCCCCTATGTCCGATAAAGTTAATGCCAGCGGGTTCCGAGACAGACCCACTGCTGGCCAAGGCTGAGCCAATCAGCAACAGTGGTAGCACCTCTGTGATAACATATTTAAGAAAGGGAAAAGAAGTTACAGGGGAGTAGCAGTTGCAGCCAGAGAGAGCGGAGTGAGAAGATGTGAGAGAAACAACTCCGCAGACACCAAGGTCAGTGAAGAAGGAGGGGGAGGAGGTGCTCCAGGCACCGGAGCAGAGAGATTCCCCTGCAGCCCATGGTGAAGACCACGGTGAGGCAGGCTGTCCCCCTGCAGCCCATGGAGGTCCATGGTGGAGCGGATATCCACCTGCAGCCTGTGGAGGACCCCATGCTGGAGCAGGTGGATGCCCGAAGGACGGTGTGACCCCATGGGAAACCCGCGCTGGAGCAGGCTCCTGGCAGGACCTGCAGACCCGTGGCCCCGTGGAGAGAGGAGCCCACGCTGGAGCAGGTTTGCTGGCAGGACTAGTGACCCTGTGGGGGACCCACGCTGGAGCAGTCTGTTCCTGAAGGACTGCACCCCGTGGATGGGACCCATGCTGGAGCAGTTCGTGAAGAACTGTAGCCCATGGGAAGGACTCATGTTGGAGAAGTTTGTGAAGGACTGTCTCCCGTGGGAGGGACCCCATGCTGGAGCAGGGGAAGAGTGTGAGTCTTCCTCCCTGTGAGGAGGAAGGAGAGGCAGAAACAACATGTGATGAACTGACCCAAACCCCCCTTCCCCGTCCCCCTGCGCCGCTCGGGGTGGGAGGAGGTAGAGAAAATCAGGAGTAAAGTTAAGCCTGGGAAGAAGGGAGGGGTGGGGGGAAGGTGTTTTAAGATTTGGTTTTATTTCTCATTATCCTGCTCTAATTTGACTAACAATAAATTACACTAATTTTTCCCTAAGTCGAGTCTGTTTTGCCCATGACGGTAATTGGTGAGTGATCTCCCTGTCCTTATCTCAACCCACGAGCCTTTCATTTTATTTTTTCTCCCCTGTCCAGTTGAGGAGGGGGAGTGATAGAGCGGCTTTGGTGGGCACCTGGCATCCAGCCAGGGTCAACCCACCACAGGTGGCCAAATCCCAAAGGCTTTTTGTCATTCCAGGAGTCTGCAGCAGGCAGAAGTGAAGCTTTGTTGGATCTTTGCCAGATTTCTTTGCGTCTTAATGTGGATGTAATTGCAGCATCTGCACCAAATATGATGTTCAGTTTAAAATTAAAGCATACAAAGTTTAAAAATCTATCAGCATTCAAAGACACTTAATTTTAAAAAGATCCATGTCATTGACCTTCAAATGTTGATGTGAACATGTCTCTGTGTGTGTGAGAGAGAATATCTGGATTGATTTAAGCCTCCTATTACCTTGTTTATGCAACAAAACTTCCACTGCCATAGCCACACTGGTATTGCTGTGTCAATGAAGATCTCCAGTGTACACACAGGACATGCCATGAGAAGTAAAATGCCAAAGTAATTACATTGCTTTGTGAACAACAAACAAACACCAGCTTCTGTCAATAAAGATGCAGGCTTAGGTTTTGCTGGTAGAGCTGTGACATCCATATGACACAGCCAAGTATTAGAATGTGCTTCTTCACAGAGTTTTCTCCTTGCTTTTAGTAAAACTTAGTAGTGAGGACTGCTCTCTCTTATAATTCTCATTAAAAATCAAATCCTGGCCCAGGTGTCTCCAGTGCTAATAACATTGTTTCACTACAAATTGCCTTTTTCAGTCACCAAAACGTCTTAGTCATTCAAATGACTTGGATTTAAGCAATTTCAGCACCAGGCAAATGAGTGGAAAATAAGCTTTATTCTTCCTTGGGAAGAAAATGTTGAAAAACAAACTGTCTAAATAAATTGCAATTTCTCTGCTCAGTTCTAATACAAATTTGATTAAAACTGCTAATTGTCAGAAACTTTTATAATATCCTGACTCAAGTTTTCCTAACAAACTTTGCTTGCCACTGTCATTTCAAGCACTTGTTCTAATAAATACTTAAAGTTCACTCAAAGTTTGTGCTGTACTGCATTGTAGAACATCAAAATGTCACAATAGCACCAGCTTTTAGGAGTTGCATGATGATATATTGGCACAGCTCCACAAAAGTCAGTGGAACTATCCTAATTTATACCAGTTGAAGACCTAGCTCACAGAGCTTAAATTGAAATCAGATTTCACTTATGACTCTAATTAAACAAAAAGAGTCATAAAAGCCTGACAATTACAGTGAATTATTTTTCAGGCCAAAAATGCCAATGCCAGTTTGGCACATAGGTAATATATTTCAGTGGCTAAAACCATGGGCGAGTGATTCCAACACTGGAACCAAGATTATTTTTTTCTAACCATAATTTTAATTCTTTTAAGAATACTTCAGTTTTCAGGTCCCAGTGGAACAGAATGAAAAAATTAGAACCATCTACACTTACTTTTTCCATATAGTTTCATGCTTCTTTTTGCTTTAGATTCCCACTGCTCACTGGAGTCAGCACAGACGCAATTTTGAGGGATAGATTTGAACAAATCAACATATGCCATAAGGTATGCCATAAACCAACAACCTATGAAACTGGAAGTACAGCGTAAAGATTTGTTTGCATCTTGACCTGTCATTGCTCAAATTTCCCAAGTTCAATATCTATGTTTCAGTTGTTTTTTTTTTCCAGAAGATCCTCTGAACAAAGCATTTTTTAGGGTTAGTCAAAAATGTCCCTAACTTGATTTTTGAAATGTTTTGTATAACATTGTGTTTTGTTACAGAAAACACTTCAAAAATCAAGTTAGGGAAAACTTGGCTGGTTTACCCATGCAGGTGAGCATCCACTGAGAATCAATGGATCTTATGCACACTGTCAAGTAAATGTTACTTAAGGCAAGATAAAAAATAAAGTAGGAAAGGTTTGGCTACCTTGCCTGGAGAAAATATTATGTGCTTTCAGCTTTTGTATTGCTTCAGATGCTCAGAGATTTTTCTCATTTTCTCACAAAATGCTTTGTTTCAGCCAGGATAATTTATCCAAACTTTGGCAAGGAAGGATAAGATCAGAAGCAGTTTTGACATGCAAATTTGAGGGGTTTGCCGAGCATTCTTGATAATGTCTAATAATTCTGTTTCACCATTATCTGGTAAAGTGTTTTCATAATCAGTGCATTTCACATTAAGTGTGCTTTAACTCTGAATACATGTTTGAGCATTTATTATACTCTTCACAAACATAAACCACTGTCATTATCTTGAAGCACACAGTTATTTGTGTGACGGATAGGTTTTTGAATTGCAGGACAAACTGTGTTTGGCCTTGCTGAGGATTCAGTAGCTTGTTACCACACTGACTGATAAGGTTCTGTTTATATATACTTTGCAACAGTTATGTCTAAAATGAGAATATCACCATAAAAAATTGAAGATTAACACTTAACCTAAAGTTGAATGTAAAAAGGAGTTCTATAAAAAGTGTTTAATTTACATGTTTTTCAAGATAGTTTTAGCTGCCTCTAATTCTTCAAACTAATACAAACAGCTACCATCCAAACAGAAAATACAAAACAGTTTCAAAACTCTCATTTGGATTACAAGGAGCCAGGAACAAATAAATGAGTAAATAAATAGGTAAACATACTGGGGTTTAGATTTTTTTTTTAAAAGAGTTTTTCCTTTTTCAAAGAGTTTATTTAATATATTTAATTTAATTATTAATAATTATTAATAATTATATGGTAAACTGCATCAGCCTGATTCTCCATACAGTTCTGTGATTCACATTCTTAAGAACTACTCATTGTCCATTTTACTAAGAATACTGCATACTACTATGAACAACCTCATCTGTTAAGAGTCGTTTGCTGGTAGAGGATGCAATGTTTAAATTCAGCAAAGAAACACAATGTGGGAAACTGAAGGGTCAGTAAACTTAAATGCAGGTGTGCTAATCTATTCAAATTAGTGAAATGTCCAACTCTTCTTCCTTACATATAATTCTGTTCTCATTCTAGTTCAAACAATTTTAGTCCTTTTTTATTGGGACTGTATATTTGATTCCCTGTCTTCATTGTTATGAAGGAGTGACTGAAGGATGAAAGCTAATTGACAGAATAATATTGGAGTGAGAAAACTTTTCTTAATTCTATTTATAAGGATATGGGAAAAGAGGCAGCCTTCAGAGTTCATCTATGTCTTTGGAGGGTTCCTTTGTTCCCGCCTTAGGAACTACATATTCTGTTGTTCAGTATATAGATCTTTTAATATAATTTTTTCTAGTAAATGACCTTCTTTTTAGTTTGTCTCCTGAATACTGTAAGGCAGGGCTGGCTAGCTTGCAGATTGGATACAGCAGGTTCAAATATTTCACATAATCCTGGAGAAGTAATAATTGTTTACTCCCAGCTAAGCCTATTTCGCTTTCCTAAATTTCAATTTAGTTTAAAGTAATGTAAACAGATGCAGAATATTTGCCCACTTCTCTTTCAGCTCCTGAGACAACTACTAAGGTGTCTGCAAATATCTCCTGCCATTTCTTGGAGCAAGATTCTGCCAATTCTGTTTGTGATACTCGATAGCACTCATGTAGCAACATAACAGGCCATGTGGCTTGCCCAAGAATAGAAGGTTAGTTATTTTTGCTTTTAAAGATCACTAAAATGAAGATATTTATTTAAATAATTCAATAAATATTTAGGATTTGACTTAGCATAAATGAGGTTGGTAACTGTATAAATATTTCATTATTAGAGATAGAGGACTCGGATCAAGACTAAGTGTTTTCATATTGGCTGTATTGTAATGGATAAAATTTTACAGTAATAAATCTAGTTCCAGCAATGATATCAGCAAGCAATGTATCATAGGGTTTGGTCTTGTTTATTTTTACATTTGCTGCTACATTCTTGTATCAAAATAATTTCAAGTGATTAAATTCTAGTTTACCCTGCCATAACTTGTGCGCTCATGCTCTTTGTTTTCATATTCTTTGTGAGAATGTACTATTTTCATTTAAAATTCAGTTTTCCATGAATTAATTCAAATGTAAAAAAAATATCTTGAACAAAGGATAAACTGTTATGTTCCTATAGAAAAAGCTGTCTTTGCATGAGAATATTATACATGTGTGCGAATCTGGAAGCTGAAGAAAGTGTAATGCTAACTTGCAGTGAGTTTTACAGGATATTATATCAGTATTAAAACTGAACAAGCTTGCAAAATTTTTTATCTGCATATTCTAAAACTTTCTCTGAAATGGCTGGAGCTTATTTGGCTACATTCCATTTTATCCAGTCCTTCATCACTATTTTTAACATGCTTAGAGCCCTGTAGTTTGTGAAACCTGTCAATAGTGTTCTAATTGACATGATTCTGCCAGACATTGGTTCATTTTCTCTCCTATTTAGTTCCCAAAAAAAGAATCATATGTGTCTGTAACATTTACTTTCGTAAGTTTTTTGTTGTGCTTCAAAAATGTACGTGCAGCAAATGTTTTAAGGAAATACCAATTTAGGATTAGAAAGGAACAGAAGTTGGGCTACAGATCTAACATATTCATAAAATTATGCAAAAGTATTGCCAAAAATATGAAAAATGGTAAGAACAAAAACTTCCTCTCTCAGTGAAATTTTTCAGTACTTAAACTATCTTTAGCATGTTTTCCACCACTGGAAACATTCAGTTTGGGATTCAAGGTGGAATTACAACCACCTTTCCACTTTTGCATTCAGAAATGAAAGAAATCTCTCTTCACTGGCCTTCCTGATCATATAAGATACAAGTGTTGAATTGGATCCACTGAATTGAAAAACAGAAAGTATGTACAAAGGCTGATACACATGCACCCATCCGTTTGTACTGTGAATCACAGAACACTATCTCCAACAGTGAGATGAAAGTCTTTAATCAGTCTGTGTGGTATCAACAAAGCAAAATCTTTATCCAACTGATAAACTTAGTAGCTAAAACAAGAATGTTGCCTTGAGCAACTTTGCAAAAAGTAACATGATGGCAAATAAGTAAAAAATGAAACGATCTTTTTTTCAGGCAACCCAAGGAACATTTTGGTTTGATTCAACTTGCTTTTGTCCCGTTTTCTCTTGTCAGGAAGACAATCATGTGGACATGTGTTTTTAGACATTCTCAGACTTCATTTGCTAGTAGGAGCGGCATGTGGTTTATAGAAGAAGGAAGATCAGATGCTTTTCAGATGTTGCTCTTACAATGCTAAAAGTAAAGGTCATTTATTTTGCCCTTGGTCCCCATGTCCTCTCTTTGTAAAACATCAGTATATACACTGAAGCGAGTTATTTCTCCCCAGAATTATTTTTTCCTCAGGTTTAGCCAAAGACAAAGCAGAAGGCCATGCATCATCTGAGATATGTGGAACCGGTAATAACTTCTGTTGAATGAACTTGAGCTAAAATAAAATGTTTTATCTTGTTTTTTCCATATATATACAAAATCAAAACTAATCCTCTAAGTATCTCCAGAAATTATTGAAGAATAATTAGGTCTCAGAACTAATGTACTTAAATTCTCTTTTATCTGTGCATAAAAATGTAACAGAAGCATATCGCAAAATATTTCTGGCGTTTTTGCCAGGTCAGTGGATATAATATGCAGTAAAGCAAAAGGATAACACCACAGCTAATTCACTGAATTTTGTCTGTGTTTATAGCCACACAAGCAACATTTACATTTAAGCTAAGAAAATAATGGGTCATGTTCATATCATCTACAGATAACTAAACTGTTCTGTGACCAACCAACCAACCACCCAAAAAACCCAAACCCACTAAAAATTAATAGTCTACAGACTCATTCCCTACTAGATGTTCTCTAAAGCAATCCCTTAAATCAGACGGCCTCACTAAAAAAAAAGAAAAAAAAGAAAAAAAGAAAAAAAGAAAAAAGAAAAAAAGACAAAAGGGGAAAAAAGAGAAAAGAGAGAAAAAAGAGAAAAAGAAAAAATGAAGAAAAAGAAAAAAGAAGAAAAAGAAGAAAATAAAAGAAAAAGACGAAGAAAAGAAAAAAGACTAAAAGAAAAAAGAAAAAAGGAAAAAGGAAAAAAGGAAGAAAAAGTCATGTGCAGTTCAACAAATATGATTTGTGGGAGTGGTGGGAATACAAGGAAAGGAAAATTCCTAAGTGCGAATTTTGAAGTTCACAGAGATCAGGTCTTTGGTACAAGATTTAAAGCAGACTTTCTTATTAACAGCTACATACTTGAAGCATTCAAGCAGCTTTGCCTTCTTAAATACTTACCATGTTAAATTTTCTTTTCCTTGTAGCTAATTCAGAATTTCATTAATTCTAGGTAGAACAATATCAGCCGATATGACAAAAAAATGTTTCTTTTCATCTCTGAAGTGTTACATTCTTTTATATATCATCGGATAATAACAACGAATCTACAATAGTATTTTAAAAATTACGGAGACTTATCACTACACTTTTTTTGCAAACAGCTCCTCATTAAGTAGCTACACAAGGTTACAAAGCAGTGTTCACATAGTTTTCAATGTCTTGCAAAGGACATTTGTATTCTATCAGCACAGTGTCTGGAAAAGATAAAACCCAAAATGTAATAAATACTTTCTCATGTTTATATATTTCTCAGCTATAATTACAATAATGACTCCTGACTGATTAAAGTATCAACAAAAAGACAACCAGATGAAACTCAGCTGTAGTGTCAGCTGGGAAGTTTGTCTGTCTTATGCTGAAGTCTATGGAAACTTTAGTACAATCTGCATGACAGTAACATGTTAAAACTAAAAATCATTTAAAGTCTAGAACTAGGTTCTGCAACAGAACCATAAAACCATAGTATGATGAAGCATAAAACTGAATTAAGCTTGTTCTATCCTTTATCTGTCTTTATCCTTTATCTATCTTTATTTCCAAGAAACATCATATAAAGAAAATGTCAGATGAGGTTGCAGAGCAAGAAAATTGACATGATGCTTAAAAGAACCCTCTGGTCCCTAAAGTTCATGATGCTGATGTTCTTTCTGCTGGCCTTCTGAAGTCCTACGATTACATCAGCTTTCATATATGGAAAAAGACAAAGTGTTTCTGCTTTATAGTTAGAAGAGAAAAAAAAATTAGCTGAAAGCGATATCAAACAACATATCAAAGGAACCCAAAATATTTAAAAAGAAGTTTGGAATTACTAAGACGGAGAACACTGTGAATATGATGGGAAAATTTAAACTAAATTCTTAGTCAGATCTTACAGAAAACTAATTTCTCAAAGACTTATACCTTAGGCTGAACAATGAGGAGAAATTCTGACATATAAAATCACTTATTGTTCATTTAATTTTATCATTACTCATTTAATCTTAATCCTACTACTATGCATTCCAAGAAATTCATACCCTAGGGACTTTGAGCTTTTTGCCCAGCTATGACAACTGTATCTGCCTCATCACGAAACAAATATTAAGTAATGTTACTTACTATAATTAACTCCATTTTAAAGATTCAAAACTCCTTTCAACTTTTTACCATTAAGTCCATGCAGTAATAAAATGCTTATAAATGTCAAGTATATTTAAGGATACATTCTTCACTACAATTTCTTTGAGGGCTTTCTGGAAAACAAAACAAATCCCAACAAACAAACCTCTTCAAGAAAAAGCTGCAACAATCACATCGAAAGTCTTTGTGGAGGGAGTCCAATGAAAGCAAATAATAGCATTGATGGTTTGCAATAGCATCCACAATAATCACTTTTAAAACTAATGGCCATACTTACAGAAATAACAACCTAAGGAAGAATACAGCTGTGTGCTCTCACAACAGATGAAAAACTCTAGACAGATAGTGATGAATTTGAGCTAGGCAGTTTTAGAATGAAAATATATTTGTCTCTACTAAGATGGCCCCTGGTTTTTGTGATTACAAATATGTTTAAAAGATTCTATATTACATGTGTAGTGCTGTCACTGTAAATGAGTTGCCTATATTCATTATATAATTAGGAATGGTATCTAAAACCATTTAAGTATACATAAGTACATTACATAGGTAATATGCAACTTTCAGTGCATATGTATAAGACCACTTCCAAATCCCATCAAATCAATTATTTCTAAACACACTAAAAGAGGTATGTATCTAGATCCTTTTCTCAGGGTTAATGCTTCCAACAAGCTCTGTGTAAATCTTTCTCGCTGAAGCATGGTCTTTAGCCTGCAACTTTTACTTATGAGCATAGTGCCTTGATGCAAAATAGCTTAGGAGGTCTTACCTACTGGGACTCATTTTGCCCTTAAGATGCAGCACATATGCCTTTCACCTTTTCTACTCCACTTTCTGCTACGGAAAGGAAGGCCAGAACCTCCAAGAGTCTTGACAATTTCTGTTCCTCCCAAGAAAAGTCCTTCTTGGCCCCTAAGAGTACTGATGACTAGGTAACACTTACATCATCAGTTCCTTCCAGAGTTAGATAGTCAGTTTGACTGCTTTGTACACTGACTAGTTAATGTGTAGCTACATTCAAACAAGGATGTTCTGTAGGTAATGATGTCAGAGGTTCTTCCAAATGAATTAAACTGCATGACCCACATCCCTTTTACATTCAGTGCAGATGATAAACTTTTTCTTTGCTGTCAGCAAATAAAAAGCAACAATAACATGAACTCAGCACTTGGAACAAGCTGTCATAGTATTTGAAATAATTTAACAAGGCTGTAATTTTCAATTAAACATTAATATTTATAGCTGAACACAGATCAAGTCTTTCTAAAATTTTTCATTATCCTACAGTTACTTCTGTTGGGCAGAATTAGCTCAAACCTCTTAGAAGTATTGTAGATCTACAACAGATTTAGAAGGTAGGTGACCACTAGTCACCATTTTAGCAAAGGTAAAGAAAAGCACAGGAAGTTTTGATTTGACTTTTCAAAAAATACTAATTGCCTAAAGTTTAAATTAACTACCTAAAGTTTTAATTAATGAAAAAAAGGTATTTTTTTCTATCAAGTAAAGCAAGACCATATTTAAGATGGTATAAAAGCTTAACAGAAATACCATGTTTTTTAACTCTTATTTGGCTTCCTACTACTACTCTTCTTTCCTTCTCTGTGTCCACTAATGCTCTACTATCCCCTCTGCCTCCCAGAGAGGCCAGGAGGCCAGAAGATTTCTATCTCCTTTTAGCTAACTGTTTAGTCCTCATTATATAACATGTCTCTTTGGATCTGGTTTGTCTCTTGTGCTGGTTTGTCTAGCCTAATGACCTCTGTTTCTTTCACTGGTTCCTCTCTAATTACCTCTGTTGTGCACCAGTTCATTATTCCCTCACTCTTTTTACAAGGACTATTACAATTTCCAGTCATATTGTCATTTTATTGGATCTTTCCTTTGTTCTCTTACACAGATGTGTATCACCTACCCATCGTGTACAAACTCACCCATTTATCTATCCTCTAATAATGCCTTATACCTCATGCTCTTCCCAGTCCTCTCCTTTTTGTCCTTTTCTATCTCCACATTATGAGTCCAATGTCTGGTATGGATTCTCTGTTTTCATTTCCTAAATACTTGACTTGCCTCCACATTCAGAGGACGTTCTCACCATAACTCCACTTAAAACCTTTTCTTACCTATGTCTGCCAAACCACAGCTCACAATCAGAAAATGAGATATGGTATATTGTAAAGAAATGGATAAGCATATCTTACTTTAGTATGTTTGCCTACATTACGCTGTATAGTACCAATTACTAAAATAGCCCATCTGTTTCTCAGCTCAGCTTTTTTTTTCCCCTGCCAACAGCCAAATCATAATCTATTGGTCATGCTACGAAAAACTCACAAGCACTGCTCGTTGCCTCTGATCAGTGTTTGTTTATAATTAAAGCTACATGAAATAAACTGAACTTTGCACTTGCAAAACCTAAGCGAATGCACTTTTTAATATAGAGGTGTTTATTTTCTGTCTTTGACAGTTAATGTTTAAAAAAGAAGTTATGTTTTATAGTTCACATTTTTATTTTTTATAGTTCACAAGAAGTCACAGACAGTACTGTTTTATGTAAATAAGGTCGCTGGAACACTTGAAGAGGAATTTGCTGCCACATTCATAAATCACTTTGAAGTGAAAACTTTTCTTAAATTTAATTACTTTTTTTTATCTTTTAAAGATACAAATCAAACAAAGTCATTTATGAGAACGGCTGGGTCCAGATAGAATAGATTTGCATGACTGTAGTGCAAAGAATTTCTTATGTTTACCAGAATTAATAGAATTTCTTAGCTTTTCAGAATTAGGACAGAAGTGCCAGAAGGCCAGGAAGCCTTGTCAGATTCTTGGTACTTCCTGTTTCCAACCAGGCTGTAAATAACACAAGAACAGAATCTTAATTGTTGAATTTTGGCAAATTCTGTTCTACGTATGGAAAAAAACTAGAAAATGTAAAGCTTTTCTAGTTCTAAGGAAAAAGAGGAAAGGTAATACAGGTTTCTCTAAGAAAGAAACTCACGTTAGGTCATTAACATAAACATTCTCCTTCCAGAAGGAGACAAAAAATCCCATAGACTTACGGTTAAGGAAAAACACTCTTATCTGTGACCTTCTTCACAGAAAGAGGTTCTGCTTCCATATTCAAATACAAACATTGAAGATGAAGGTGATTAGATGAAGTACTTTATTAGTGTTTGAAACAGGTGGTAGGAAACAGTCTGACCAGAGGGAACAGGAAGCACATTTGACTTTCTATTTTAGGTTTATGATTGTTCATTTAACTCCTGCTCAGATTTTGGCTAACACAGCTCATGCTAAGGCCTGATGTATGCTGGGAGCAGCACCACTAGGTCAAAGCCAGAGCACCACATAGACAGGACTGGTGGCCAGACAGAGTTAAAGGGCCACTATGCAGCCATTGTCTCCTGCAAAATTGCTGTCTCCTGCAGAAATTATGTTTTCTCTGGCAGTGTAGTCAGAATCTAACTTATGGAAATGGTATAGACCAAACCTCCAAGCTAGAAGGTATAAAACTTCAGCTTACCCACAGCTTTTGAAGTGGATCCAACAGCATCTGGACTGCTGAAGCTTTTGTGCTTCCTAGTGTGATACAGGGGATGCCTGCACTGTGACAAAGAAGGAAGGATAAGCACTCTCACTTTCATCTGGGTAACTATTTTGCTCATAGGTGCATGAGTTATAAGTTGCAAGTTTTAAGTTATCAGTTGCGAGTTATAAATTAGAGAACTTGCGAGTGAGAAACCTCATGACTTAAGTCATGAATTAATGAATTCACATGACAGGCTAGTCACAAAAAGGGGATTGAGCCCTTGTTTGTCGTGTTTGTTTCCTTTCTTAATGAGCTCATAAAGCAAAGTTTAATTTGCAGTGTATGTTGCCCTGTAAATTTGAGAGATCCAAATGGACTGTGGCAAGCTTATGACTAGTTTGCACCTGTGTGACTGAGAAAGGCAAACAAGTCTGAAATGTATAATTTGTAAAAAAAAAAAAAATTATCAGCAAGTGATCTGGGTTGTATTAGTGTTTTTCAAAGAAATATAGAGACTCCAATCTGGAGTCTATTCAGATAAAAATATTTTAGTCAGATTAGTTAAAATGAAGGAAGGTCTTGCTTATGTTTGTTTGCATGATGAAGCAGCTTGTTTTCTAAGAGTTCCAAAGTGTTGAAGTAGTTGTCTAGACTACCCCTTTTTACCATGAATTTTATCATGAATTCTCTACATCATCTCTATTTTTTCCTTAATCCACCTTTTATAATATTTTATTGCTAATGTTTCCATTTTTCAGCAATACCCATGAATCCTAGATCAACACAAGCAACATGACATGGTATCAGCATGAAACTTCTGAGGCAAACAAGTTTCTCTGAAAGTTCATGGTACAGAGAGAAGTATTTTCTGAGTTGTATTTTGTGTGCCACAATACATAACCTTAATATTTTACCATAGATTTTTCATATATTTTTCTTGCTTAATATTTTTTTTAAGGGGGGAGAGGAGGAGAGAGAGCAAGAGAAACACATACTTTTAAAAGATAAAGGATAACAGCCAAGAAGGATGTTACATACCTGAAAAAATAGCCAACCAAAGTAGGTGCAACATTTGTGGAAAAGTATGTCTACATTTACAAATGGTGGGAAAAGGGTGTCATTTCCATTATATCACAATGGGCATGGGCTAATTAGGACGCAGTAAGGAGCTTAGGCCAGAAAACAGCATAGCATTTAAGCCTGCATTTAAGTCCTACTGATTGCAGTAAGAACTTGCTGATTTTGAAGCCCTGAAGACTGAAGAGAGATAGGTTACTGGTGCTTAGTAGAATTGGGACAGATTTTAGAATGTGCCTAAGCTTTAAGTGAAAGGCCAGGCAGTACCTTTTGAATTCAAACTGTCTAAGAGTTGAAGATAACAAGATTTATATTTGGCTTTGTAGCTGGAATAGCCAGCAATTTTTGTTATATAGTAATACAGTTAACTATCAATGAAAGCTCTGGAAACTTTTCCTTTATATTTTCCTCATTGTCCTCATTCCTTTATGTATACGAGGTTTTCTTTTTTTGTTATAAATCCAAAACAAGTGCAGAAGCTAGTCTTTTGTAAATTCATTTTCCTCACAACTCTCTTTCTTTGTTCCTTTCTGTAGCTACTAGTACACTAAATTTCATTCCTCATATTTAAGAGAAAAAGGCTGATTTAATCAGCCTCCTTGCCTGAATTTTTCTTTTGCTGTAATTTCCACTATAAGTGGAAGAAAATCCAAGAGGAGGAGAGGAAAGGAAGAAAATAATATTACTTTTTATATTGCTAAAGGTATAAATTTAAGTCAACTGAAGTAATTCATCACCCTCAGCTGAATGTAACAAACTGTTTTCATTTTAGGAAAACCATTTTCTTTCAGCATCTTAATATGATATTAATTTTATATTTCAAAATTGTGTTTCTTTCAGCTTGTACCTACATTTATTTTTGAATACCTAAATTAAAAAAATCCCCAAATGCAAACAACTTGAAAGAATCTGTTTCTTTAATAGGACACCCAGCAGCAGAATTACTATGTTCAAAGACAAAACTTGAACTGGTTCGCTTCAGCTGATCACCATCAAGTTAAAATATGGAAAGTAAAACAAATTCTCAGGTGGCAGATGCACTTACTATTGCTTGGCAGTGATGCTGAGCACTCATTCCCACCTGCTGTGTTTGCAAGATTACACTGTGAACTGAATATGGGAATTAATTTAATTTAAAATGTTTGCTAGGATTTTCAAGGGATTCTTTCTGAGGTTTTCTAAAGCCATTTTGATTCCCAGTTTGATTTTCTGCATCACCCTTCAAAAAATTGGATATGCACAACTACGGGACAGTTTTAGGAATGTGAATTGGAGTAAAAAAGAACAGGACATTATAAGGTAGAAGTAATACTCTTATGGAAGACCTACTGATCTAAAAGAATGATTTACCCTGCATCCAACATAAGACTGGAAGCCTAACTGTGCTGTGCATGGAATGTTATGAATTATTCTTTGTCTTGAAAAAAATACTATTCAAGATATTTTGGTGTCAGCAGGCTGCTTTTGAGCTGGGACCAGAAGCATAGGAAACATGGGATGTATAGCTAGATAATGAGTATCCTAGGCTCTATTTTGTTTCAGTTTTAAGAATGAAATCATCTGACTTCTAGATGTAAAAACATTGGAGAAGATAGCTTGAATAGAGAGGATATCTCTAATTTTTTTCTTACATTTTTTCCTGAAGGAGTTTGCTTAAAAGAGTTGTCTCCACTGTTTTTCATTTTACTTTGAATCATAGAATCATAGAATCATTTAGGTTGGAAAAGATCTTTAAGATCATTGAGTCCAACCGCAAACCCAACACTGCCAAGTCCACCAGTAAACCATGTCCCTAAGCGCCACATCTACACATCTTTTAAATACCTCCAGGGATGGTGACTCAACCACTTCCCTGGGCAGCCTGTTCCAATGCTTCATAACCCTTTCAGTGAAGAAATTTTTCCTAATATCCAATCTAAACCTCCCCTGGCACAACTTGAGGCCATTTCCTCTTGTCCTATCACTTGTTACTTGGGAGAAGAGACTGACACCCACCTCTCTACAACCTCTTTTCAGGTAGTTGTAGAAAACAATAAGGTCTCCCCTGAGCCTCTTTTTCTCCATACTAAACAACCCCAGTTCCCTCAGCCACTCCTCATAGGACTTGTTCTCTAGACCCTTCACCAGCTTTGCTGCTCTTTGGACACGCTCCAGCGCCTCAGTGTCTTGTAGTGAGGGGCCCAAAACTGAACACAGTATTTGGTGTGCAGCCTCGTCAGTGCCAAGTACAGGGTAACGATCATTTCCCTAGTCCTTCTGGCCCCACTATTTCTGATACAAGCCAGGATGCTGTTGGCCTTCTTGGGCTAGAGAGTTAAAAAATGTAAGCACAGTGTAAATAGAAAAGAGGCGGGGGAGAGGGGGAAAGAGAGAGAGAGAGAAAACACAAAAACTTTAATTAAAATAGCCATCCTTTTTGTGTTCAAAACTTATTTTTGACACAATGTTCTCTGGGAAGACAAGCATATGGGTTTTATTGGGCTCTTCCTCTATGTTCTTCCATTAAAGCAGCAAATACATTCACATTTTGTCTGCAAGAGTTTCGATTGTCCTCATTGCATTAATAAAGACATTCCATTCCCTGAAACAAATTTAACAATTACCCTTTTAAAATGTCAGATATAGATATGCACAAACAGTTATGAAATTTGGGTATGACTTTGACTATTTCACACACACAGTCAAAATAACTACAATACAGGTGACTTCTTAATTTATGCTTCATATAGTGAGATAACATTGTTTAGTTTGTATTTGACAATTTACCCATGAGGTCTTTCAACATTTTCTATTCTTTCTGGAACAACAGCACTCCAAAATTCAAGATGTGCATTACTGAAGAAAATATATGATTTTATTTTTTTTTCATTCAAGAGATTGCTTGAATTAACATCAAAGAAAGTGTTGTCACTGAATTCTATTATAATCATTTCAGAATCAGGTGTTTTCTTCAATTTTCAACTATGGCAAGAATAGTGCAGAGTAAGATGCAAGTATCTTCATAAATGAAACCTTCTGATCTGTTACAATAATGTTTGTGAAAAAATATTTAAACACATCTTGGTTGAGAAATACTGAACAGTTTTAAGATTTCAGATACAAGAAGTATTTGAAAATCAGCAAAATTTCTGGGAAAAGGCAATTTCAAAAGTCATTTTTTCAGACAACTTTTACTTTTCTTCCTAAAGTTCTTTCTTATCTATGAAAATTATCTTTGAAAACCAACTGATGAGTAATCTACTAAAATTAGCATATCAATTAAGATATAAGGTAGAAAAGAAGCTGATACTTCTTCATAGAAAAACATTTCACTTTGAAATTCTTTAATCAGAATGCAAATGCAAAATTTTTTTGAAATATACACATTTAAATTTGATTTGGAAACATTAAAACAGCATTGTCAACACATAGTGTTTCAGCTTTAGTTGAGTAATTTAAAATAATATATTCTTATTTCATTTTATGTCTCAATATCCCCACATAGCTCTTGGTTACTTGGGGGTGATGTCTAGCACACTGTCAATGTGTCTATAGAACTTCTGAAAATGAGAGGGAGAGTTTTCTACATTTCCTTATATAAGGAAGGTCACATATATTTTAAAGGACTACTTATAGAAATACAAATAAGAAGATAGTTGTTAAAATATCTAGTGAAAAAGACATGCTCTTGATAACTGACTAGGATCCCCTCCCTCATCCCTACATATGGTGGGACCACTCCATCTTCTTTCAATCTTGCACTTACTCCAGTGACAGTTCTCTACCTCTTTGCAAAGGTAATACAGAAACTCTTGAGAGTGCAAAGTTTGGTTATGTTGTTGCTGTCTTCTTCCCCTGCACTTGGAGACTCTATCCACAGAACCAGGGACATAATCTTGCTTCCTACATTTCCTAATCTCCCATTTATTTTTAATTCAATGAGGATTGTGAGTGCTACAGGCATCCCTTATGGGCCAAATCTTCAATCTGTAGAATTGTAAATGAAGCAGGAGATATGGTAGCCTGTTTATAGGATGATAGCAAGACACCGCTCACACAGCCAGTTAAAAACCTCCACCAATTGACTTATATGCATCGGTGTAAGGACAATATTTTACCTCACCTCTTGTAGAACAAACTTTGTAAGTATGGACCAATAATTTTTTGTAGCCAATGGATTTGTAAGATACAGCAAATACAATTTTTCAAAAATGACTCTCCAGATTCTTGGGAATTTAGGTTTTAGAAAACAGATGCATTTGAGAAAACCTAGGGTAACATTAGTAGTTATGAAAATCAAATCTTCCAGGCTATCTGCCTGGAAGAAGTATTGTTCATAATTCAGTTATTAATGTTACTTATTGTCCTGGTTTCCGCTGGGACAGAGTTAATTTTCTTCCTAGTAGCTGGTACAGTGCTGTGTTTTGGATTTAGTATGAGAATAATGTTGATAACACGCTCATGTTTTAGTTGTTGCTAAGTAGAGTTTATCCTAAGTAAAGGATTTTTCAATGTCTCATGCTCTGCAAGCAAGCAGGTGCACAAGAAGCTGGGAGGCAGCATAGCTGGGGCAGGTGACCTGAACTAGCCAAAGGGATATTCCATACCATAGGATGTCATGCTCGCTATATAAACTGGGAAGAGTTGGCTGGGAGGGGCGGATCGCTGCCCGGGGACTGGCTGGGCACTGGTCAGCAAGTGGTGAGCAGTTGCGTTGTGCATCACTTGTTTTTCTTGGGTTTTATTTCTCTCTCTTTTTGTTATCTTCCTTTTCATTACTACTATTATTATTGTTATTATATTTTATTTCAATTATTAAACTGTTCCTATCTCAACCCACGAGTTTTACTTTTTTTTCCGATTCTCCTCCCACCGGGGGGGGGGGGAGGGGGGGAGGGGGAGGAGTGAGAGAGCAGCTGCGTGGTGCTTAGTTGCTGGCTGGGCTTAAACCATGACACTTACATATGTGAAAAGCCTGAATGTGACTTTCCCATTTATCTTTTCATAGTGTGGTGTATGCTTCATATAAACACGTACTCAAATGAGTATATACCCAGGTTTGTAATAGCAGAAAATATTCAGGCTAAGGTAAAATATTTTTGTGGATGGATTTTGCAGAGTATATTTTAAATAAGTACCTTACTGAGAATGATACTGTATTCTGCAAGATATTTCCACAGAATAATTCAAGGAAGGTGAATTAATAGAGACCTGAGGAAAAAGGACTAAAGTTTTGAATATTCATTACATAAAGATGTTCACATTGCCCACATGAATTATGCATTCAATGCTAATTGTATTGGACAAAATATGAAGTGTCCTTCAGTTTTCAAAAAATAGAATAAAAAATTTACAATAATTAAAAGCAAATCTGTATTTTCCCATTATTTGTCTTTCTCAAGGACATGCAGAACATCTTAATTTCTGAAATAATTTCAGTCTACATGCTATCTGAAACAGTAGACAATTGTCTATTATGACAACATGTAGTTTTTCAAACATCATCTTCAGTTTTTTTCTGAAAGGTAAAGAGTTGGTTATTTATGAACTGGTAAGTAAAACAGTAATACTTTTCCTTTAAGGCTGTGTATATAGTTTATATATATATAAAGTGTACAGCCTTAAGAGTTTGCCTGACTGCGACCAATAAAAACATCTAGATCTAGTTTCTAGATAACATGCATTAATAAGGTAGAGAAAAGCAAGGCTAATTCAATAAGTCTGGGGAAGTAATCTACTATGATAATTAATATGTTTCCTTTCCAGGAAAGAAAGCAAGAAACCAATCTGTTGCTACCTGAAGCCGAAGGCAACTACGCAGCTTTGTGCAATAACAGTTTTATATTTTGTTGTTTCACCATTCACATATCTGTTATAGGCTTTGCTGTGCCAAGCAAATCAACATACAAAGTGTGCTTGTGACCTTCAAGCAGATGTCTTGTGGCTCAGTTGGTCAGCTCTGGAGAGCTATTTCCTTCCAAAAGGACACCAGCATCCATTTGAAGATCATTCTGACCCTTCCAGTTCAACTGAGGAAGGATAGCAGTTCAAGTCCTTTGACCTTATCCTTTCTGGCAGAATTGATCAAGTGTCTGGAAAATGTCAACCTTTAGTTGCTTGTCTGTAGTTTATTGAAATCTAGCAGATCCTGGAACTAGCACCAGAACAAGTTCAATGTACACAACACACATGACAACCTTTTCTCTTCTACCAGTTGCTGCCTTATTGGCACTGCAGGTAGAATGATGCCTTATGTAGGTATTTGCCTGTTCTGTTACTGCTAGAATTAGAGAAGGAAAATACTTTACCACCAGAGTTATCTCTTACAGTCTTCCTAGAATTATTAAAGTATTTATTCACTGTATCCCCACTCCTGGTATAACTTTTATTAGCATGGCATCTGGATGATCTGCAGAAATACTGACGTCTCTTGTGTCAACAGCTATTGTAGCTAAAAAGAGTATGTTGGTACATCATCTTTTGCTTTTGGAAACTCTGAGTTAATGATTAGAGATTGTGATATTTCTTCTTGATTTTCATATCATGTAATAAATACAACCTTTCTGCCTTCCTATGAAAAAAACATTGGAAGCTACTTTCATTTCATTTGACCCAGAAAACAGGAGCATGCAAGGGATACGAGCAGAAAGATTGCCATAGAAAATACACAGCAATTTCCTGGTACTGTTTGTTCTTCTGTTAAACTAAACGTCATCAGATACATAGAACTGGTGAGGTCAGCTGCTTCATTGGCTAAATCATGTCTCTAACAGAATCATTTGCAAGACAGAACATATATGATATTCATCCCACTGTTCTGTCTTGGACAGTGACAGTAAAAGATGTTATTTAGGGAGAGAATGTAAGCCTGGCTACTAAATTTAGTCTATTGTGCTCATACTTCCCTCTAATATGTGGTAATGATTCTGCGGCCCACTAGTGCCTCTAATCACTTCCTGAGCATCCTGATAATATCTGACTTCCCAACCTCCTGTGGCAACTGATGCTCCCAAACTCTTCAGCAGTAAGTCTGCAGGGGGCCCTGTCACCTCATTTCACACTACCACCACCGAGCAACGCAGCAGTCACAATGCCCCGGGGCAGGATAAAAGGGAGCATCCTCCTGTGTCCCACTGCCAGAGCTGGCCCAGGGGCTGGCCGAAGACATCCGAGAGGAAGTCCTTGAGGAGCTCGTGGAATTACTTGGAGGGCGCTGAGGGAGGAAGACCAGAGGCTGGACAAGAATGCTGGAGGTTCTCTGCTACAAGGCCAGCTCCTGGCGGGGCCACCTTCAAAGCCCATCTGAATGGATGCAAATCCTGCTTCAGCCTTTGGGGAACAGATGCCAGCCCCTCACGGGTGCCCAAGGCTATCAGGCCTTTTCAGCTGGAGATCAGTGGCAAGACCAAAGGAATGCCTTCTTGAGGAGCACTGCAGAGCTCGCTGTCCTCATCCCCTGCTGAGCCAGTGGCAGCAGCCGTAAGAAATAGGATGCACAGATGTTGCAAAAGGTCCCAGTGATTTGGAGCACCCACTGGTGTCCTGCCAGGTGCAGGAAGGATTCTTGCCCCCAAGGTGGATCAGGCCGGGGGTCTTTTGCCACTCTCGGAAGCCCCTGAGATGGCTCCAGGTTGAGGGAGAATAGGGCTTGGGCATCTCCTGGGAGGCATGAGCAGCCTGTGGGACGAGGAGGCAGGTCTTGTTCATATGCTCAGGGAATAGCTGATCGCCAGCACTGGGGTCAGGAAGGAATTTTCCCCCAGGGCAGATTGGCACTGGTCCCTGGGGGTTTTTTTGCCTTCCTCTGCAGCGTTGAGCGTGACCACTTGTCAGGACTCCTCTGGTCCATTTTGGCTAGGTTGCTGCCTGCTGCTACCTAGAAGATGGCCTCTCATGCCCTGCAGTTGGGGGGAGTAAGGCTTTTTTTCCCCCAAGGTGGGCTAGCAAGTGTCCCTGGGGGGTTTTTGCCTTCCTCTGCAGCGCTGAGCACGGCCCCTTGCCAAGGGCTCCTTTGGGCGATTTTGGCTAGGTGCCTGCTGTTCATGCACCACGAAGCAGCTTCTCGTGCCCTGTAGCCAGGGGGAGGAAAGTTTTTTCCCCCAGGGTGGGCTGGCAGTGGTCCGTGGGGTTTTTTTTCCTTCCTCTACTAGAGTGAGCATGCCTATTGCTAGGGCTCCTCTGCGCCATTTTGGCTACATGCCTGCTGCTCATGCTCCGTGAAGGTGGCCCTTGTGCCCCGCATCCGGGGGGAGGAAACATTCTTTGCCCCTAGGGTGGGCTGGCAACGGTTCCCTGGGGATTTCTTCTCTTCCTGTGTAGCAATGACCACAGCCCCTTGTCAGGGCTCCTCTGGGCCCTTTCAGCTATGTTCTTGCTTGTTGCTCTTGCATCTCCAAGGTGCCACTCGTGCCCTGGCTCTCTCTGGCTCTCTTTCTCATTGCAAGTTTGTAGCGGGAGCAAGCTCTGCTCTTCCCTTGGCTCCCTGTCCCCAGGGGTTCTTGCTTGTGCAAAACAGCCTGTGCTTGGAAAGGCTCCAGGCTTGCTGCACCATCAGGAGCTGCCACTTTCCAGCTCTCCCTGCATGCAATACAAGTGCAGGGCAGGCACAAGAGTGCTTTTCATGCATCACTGGCCAAGAAACACAGCAGAGCAACTTTTTGAAGGCAAAAAGTGTGTGTGTCATCGATATGTGTCATACTTCTGAAAATAACCCGTGGTACCACACACCACTTCTTCTACTTTTCTGGGTGATCGATACTGATGCTCATTCTTCAAATTTTCACTCTTCAGGAAACAGGGACTGCTTGGCCTGTATTCCTGCTGCTGCTTTCTGTAGCTCTGTGGCTTGCCTTTGCCAGACTGCAAGGGATGTTTTTTCAAGCTAAACTGAAGGATGTATCAGTTTGCACCTGGCTACACGTGTGCATTGTGTTATTGCTTGTGAGCATCAGCTCTGAAACAGATTCAGAAAAATAAAATAAAATAAAATAAAATAAAATAAAATAAAATAAAATAAAATAAAATGCTGTTAATACTTGTAACCTTTCTGATTTGTGTCCTTGAAAGTGTTTTTTGGAGCTGAAAAACCCCTGGCATTTCAGGCAAATAACGGTCTCATCATTATTCAACTCACGGTGAGTGCAGGGAAGAGAGGAGAGGAGAGGAGAGGAGAGGAGAGGAGAGGAGAGGAGAGGAGAGGAGAGGAGAGGAGAGGAGAGGAGAGGAGAGGAGAGGAGAGGAGAGGAGAGGAGAGGAGAGGAGAGGAGAGGAGAGGAGAGGAGAGGAGAGGAGAGGAGGAAGGGATCTACAAAGATCACCGAGTCCAACTGCCTGACCACTTCAGGGCTGATCAAAAATTAAAGCATGGTTATTAAGGGCATTGTCCAAATGCCTCTTCAACACTGACAGGCATGGGGCATTGACCACCTCTCTAGGAAGCCTGTTCCAGGGTTCGACCGCCCTCTCAGTAAAGAAATGTTTCCTAAAGTCAAGTCTGAACCTCCCCTGATGGATGCAGCTTTGAGCCGTCCCCACGCATCCTGACGCTGGGTACCAGCCAGAAGAGATCAGCACCTCCCACTCTACTTCCCCTCCTTGGGAAGCTGTAGAGAGCAATGAGGTTGCCCCCCAGCCTCCTTCTCTCCAAATGAGACAAACCCAGTGTCCTGAGCCACTCCTCATAAGACATGCCTTCCAGCCCCTTCCCTGGCTTTGTGGCCCTCCTTGGGACACATTCAAGTACCTTAACATCCTTTTGAAATGGTGGAGCCCAGAACCACACACAATACTCAAGGCCTCACCAATGCTGAATGCAACAGGCTAATCACCTCTTTTGACTGGCTGGTTATGTTGTGTTTAATGCACCCCAGGATGCAGTTTGCCTTCTTGGCTGCCTGGGCACACTGCTGACTCTTGTTGAACCTGCTGTCAACCAGCACCCCCAGACCCCTTTTTGCAGGGCTGCTCTCCAGCCACTCGTCACCCAGTTTATACTTGTGTCCAGCATTACTCCATCCCAGGTGCAGAATCTGGCATTTGTTCATGTTCAATTTCATGCCATTAATCATTGTCCAATGCTCCAATCTATCCAGATTCCTCTGCAAGGCCTCTTGTCCCGTGAGAGAGCCAACAGCACCTCCCAGTTTGGTATCATGAGCAAAATTCCTAACCATGTATTCAACTCCCGCATCCAGATCATTGATAAAAAGATTGAATAGAACTGGCTCTAGAATTGAGTCATGAGGGACACCGCTGGTGACTGGACACCAACCAGATGTAGCCCCGTTCACTACAACCCTTTGAGCCCAGATGTAGCCCCGTTCACTACAACCCTTTGAGCCCTGCTGTTCAGCCGGTTCCTCATCCAACGCACTGTCTACCTGCTCATCTCACAGTTGGACAACTTCTCCAGAAGGATGCTGTGAGGATTCTTGTTGAATCCAAGCTAGAAACAATTTAATTCTGGATTAGTTACATCTATTCACATCATTAAAGGAGTAGGTTCTATGTATGCTTGAGATAAAAGCTGCCTAAGTCAGTACTGAATACAATTTACAATATTCCATGAGGACATCTTAATGATTTCTCTCATGTTTATCTCCTAGAGTAAACATAGATCTTTGTAGAATTTCAAAAATATTAGCATAATACCTCAGAATCCTATATCAGAAAATCTAAAGAAAAAATAACTCTTGACATTAGTTTATTTTGGAGCTCTTACAGAAACATATATTTAAATTATTGTATGAGTATTGTTGTGAAAGAAATCTTGTCAAATACTTAAGTAATATCTGACATTAATTGTTTCATGCAAATTTTTTCAGAAGATTAAGTTTTACTTCACAGAATATAAATTATTTCAAGTAGCAGATCTGGCACATATTGATACACGTGGCTGTATCCTTGCCAGTATTTAGCACTTCCTCCAAACAAAAGACACATGCTTTGAAATAGCTTATTCTGGCAACCTTTTAAATAACCAGCTGTGTTTGAAACAAGCAAATGAAATACACCATGTTTAGGGATTCAAGAGGCATTCATGCAGTGGTCATTCATGTGTGTAATGGTAGTGACTACCAGCTTGTTGGAGTTAAGCAAATAAGAACTGGTGACATAAAAGATTAGCTGGGCTCCATCTATTTTTACATGAGGGAAAATAAGATGTAGGAAAAGGTTCTCACTGGTAGCTCATATACTATTCAGACAAAGAAAGCAAACTGTTACCAGAAGGATTTTCCCCAGACACTGTTAAAATTGTAGAGATGATAACAAGAATAAGAAGAGAAAGGCAGAGCACAAATAGCCCCAGGGTGTTCAGACAGTCTTACTAGGCAATTCCATTTATCCAGCTTCTTCAAATTTTACCCATGAACTTCAAAATACCTACCTTCAATTATCACATCTTCCCCAGATTTCTTCCTCCTCCAATTCCTGAAAATTCTTTGACATTACATTACTTTCTTTTTTCTTTTTTTTTTTCCTCATTTTCCTTTTTTGACCTAAGGGCTATCTTTAACACAGGTGTTCCCTATGAAGCTAACTGCCTCCTACAATTCTTGAGAAATCTTTAGTTAATTCCCCAGCAACAGCTTCATAAGTTTTGTTTAACAGCAGGTGCTATCTTATCACTTTTATAGCAGGGAAAATTGATTTTAAGATGAAGCTGAAAATCACAACTGAGAAGCTACTGCTTCTTGAAAGGGATATGTGAATATAAGGTGGCTTTGGCTTTCCAACTCCTTAGCATGATTGCTAAGTTACTGGGAAACTAGCTTAACTAGTTATTTGTCTAGTTCTGGCTGATGACTACTCAGTGACACATGGATTTGCCTGGAACTTGGCAGCAATGGGCATTTCCTGAGTCCACTTAACTGTTTCACAAAAGCAGATTAATCCAATAAACACTTGTTTTTAAAATCACTGTTTGATTCCAGTACCCTACATTCTTCTACCTTTTGACAAAAATAAGACTTATAATAAATAATTTGATGATCATGTGTGAGCCTTGTAAAACTGTCATACAAAATTTGCAAATCCTTTCATTAGATCCAAAAAGGAACACCAAGCTGGATCTGGTTTCTCAATAAATGTCTTCTGTTCAATAGGATTATAATGTTAGCATTCTTCTTAGAAGACAAAAAGATCTCTCACTTTGTTCTATTTGATCACTCAGTACCAGGACTTGTGTTCATAGTACTGAAAAGTACCTTAAAAGATCATTCAACCCAGTGGTTTAAAACTGCATACTCCTAAGAATTTTCCAGTATCAGTATGGGCCTTGATATAGTGAAGTTAAACCTGCTGGTATTACGGTTACTGCTGGCATTCTCAGTTCTTCCTGTGGAAGAAGACCCACAAATGAAAACCGTAATCTAGTGCAGCTCCTGCCCCTTTTTAAGTCAAAAGGTACATTTATGATGTTTGGTGCTAACAATGTTAACGTTCTTTTTATATATCACATGCAAACTTCCCACTTCCCACTACCTCAAACATGATATACCATAGTAACTTCTTTTTTAAAATAGTGTAACACAACATCAGAAATTCTGTGAAAAATCTGAGGATTCCTGCTTTATACAGAGATTCTCTTCAAACAAATCTGCTTTTCACCTGTGATTGGAAGTCAGTAATTAAGATATCATGCAAGGAACATATAGCCTTGGAAACAAAATTACCACTGCCTTACCAGCAGCTGCAGTTTTTCCAGAGAACTAAAACTCTCTTTGTTAACTACATTCACACTTTTAACATGAAACAATGCACAAAGTTTCTGCTGTAAAATTTGTGAGTGAAGCATGCAGCACTATAAAATGTGCAAATGTTATGTGCAAACTACATTGCATTCTGCTAACAGGATTTTTCTTTTAAACACAAAAAATAAAGTTCAAAGTGGGAACAGCTTTCAAAACGTGACATGTCATGAACTCAGTTAAACCAATTACTTGTCCACTTTGAGACTGCAATGGGAAAGGATTACCCAGAAAAACACAGTCAAATAATAAAATGCATTAACCTAATTCTTGTGGGAGAGACATAGTGTTTAAATACTAACTTGAGTCAACAGGAAAGCTAAGACTTGCAAAATTCTGGAAAGAGCCAGACAACAGATATCAACAACTCCCGCAGTCCACCTACTTGTCCACTTTAGGCTTTGAAAAATAGATTCCATAAATCCGAAAGGATAGTTAAAAATCCAGTTACATCAGGTTTGGGCACAGCAAGACAACTAATTATCATGACTTCCCCATCTGCTGATCTAGCCCACAACTCTTCTCAACTTGGCGTTGCCTCCAGTCAGTAAGAAGGAAAAACAGACTATCATGTGTAAGATCATTTTTTGCTAAGTTGGGAGGTAGGGATAAAGCCCGTTATGCATTTACCAAAATCTTATGTATGCCACCGTCCCACAGAAGGCAGAAAATTTCTTCTGACTAAGTAGCCCCAATAGAAACCGTGGCAATCAAGTCAACACAGAAGCTTTTTTCTATCTTAGTGTGCCTGCAGTTACCCAAAAGCAGTAATTCTTCCAGCCGGCTTTCAATAATGTTGTTTCAGTTCAGCTTCTGCAGGAAAAACGTTGCCATCACTTACATACAGTTCCTTATCACCATTCTGGCAACTGATATGTGGTATTTCATGACAGAGCCACTATTTATGATCTGCAAGGTGTGTTTAGAAATGACGAAGTTCTGGTTACACTTAAGTGATTCCTTGTGTTTTGTGGAAAGCAGTAACAGGATAGCAAGGTGTCATTCAACTAATAAGCTCAGCTCTCTAAGTACTAGGAGTTTCACTTTCATTGACCAGCAAACCTACAGAAAGCTTAGGAGACTAGTATTAGAAATTGTTATATAAATGTATGTTTAAAAGTAGGTCTGCGTTTTGTTCTTCTTTTCAACATACATGCAAAAGCCAAGCTAAGAGGAATACAGGAATAATGGAAAAAGCCTTCCCTAATTTTTTTTAAATAAAATGTTGCATACAACTATTTATATACCAGGTCCTACTATACACATAAGCGCATCTGTCCTCATTTATTTTACCCCTATATACCACAAGAAGTAGGGAAATGTATGTTCATGTCAATATTATTTAGTCCCTTTCATTACAAACCACTCAGTAGAAGTCTTCGCAGGCTTTAAAATGAGATGTTTCTCATTGAAAGAATGGATCTTGATGATGTACAGACTAAATATGAAGCTCCTAGCATCCAGAAAATTATTTATTCTTACTCCAACACAAACTACTCAGTATCCAAAAAATCATCTTAAGATCCTTTCTGTCTTCTGTAGAGTCTGCACTATATATTAGAAATTGGTTTAAGAAAGCAGTCTTTGACTCACAATTGAGATAAATTTCACCTCTCATTCTAATCTAAGTTTAAAAATCCAGCCTAGTTTGGGAGTTGGTTTTGGTCAGGAAAAGTTATCACTGGTATTTTACATGAGAGTTTAGTCCAGGTGGGTGATCTGAAAAGTGTGGAAAAGACCTAATCCTAGCCTGACTATACTGAAACTAACCCACAAAATCTGTTTTTCTGTTTGAGAATTAAAGTCAAATCAAAATCATATGAAATTGTACAAAAGGTACTGTGTATCCACTAATTCTTTCATCTCATAGTAAAGGAATGTGACTTTTTGATGCCTGACATTTTTCAAAAAAAATCTGACATTTGCACTATGAACCCTTCCACATTTCAAGAAAGTCATTAAAACTATATTACTGAGGTCTGTTACACACATTGAAAACAAAAACAAGTATCTGGCCAAAGTCACACTGGTAATTATTGTCTTATGTCAGTGTAGACTTATTGGGACATAGTTTTCCAACATGGAACAGTCACCTAGCGTGCTCTTCTTGAATATCATGTCATATCCTGATGCCTTATATGAAGCAACTCTGGCAAGAAACTGAGCCTCTTAAGAGTTCATCAGTCTAATATTAGATATGTGCCATGCAGACATCTGCAGCTCAACTAGTGCCTGCATGTTCTTTGCATAGACACTGGAGAAGAAAGGGGTTTTTAAAGTTTGGTGAATCCAGCACCTCTTAGACAACTAGTTTATGATGCAAAGTATTTCTTGCTAGATCCCACTAACTGTATTAACTTTACCTATACTGAATATAACAACAGATAATAGGCTCAGATGTGAATGTCTACTCTGCAAAGATGAACTCCACTTTCAGTGTCTCACTGCATTCTTCAAAGGCATCTCTATCATACTCTAAGCAGTTAGAAGTCATCAAACTGAGGTTACAGCAGTCAAAAAATATTATCTCTTTAACTAATACTAATTAACCAGTTAACTAGTATTAGCTAAGTAATACTTTACTTGGAAGAAGAAGCAGAGTAGAGGACTAGTAAAGTGTCAGTTCCCAGCTAAGTTTCTCATACCTCTATTCTCAGGTACAAAAGTGAATTGCAATGCTCCAGCCAGTAATTATAACAATCTCTCTCATTTATATTTGATGCTGGTAACTAATGGGTTCCTAGACCCAAATATAAATCCTTTGTTGCATTCTTTTCATGCTTGAATGTAAGCTCATGTAGCACAGAAGCTCATATGAAACATTATTAAAACTGTATTTACTTTAATAGCAAAAGCTATTACAATGCATTATTTTCAAGGCATAACTTCAAAAAGGAAATTCACCAACTGTTGCAAATATTTACATGAGCACTAAAATAACAGATACTAAAACAAAACATAATGTTCTCATACCCTGGACATTCAGTGTCTTTCCAAGAAACTGTGTATGCATAGGAAAAGCAATATGAACAGCATCAGAAAAATCACATATATACATTTAAAACGTATTCCAAAAGTAACCTGTGTCCTCTTTACCACTCCAGACACTCTTATCACAGTCAGTATTCAGAATTCAAACCCAACCAGTAGGCATGAAACTCCTCTCATTCATCTCACCATGCAAGCCTACGCTGCTAGATCCATCCTTAGGCAGAAGAATTAATTTCATAAAGATCTCTTAAAATTGCATGCCATCTCAAGTGTATAGTTTTCAACAGACAAGCATATGAAGACGAAAAAGGTGTTGTAGAAGAAGGAACTAAATACTTCGCAAATGCACAGTGCTTTGGATGCCAATTATTTCATATTAAATCAGCAGCATTACAGAAAGGCTCATAGTGTTAGTGTCACTAAAATAGAGATACAGCAATGTAGAGCGCTGGATTCTAGATTAGAAATTTCTTCACTTGGCCCAAGAAGCCAGGTTCGACTTTATGCATCTAACTGAAACTCCAGTTTAGAGGCAGGGTTGTCCTCATCTCCTGCTGTGGTGGACAGAATTGCTGGTGCATATGCAGATATACTCTGGTGACAATACACCTAGTGTGGTAAATACCATTGGAATAAATCCAGTCCTTGGTTATTTCCAATTCCTATAGAATATGTAAGTTACAGTCCTGTAGCACAACAAGTTGATAAGGAACAGCAACCCACCCTCCCCGCTGATTGTGACATGTTAATCACAAGCTCAAACTACTGTGTTTGGCAGTCTAATTTCTTTTTTATTAGTAAGTATCTAATCACCTTAGAAAATTCAGCTATAAGAATACATCTGTATGAAACTTCTATTTTACTATATTCCTTATGACTGAAGACATACTCAATTCAGGATCTTAGAAAATTAACAAATATTGTAATAATCCAATGAGTTCTGCTGTCCTTCCATTCATATCCCTTTCCTCACAGACGATCTAATCTTAAATTTGTTGGTAACAAAGTTACTTACGCTTACTTCCAGGTCAGTATGATTAGTAAATGCAGTTATAAACATTTGATTGGGGCAGTTATTTGAAGGGGGTTCTACATCAGAAGGCTGTAGGTTTGTTAGAATACTGCCTAAAGGTATTGCAAAAGGCATCTAAAAGAGGGGGGGGAGAGAGAGAGGGAAGGATGGAATGAAGGAGAGCAGGTAGTAAAAGTCTTGGGAAAAAAATGCTGTGTCCCCAGAATCTACGAATGTGCTTTCAGACATGTGGCATTTTCATTCCTTTTGCTCAGAATGAGACTTCTCTCTACCTGATAGATCTGAGATGATCAGACACATAGGTTTCTAGGGCACATCAATCTGCATTAATCAGAATAAGGTATGAAACTTGTCTCCCAAATCTTTGCCTGGAATCCTCTTCATAAGACTATCTTATCTCTACCCATCACTCAGATCCTACAAATGGACACAAAAAATCTTCAAGAAAATAGTCTAGAACTGTAACATCTGTGTGATGTATTTAAGATTTAGCAAAACAGTACTTTTTTTAAGACCTTTGGCGAATCTACTGTCAGATGACTTATCTATACAGGCAAAAACCATTAGCATTTTGAAAAGTTTTTACTCAGCACTTCTGGTAACCAGGTGTTGGGTTTAAAAGGAAATTAGAAAACTCCATGGCACCTTTTTAAAATTTGTTTTGGGGGAGTTTTGTGGCTTACTCTCCTGGAAGTAGATATATTATTTAAAAGATCTGCATTTTATAAAGAACTTTGTAAGTATGGAGGAGAAAAAAAAGGAGAGAGAAAAAAGAAATGCCAGAATTGCCTAGATGGATTCTTACAGGTCATTGATAAATGGAAAATTCAACATGAAGTATTCTTATTTTATTTAATGACAATATTGAACATAAAACCCAATATGTCCCACTTCTTTGATCACCAAGCTGAAACAAACATTCAGTATACTGAAGCCAACAAAATCTTACTGTATGTGAAGATGTATATTGAAACTATTTGGTTTACAAAGGGATTTGTTACTTTTCACATGCTATGAATTTCATGGTTAGGTGCTAGAAGAAGGAACAAGACCAGAGACTTGGATCCAGCAGGGACTTGCCACCCCCCGCCCCCCCCAGCCCTGCCCCCATGCCCCCTTCACATGAATGTACTGGGATTGGAGACTGGGGCTCATGCCTCAGTAAATGAAGAAGGAGCTGCTTGCCAGTCTCTGTGTAGGTGACATGACTTTAGAAAGGAGTCACAACAATGAAACACAAGGTGTGTAGGCAGCACAACTCTCGGGAAGAAAAGGACAGCAGCAGCAGTGAGCAGGCTGCCTGAAGGCAGGCTGTGACAGGAGATTTGAAACAGGCTGCAAAATGCTTTCAGCACAAACGCAGTGTATACTAATAGTATACAGGTGGCAATATTGTATTCCATAGCTAAGTCATACTCATTACACTTGAAGTGGAAACAAATGAACTGCCAACATACAAAGCTGGCTGGGATCTCGTATCAGGTCAAATGAACCTGAAGGACTGCATAAGCTGCACTGCAAGTACTGCTTGATAAATAATGACATCATTTGTTAATGCTAACTGTAATTAATTATTAATTGAAAACAACCATAATCACTGGTTAATTAACAACATTAAAAGACTATATTTCAAACCATGAAGATCAGTGTTCAATTTGTACTTCAACCTCAGAGCTGAATTTTCTGACTTGTCAGTGCTTGACTTCACCTACAACAGCAGCTCTTATTCTATTAAGCGGAGTATAGACCAGACACAGAGCAAAGAAAAAAAGAGAAATATTGTGCAAATCTGGGCTGCTTCTTCCATTTGTACCTCTTTCTCCATCTGTAAGATTAGGAACATAGTAGTAGGCTATAAAAGTTTCATAAATTCTTAAGGATTCTTGGGTATAACCTAAAGCCTAAGAGAAGTCCTATGATTTTGTCTTTGGAGTGAGACAAAGTCTCAACAGTCTATATAGTTATTGCCTTTTGTCATCAGAATGAGCCGATGTCAAAATCCATCCTCACTAACACAAACAATTTCCATTAATGTGTTTTCTTGATTACAATAGAAATGAGAACTATAATTTTTTATAAGACCAGATTAAACGAGCATAGGATTTGTGATGGTGAAAACCATCTGTATTTCTCATTAAAGGTAATTTAGCTGTCAAAGAAATCGCTGTTAGTTAAAAAATGAAGGTTTAGCAGAGCTTAGTATATACATGTCCAAGAAACTCAAAATACAACAGATCTGGAAAATTAATTCTGTAGTGTATCACTGAAATGGATCATAAGGACAACAGACAGTGCAGATGTGTGCATTAGGAAACAATTGGTATATAACTGAAAATAAGTAGTCCATATTTTGCAAGAGGAGGACAATATTAGTCAAATTTCAGTATTAATTTTATGAAGTACATACTTCATTTGAGTCAATTAATTAGCTGAATGATGAACACATGGATAATCAATAAGTATTTAGTCCAGTGACCTGAGTGACAATAAAACTTCATAACTGGCACATTGTTTACTGCCCAAGACTGTGATACAGTATTTTTTAAAGACAAAAGAGCATAAAAAATTGAAATGACTAATCACAAAAAAAAAAAGACATATATAAACTTTCCCATTCATAGACATCTATATATAGAAATGTCTCATTTATCTACAACCCCGTACAATTTCCAGGTGTGATGCAGTAGGAAAAGTTGCATCAACCATCTCACTCAGTGAATCCATATTTAAAACAACTTGCTTCTTAGAGCTGTAAACGTTTGACAATATTGACAAAAAATTTAAATGCACTCAACACACACACTTTATTAGAATGAAATCCACTGCACCATATAGCTCCTTGCTCAAACTCTGTGTGATTACTTTAAGATAGACGTTAGCAATGGATTTCTCTTTCTTTTTACAGGCAAGCAGTTCAGAAGTAATGAATTCCTTTGTTGGCTTAAGAATTCCTCCACTGGCTTAACATATATCAGGTTTCCATTTTTATAAAGATGGAACATTAATTCTGCAGTACAATATATTAGAATTGTCTAAAGTGAGCAGTCAATACAGCAAACTCATGGTGTTTAAAAAGGATACCTCAAAATGAGAGATTAGTTCAGAGGCAAAGAGTGCTGTGGAGTACATATAACTTAAATTTGGTCTGCTGTTTTACAGTAAAAATACA
Organism: Gymnogyps californianus; assembly: GCF_018139145.2. Taxonomy (NCBI): domain Eukaryota; kingdom Metazoa; phylum Chordata; class Aves; order Accipitriformes; family Cathartidae; genus Gymnogyps; species Gymnogyps californianus. The sequence goes on along the minus strand of NC_059472.1, from coordinate 105,644,870 downwards.
AACCCTATATATTGTGTTCTCTGCAAAGAATTTTATACTCTAAAAATATCAAGGGATCATTAATACCCCTTATTTAAAGGTTACATTTATGTTGTATTTGCATAACATAAAAGCATGGCATAGAACAACAACAAAACAGGAGCACAAACTGGCTTAACTTTAAGCAGGCTAACTATGCTTTCATCTAAATGAGGTTTCTGTAAGACTGCATTTGCCTGTAGTTGCACTTATGGTCCTGGAAAGTGTCTTAGAGGAAGAACAAAAACATCCCTGTTGATTGAAACACAGAAGACATGTCAGTATTAACTGTATGCAATAGTGGAAAAATGAGTAGCATTACAGTAAAATAAATCATGATGCCCTAAGGGACACCATACCCACTATATCAATAAATGAAAAGTAACTCTGAATTTATAAAGTTCTAGTCTAAATTTCCAGCAAAGTTCTTTTCATTAGAAACAGATATGAATTTACCAATTTTCACCTACTTAGCAAAAGTGGCTGTTATTTTTGATTTTCATTTAATCTCAGTATGCAAAATTAATCAAAATGGTTTACATAAAAATTCTTGTTCTTTCTCCAACATAACTCATTATAGCTTCTAAAACTTGGTGAATGTCATCAATAGTTCAAATCAAAATAAGCCTATTACACCGAATATAATTTAGTATTTTTTCAGTCAGACATATTTGCAGGAAATACAAATGCAGAATCAATATGACAGCAGAACTTTCTATAAAACTTCAAACTCACAGTATGTCTTTAAGCTTAAAATTAAAAAAAAAGAAAACTAATTTTTGTTTGAAGACAAAATTTGGCAGTGGGCAGTACTTGGCACAAGAAAGCAACAGTTGTATACAAGCTTAGTGTACCTTTATTCCTCTTTCTCATGCCCTAAGAGCCTGATCATCTCTAGAATGTTTTAAAGAAAGGAAATCTGCCTCTGTTGTGAAAAGTCAAAAGATGGATGAAATGAATCAGAAAATAACTGACTTTTCAATGTTTTTCTCAAATTTTTGCTACCTTCTGACTGCAGATAGTGAGAAAAGCCTTTGCTTTCATACAAAAAGCAGGAGTCTGGGCTGAGAGGGACTTGTTCTCTGCTCTAGTAGGCTGCTTTACTTGGTCTATTAGACCTATGCATGTGGGCCATGGACTACATAAGCCTGAAAGACCACTGCAGCATTGAGGACTGTACTATTTATTCCTTCTGTGGGTCTTAGCTTGTTGTTTATAGTCCTTCTGAGCATTCTCAATGCCTTGAACGTGATCATAACACTTAACAGCTCTGCCTTAGGACGCTGACTCTAATTAAATCCATTTCCCAAATGCCCAACTGGCTAAAATTTGGTCTCTGTTTAACATACCATTTCACCTGCTGCATTCTAGATAAGTGCTTTGGTTGGGTATTTGGGTCAAAATTAAAACTTAATGATTTACAGTGTCCCAAAGATCAGGCTAGAAGAGATAATGCCATCATCTGACCTAAAACTCTACAAAAATATGAACCATTTAAGTTACTTCTTACCTGAAATGAATACCTTCCTTCCTTCCCTTCCCCATATGGAAAAACAATTGAATTAGAGCAGCTTAAAGAAAGAAACAAGAAACATTCAAAAAATTCTCCACAGCCATTCAAGGAGAAAATACCTATCATGTAATCCCTAGAAAGTTTTTTGAGGGATAAGGGGGAAGGTTAATATTAGTTTCTAAGGCGAGTAAAGTACAATCCCAATAGCATTACAGTTTGTATTTATTTGTCCTGTAAGGTCACTTGTGTACATCTTTTCATACAATGCTTCTTCCAAAATATCTGCAAGTTAATTCATCCATGTCCTACTTAAATGTTTAACTACCTTGTTATCCACACTGGAAAAGAAAGAGCCTTAATAATGACCTAAAAAAACTATTAAAAAAAAAACCACAATGAGTTTAGGAAAAAAAAATTAATAGAGATAAAATATTCCTTTTTTTAAAGTTGGTTATCAGTAATATATTTAATCAATCCCTTACTAATGTTTACATTTAAACTGCCTTAACTACTCTCACAAAATAACTGTGAACCTGCCTTTTCATTATCTTGAAGAGCGTGGTCAGAATGCTGCTGATGTCATTCATCTTCTGAACTCTAATACTATTTTTTTTACATACCTCTCAAATGCACCTTCATTTATGAGATGTCATTAATTCAGCTAACTACAGCTGTACATTGATGTCAGACTTTATAACTACTTGTCTCAGAAACAGTGAAATGCAACTGAGTTATAAACAACTCAGAGAAGTGTTTTTCTAGCATCTTAAGTTTTCTGAATGTTTTTTTCTGTATGTCCCACCTCTGCATGCCAGCAAACGGGAACTGGGTTTTACAGCTCTCACCCTGCACAGAGCCCATTCAACAGTGCAAAAACCGCACTGTAATGTCAGCAATGACATGCTTACACTTTTGATGCACCGCATGTGTAAGAGTCTGGTGTTACACTGTTGTTACTTGTTGTTACACTTTTGCAAAGGGATTCAAACCTCTTGCAAATATATGACAAAATTTCCTAGTAGACTTAAGTCAGTAATAATTTGTAAATCTAGTGTAAAATTGAACATGGTCACACAGAGTAGGTAAAATTACAAATACTGGAAATAAAAACAAAGTATTAGAATAAAAGAAAAAGAAACACTACTTTTCTGTGAAAAAAAGAAAAAACTCACAAATATTTTATTTTGACTGTTCAGCCATTTCCGTAGCAAAAAATGTTGTGGCTAGAGAGAAACAGCTAAAATTGCAAAAAGAGTTAATAATCTCAAAATAATGTCATCTGTATTTTCAACAAGAAATGTAATTTAGTAGTAGAAGACATAAAATGTCCAAATTTGGGAAGCTGTTTCATGTTCTTCATATACTATATCATCTTTATCCTTAGCAACTTCATACAGCCTGCAGGATATTTACTGGGAAAATTTGTATTTATATATTGTGAAATAATATTTTTGTTATCAAATAAGCAGATAAAAAACATGTCATTAAAAAAAATAACAGACACAAGGACTGTCTGCACAGTCTGTCCCTATGCTGACTAATACATAAAATACGTGACCAAAACAAAAAACACTCATATTACTTCCCTCTTCTGCTTTTATTCACAAAGGAAGTCCCCTGTCCGTGACCTTCTGGTACACTGGCACATCACCAAGAACTTTGCATGACATTTTGTCAGTCCGTCATGCTCACATATCACAATATCAGAACCGAATGTTCTTCAAGGTTTGCTGAGTTTATTTGTTTACCATAGCCTCTTTTCTTTACCACTAGATATTGATCTTGCTTGATCACTGGATCTTGCATTTCTAGCTCCATGTTAATACAAGTCTATTTGAATCTCATTCAACTTGTATGCAAAGAGATGTTTGTGTAAGAAAAAAAAAGACGGGTTCCATGGACATGGTATTCCAGACGTGGTCTAATGAATGGTGAGTTAAGAGGAATAATCACTTCCCTTGATCTACAGTGGATGCTGATAAAATGCAGGAAATTGTTTGTCTTCATTGCTGCCAAAATGCACGTCTGAGTTGGTTTGGTCTGCTGTCCACCAGGTCTTTTCCAGTAGAGCTCCTACCTAGCCAGTCAGTTATTAGCAGCACAGAGTTTCACAGTTTCCATTTTGACACTTACATGCACATACAGACATACGTAGTGCCTGCCAGAAAGCTGCCCCAACAGTCTCGTGGTCAAACAAAAAAGAAGTGCTATATTTTATGGCCCTGACTTAGGACACTTTCTAACTAATTATTTAAGAGGAATATATTTTTTAAATTATTACTGTAGTATAATTTAATGACTATATCACAAATCATATCTGGTGTTTCTTGTCAAATTAAGATTATAAAACAGAAAGGAAAAAAAGCATTTTTTTATAAGTAAGACCACTTGTAGGAAGAGAACATTCCAACATTACATCCAAGGATGATAACTACTGGAGAAGGCTAATATGCATTTTACTGAAAACCAAAATGGGCCAGACACAGATACAATTAATACGACGGCAGGCCACGTGCAGTCATATTGGCATCAGTCTGATCAGACTGTATCTGAAGGTTGTATGTCAACATTTACAAAACTTTTAAGCAAGTCACTCCTTCTGGTTTCCCAAAATGCAAAAGTATTTGTTTTTCAGACTTTTTTGCAGAAATTGCATTTGTGTTTGTGCTTTCCTTAATTGAGCAGTTTGAGGAAAGATCAGAAATACAGAAATTTTAATAGTTTAGGATTCATTTTGATCTCAGTCCCTACTAATAAAACAGCTTCCTTGAAAGAGGGTACATGGGTGTTCCTCAGTCAGTACTTTTTTGTAGTTTTTTTAAGGATTCCTGGTATTCCAGTTCTTAATACTTTGTTGCTATTTCATTTTTGCTTTAGCTCCCCCTAACAGCTGTGCTTACTTAATTCTTTGCTTTCAGAAACAGAAACACATTGCAGATAAACTGTAAATGGAAATACAATTAACACATTCATTTATTACTTCTAAAGCATTGCCACTGAGTGCTGTTAAACTGCTGATGGATTAATGGTATACATTTTTACATCCTTATTCTCATCTGATTTCAACCTTAGTCATCTTACCTGATATATTGTGAGGAAAAAGAAATTTGGTGCACAATACAATCAATAGACAGGTAAAAGACTGATATATTCTCAAATATTGGCCAACAAGATTTCTAGAAAGTAGGTTTTACCAGGCAAATCTGATTTCATATTTTGATGGGATTACAAATTCTTGTGATAAAGATGAAGAAAGCGGATGTGAGATACATGGATTTTGTAAAGCTCTTTGACTTAATGCCACATAGTATTTGGATTAAAAATTATCACCAAAGAAACAATTAAGTAAATAATAATGAATATCCTAAATAGTTGAATAAATCTCAACAGAACCCCAAAATTAGGCAGCAAAGCGAAATGGAGAGCAAATGTAATATTTTTAGTGGGACTGGTGGAGTAGAAAATACAAATCAACGTTTTTATTCAGAGGTCACAGTGTGAGTATAAATAGTCCTCCTGGTAAACTTTCTAGATAACATAGAGTAGTAAATCAGCAAACAATGTGTGAAGCAGGTTAAATATACAAATTTTTGTTGTTGTTGACTTGATGAATCAGACTATCTAAAAAAATGTATTTTAGAGCAGCTAAATGGGAGATCTTAAAAAAAGAACGCACTTCCAACTCTATCTAAAGTTTTCTTGGCTGTCAAAAGTAAGAAAACCCATATTTAATGGTCTCTTTGGGAGGGTAGGACATTTTCAAATGTCTAAAGAAGGATCTTGTCTACACCTACAGCTGGAATGCTACCTAGACCTTACAGGAAGCATTTTCCCTTGGCCTTTAATATGAATAGGACCAATGTCCAAGTGCAAGGTCCTGCGCCTGGGTTGGGACAACCCCTGTTATCAGTACAGGCTGGGGGATGAAATGACTGAGAGCAGCCCTGCGGAGAAGGACTTGGGGGTACTGCTGGACGAAAAGCTGGACATGAGCAAGCAATGTGCACTTGCAGCCCAGAAAGCCAGCCATATGCCTGGCTGCATCAAAAGAAGTGTGGCCAGCAGGTCGAGGGAGGTGATTCTGCCCCTCTACTCCACTCTGGTGAGACATCACCTGGAGTACTGCATCCAGCTCTGGAGTCCTCAGCAGAGGAAAGACATGGGCCTGTTGGAGCGGGTCCAGAGGAGGGCCACAAAAATGATCAGAGGGATGGAACACCTCTCCTATGAGGAAAGACTGAGAGAGTTGGGGTTGTTCAGCCTGGAGAAGAGAAGGCTTCAGAGAGACCTTATTGCGGCCTTTCGTTACATAAAGTGGGCTTATAAGAAAGATGGGGACAAACTTTTTAGTAGGGCCTGTTGCATTAGGACAAGGTGTAATGGTTTTAAACTAAAAAAGGGTAGATTCAGACTAGGTATAAGGAAGAAATTTTTTACAATGAGGGTGGTGAAACACTGGAACACATTGCCCAGAGAGGTGGTAGATGCCCCATCCCTGGAAACATTCAAGGTCAGGTTGGACGGGGCTCTGAGCAACCTGATCTAGTTGAAGATGTCCCTGCTCATTGCAGTGGGGTTGGACTAGATGACCTTTAAAGGTGCCTTCCAACCCAAACTATTCTATGATTCTATGAATGTTGAGGACTTCGCTGTGTTTTTTACATACAGAAATGAATTTTACATACAGAAGGGAATAAAGAAATTAATGTTTGTTTATTTTGATTGAGGCATTTTCTTTTTCTTCTTCCAACTGCAGAGACCCATACTATAAGGGAAGTTTATAAAATCAATTTTACCAAAATCTGGCAGATGTTCTGTGTGAGTGAAAATGCAACAGGGAGTAGTCGTCATCTACTGAATGCAGATTAGAGGAAATCCTCTCCCAAGTGTGGGATAGGACTAGAACTCTTAATGTTATAACAAAGAGAAAATTGCGTCATTCAGCCCTCCCAGAGATATCAGCACTGACGCTGGCAAACAGGGAGAGATGCTGACAAAAGCTTTCCCCCGGATGGTATAAATTTACAGAACGTTGAGTTATTTTTGGAGTGTTCCCAAAAACATTGCTTAGGCATGTTGTGACTTGTCAAATGCATACCTTGTTTCTTCTCTGTTTTTCCATGGTGTTCAACGCAGCAGATGACTGCACTGGAATAAATTAGAGTTCATTAAATAATGCTTGTTGGTCTGTTTGATTGGGGAAATCATATTGTGATTTACAGTTAGGACCAGTATTCTGACCCTAAAAAAGAATGACTCAAGAACTTAGTCTCTCATTGGGATAAATATTAATACCTCTGCAATTAGCAGCAAATTGCCCAGATTTAAGTCTTGATCTGAGTTTAGAAAATGGCTGTTGCTTGCTCCTCCAGTTAATCTTTACAGACCTTTATTTCCCTACCAATGTTTTAAATTCTGTCCTTTCCTGGTTATAAATATAGTATTTTGTATATAGCACTGTGGATTTTGAGATTGGAATCTGGATTTTCTACTGCTTTATAGGATTTTTGGAAAGAGGTACTCTATAGTACATAAAATGTTTGGAAGAAAAAGACCTTCATAATAAATGTAAAAAAAGAAATAAAAAGTGCAATAAAAATTAGTTTCCCAGGAAAACTAGGCAGTACTCATCTTTATTTTCCAAAAGGCTGGTTCTTTGTTTGGATGCAAAAGCAGACATGTAGAAATTAAAAACTGGATTTGAAATATTCAGAATAGATACCTTTACCTAAAACACATTTAAAGTTTGTAATTAAGTATGGATCCTATTTATCTAAGACAGAAAGAAAAAAAGCAATGGTTGACATTTGTCTATTAAATGGTTAACATTTACCTATTATTAGACAGGTTTTGCATTTATCGTATGAGGTCAAAACAGGAGACTCTTGTCTAGTTTCATGGTATGTAAAGTGGTTGATACCTGAGGAAGATTAAGAAGGGGAAAAAACAGAACATGACAAAAAATTCTTAGTGTACCTGATCAGCAGTGTAGTTATTTTATAGATCTTGTTCTGAATAAATGGGGCATGTCATATCTAATTTACAGAACCAATTTTGGCTGGAAATTATTTTCCTCCTATGTAAACTGTCACTGACTCTATAAAGAGTAAAAGTATCAGTGTCAGTAGTATTTAATCTTATTTTTTTCTAACTTAATCTACACTGAGACTTTTCAGACTTTTTTGTGTTCTGCAGGTTTTCATTTTAGAAAAGTAGAGAGGCAAAATCTTGGATTTTTTGTAGAAAAGGAAGAAAAAAAGACACTGGAAATTCTTGTATAAAATGATCACTGCCTGCCTGACTTTTAGTTTGTTTCAAAGAATAACTGATAATATTTAAACACACAAATTGCATGAAAAAAGACAGATAATTCTTTGTTAAACACTTAGCAACTTAATTAATAATGCTAGATGAAGGATTAGCATCTTGAAGATAAAGGGTTTAATATACCAATTGCAAAAGAGACAACAAAAATAGAAATGCAAAAAGGGCAAGGAAGAGATTCAGAACTAACCAATATTACAGAAAATCTTCCCAATTTCATTATAGTTGGTCTTTAAGGGATACTTCCAAATAAATGTTCTCCAAACTTTCACTTATTTCCAATTCTATAAGACATTTAAATACGAATGATAAAATTACGCAAAGAAATAAGTGTTTGTATTCATACTGAACTTCTTTGACAAGCATGCCTGAGAGTTCATTTTCGTTTTTTAAAATAAGGAAATATGAAGTGCAAAAGGAAAATCAGTTCTATCTGTACAGTTCTGTCACTTAGCTATGATACGTGCGCAACCGTTGCTGATGCCTTGAAGTATGAACTAAAATGCATCAGCTGTAAAATGTCATTTGCACTTTCTTCTTTCAATAAATAAATAAATGACATATTTGTTCCATAGCTTGAACTATTTTTTTTTTTAGAATGGCAAGAAGAAAGCACGTTGAGAAAGTGGTTAAATAAGTAAGTTGAAATAAAGAGGTCTATTTTTAAAGCTTATCTAATAAAAGCAGGTTTGGAATAGTAAGTAATTGACAAGAAGTAATTCTCTGTGTCAACATAAAAAAATGCTAACATATAAAAAAAAAAATGCGATATAAAGTTAATCCATGACTTAAACGCACATAAAAGTAGGCACACCAGTTTGTGACACATTAAATTTGTAGAAATATAAAGCCTTACACAGCAAACATTTTCCTGTAAGGCTTATAGCCTTATGTATTCCTTATATTGAAAATGAGGAAGTGGATGGATTTAGGTTGGGCAAACCAATCTAGAAATTTTTTAAATACCTCTTCCAAAGACTGCTGATTTCTTTGAAATCAGCTTAGTCTTCTCCTTTATTTTCTAAGATAGTGACTGAAATTTCAAAATTGGGCAATGCAAAAACAATAACATAACAAAATGTAATGTCTTTTTCCTCTGTTTCTCAATATTTTGCCAATTTCTCACAATTTCATTGAAAATATTTAAATATATTAAAATGCTTTTTAAAAAAATAGACAAGGATATAAATCATAAGCTGATCGAAATCAGAATGCATAGTGGAAAAGCATAATTTACTGTCTATTGGAGAAAAAAAAGAATTATTTCATACCTTCTGTTTCACAACAAAATCAGTATTCTTTGTTTTGGTTTTATTATTATGATTCATGCAGATATTCATATGCCTACACTTATTTGTTTTCAGATATCTTGTCAGTAAGTGATTATCTCATCACTTAAATGACTTGAGAATTGAACTTTTAAAAAAAAAATCAATATGCATTTTTTTTAATCAGATTTATATCGAAAATAAAAATAGAAATTTAAAAAAGGTCTGGTTTTCGACTATTTCTTAGTCACTTTACAGTTCCTAACCCTTGAACTAATGCACATTCAATTCCAATGCAATTTCGTTTTATATGCTTTACATTTTTTTCAGAGAAAAATGTGACTATGCTATTTCTGATATTTTTTTCATTAACAAAACAATTAATCCATACTCAAGAAGAAATCCATCAATCAAATTAAATTCAATAAAAGTGAAATGCAGAATAGTTTGTGCTCTTAAATTGTACTTGCTGGAGATTCAAGAATACTGAAAAATAGAAGTGTGGATTCTAGCTGTACTCAAGGTCTTTCTTTTCAAACAACAACTGCCCATCTGGAATGTTATATACACTGTTCTTCTCAATAGAAAGTTCTGGATTTTTTTCCCATGTATGTTTTGTTACTTGCTACTATGTACCAACACTTTCTCTAGAAAGCTAATATGTAAGTGCATATTTACCTTTGATCATAGACGGAAAATTTTCTGGAACAGATACAAAGTTATGCTAGCAGTTTGTAAAACTCAGCATTATTCCATACATTGTTCTATTAGGAGAAACAAATGGGCACATTATTCTAAAAATACTATATACAAGTTAAGATTAACTCCTTACCAATATGAAAATTTTGGAAAAAGATAATTTTTTTTAGAAGAAATCAGTATGATTTCTTTCCTTCTGTCACAGTTATAATTTAGTTTAATGTCTATAAATCTGTTTTTCCAGTCCCCAGAGTGACATCTTAGAACACAATAATTTATTTTGTTTTATTGCAGTTAGCTATGACAAAATCTCTCTTCCTCCAGCTTTTATTTGAATCTCTATCTGTTTGTTATACAGGATGGGAAATTTATTAAAAAAAAAAAAGGGACAACTCGTGGTAAACACTTGGCTGGAGATTCCCCACAGGATTGTTGTTTTCATCACATTTACCCAGCTGAATTTGCTCCATGCTTTTTCTTTCTGTAAGCCCATAGAAGTCTGGAAGCCCATTGAAACTATACTTTGTTTAAACAAGTTTATTTAAAACTTAGTCCTGTACATCTTTGTTGACTTTGATTTCTCAGTGTACCTGCGTTGGAATTTTTAGGATTGAGTTCACTTTTATATGGACAACAAATCAGTTCCTGTGTTTTGAGATGAGTAGACTATTGACATGGATGATATAGTATTTGATAAACAAGATAAAATGCATTATTAGGGAAATAAGAGGCAACATGGGATTTTTTGTTATAAGAAAGATACATAAAGAAAGAATTAATGTTGAATTTGTCATCTAAACTCTTTTTCTGAGAATTCTGAGCAATTACTATGTAACTTTAAGAGTTTCTCTACATTTCAAATGTTTTGAGAGAGATGTTTTTATAGCTTGTTTTTGGTTTTGGGAGGAGGGATGAAGAAACAAGGCTCAAAGGTGGGTTTTTTTTTTCTCTCCCTGGTAATTAAACTCATATAGTTGATGGCTGTGTGATAATGATAAAACTTTAGACTAGAAAAAGAGCAACTAGTATGTTCTTCAACCAAGTCATCTTTAGTATTTTCGGTAACAATGTACTACCCAAATAATATCATAGTTGTTCCAATATCATATAAAATCAGATTTACAACACTTCAGTTTTTGAGTAAGTCTTTAAGTGAATTTTTAAAAATTTCTTTTCTTTAATTAGGGAGTATGAATTAGCCTCAATAATGGAGATATTTGTTTTGCCTTGTAATATAATCCATATAAGTAAGCATAAAAGATGTCTATTCTTTTGGCAGGATGGTCCCATAGCTAAAAGGTATAATGACTACAGGAACCTAACCACCCCCACCCCCACCCCCAAAATACCACAAACCCCCCCCAGTGGCAGCCTCAAAAAAAAATGCTTTTACACTTACTTTCAAGAACATGAGATCAGTACTCAGAAACCCAGACTTGGATTTTCAAGAGTGCACTCCATCCCTGGGAAAGACCAGATTGTCAGAGGACTTCCACTTTTCTTCCAACATTTTTATATGCACCTTGCAGAAAAGAAATTCACCAAATGCTGGCCTTTTGCAGGGAGCATAATAAGTATATGTCTATTCCCTTCAAGATTTAAAACAACTGCTTTTTAGAGGAATTCATTCATTAATATATAGCAATATTAGTCACAAAAAAATGCAAAACCCCAAAGATATCATTGAACTAACAGAACGATAAGGATCATAAAGATGAAAATCAGGAAAAAAAGATAATGTAATTCATTCGTAGTTGCTCTTGCTTCTTAAAGATATCCTCCATATGATGATGCAGAATTGCAGTACATATCCTTCATCACTTGTTGCAATGCAAACTATTGCTTATATTCTGGTATAAATAGAAGGACCGTGTGATTTTTATCCCTCCTTTTAATTTTATATTCTCAAACTGTATTTCCATGTAAGTAGGAGATATAAAATACAATACTTCTTTTTATGTTTGTTTATTATTATTATTATTACTATTAGCCTCAGAACTGATTTATGCCAATACTTTTCTTTAGGTTTTGCTAAGCTTCTACTGAAACAAATTAAATGCAGTGAAAAGACTCAGAGCAGAAAGAGCTGTCCTTGAAGGAAGGCCATTTCAAATTTACCTAACCTTGATAACTACATTTAAAATAAATTGACATCTGCTTTTTATTCTTTCTGTAAGCCTGATAACAGCTTTGGGTGATTAAAAAATAAGAGAAAGCATAGGCTTCAGTTAACTGCTAAGTATTTCTATATGAGGATTATATGTGGTTTCAGAAATTTACTGCACTCATTAAAATCATGCTTCCTGAAGTTCAAGAGGAACACAAATTGCTTTCAACACATTTTAAATTGTGATGGCCCAAACCAACTGTACCGTTTGATTTTAATAATGATACAGTTCAAGAAAGAAGTGCAGAGGTAATATCAGCTATATAAGCCTCTACTCCCTTTCCTTCATCCAAGCCCATGAATGATTAGAGCTTAGTTTCAATACTTGCTGTTAACTTCTTACTGCAGGGTCAAAGTTAGATGCATGGTTGAAGGATGTCCTTCTTGAAGACTGGAGAGTTTTGGAATGTCCCAGGGTGATCATCAATCAAAATTTCCACCAAAGGGCTCAAACAGTCTTTAACTTTAAGCACTTGCATATCTGCTCAGCTGAAAGTAATAGACATAAACATGTGTCTATTATATTCAGCATGTTTAGACAAAAATCTGATAAAATAACTAATAATAAGGTAAGTAATAAAATACTGATAATTTTAAAAATCCAGCAACTGAATCAGTATAAAAAGTACCATGTTGATACCTCTGATCATGTGTTTTGCATTTTTACACTACTGCAGCACAGAGTGTTTGATGAAATTCAATTTCAAAGAAATGAACAATCCCAAAGAAACAGACAAATGCTTATAGTATAAGGAAGAGAAGATTGTCTCTATCATACAATTCACCATGTTGTCACATGCTGTTCATATTGGCTGTATGTATGTCAGTGTGGCATGAGGAAGGATTCCTTCACTTTTTATACTGTTGCAAGTGAATTACTAATAGAATTCACAGTGTTTTCAGAGAAGGTAGAATGCAGAAAAACTGCATAAAAAACAGAATAAGAAGCTACAGTAATATTAGAAAAAGATTCATTAAATTATTATTTTAGGTCTATTTATATCACACTAGTTACCCAAGGAAACTGGAAATCGTGTTACATGCTGATTTCTGCTCTCTACATTTACCAAGCTATCTGTTCTTCAAACAGCAGAAAATTCGGCAGTAACTTAGAAAGTTTCTCATTAACATCTTAGTTTAGGATATATGCAAGTAATATTTACTGTGGTTTTAATTACAATTTACCTCTGACTTGCAAGAATAGGTAGAAAATCATCATCATAAGCATCTTTCTAAATGGATACATGTAGGATTTTCTAATTGTGTTATAAAACTGTCAGCCTCTTTTTGACTGAAAGACACAGTAATAAAAACTTCACAGCAGATTTACTAATAATATTACGTGTTTGAGGCAAATTTAGGCGAGAATGAATGGCATTTTCTGTCAGTATGAGGGCATCATAACCAATGGGGTTGAGCATGGCAGAAACTGAAAGACACTGAAAATACCCAGAGCTTACAAAAGACACTCACAGTTTTGTCTCATAGTATGTTTGCAAAGAGTTTGCAGCACTAGATCCTTTTTTAAATGTACCTTGGGATTCACCCTGTGCCCTGTAATGACCTATAAGCTTTGCCGGCTTTTCCTTATAAGAGCTGCACTGTTTAGTAATTGGCCTCTTTTCTCTGTGTAGATTTTCTGTGCTTGATGGTATAAATTATAAACATAACCTGAACTTCACTAGTCAAAAGTTCACGTTTACTTGAAAATTGTGTTAGCCTGCCAACTTTCTTGCTCAGCTTAATGTGGCATTTTTCACCATGGTTTGAAGGATCTCTCTGTGCAATTATTCTTGTTTAGCACTGCCCCTTTACAGTGGAGAAAACTGAGGTACAGAGCTTTGTAGCTGGGATGGGCTGGGGCGTGGAGGGCATCTTGACAAGAACACATCCAGCTATCTTTCTGTTTTATGTCAAAATAATTTATGTAAAAAGATGTCTGAAAATTAGGCCAGCATGCTAGAAAAAGCAAAGGACCCAAAAATTAAGGTTAAAATTCAAAAGAAGTGGAAATGAGCTGGCAAACTACATTAACTTTTTAGCTGCTGACTTATTTCTTAATTGTTGGATCTTTTTTGCAAAACCACCAAAATAATGATAAAACTGTGTCAGTAAAAATAATATTAAAGAAAAGTAATTTGACTATCAGAGAATGAACTTAAGTAGTTTCAACCTTAAGAAGGTATTTTGATTGATAAGTTCATATTTATTTTTAGTATGATAAACAAATAGTAAGCATGTTCAATATAGAAACTGCAGTTTATTGCTTTGCATCTTAAATTCATGCCACTCTATCAAATATACCAATTGCAATCAAAATAGCCCAGCCTAATTCTCAAAGTTCACAATTTCTGCAGCCATAGTATACTATCCCTCAAATTATCTACCAGCTGCTTACTAATATATAGATCTGAAGGATAATCCCCTGTGCTTTTCTGACAGGCTGATAGATTAAAACGATAAGCATACCTGAAATGTGTCTTTTGTTAGCAGAAGCTCCAAGACATACGGATTTTTGTGAAAAGTCACTCAGTGATTTCAGCTAATAAATATTTATCCTTTTTTTATGATAAAATAGAGCATATAATGAGCTAACTATCATATTCTACTTTGGGAGGCACCAAAATAGATGTTGATGGTAGAGATTGCCTGTACAGAAAAGGAGCTGATGGTGCACATCTGTGAGATGAAAAAATGCAACAATAAAAATTGGGATTCACTTTACCTAAGGTAATGAACCTAATCAAAGGTAGACATCTAAAGTGTGCTAGCCAAATCATGAGGTAATATGGTAAAGAAGTTTTGGGATGTAAAGATGAAGATTAATTTTTTTGTTCAGTGATTCCAATTTTAAAAAATTATATCATTCTACAACAGCAGGGTTAGTCTATCCTTTTGTCATCTGATACGTAAATGCTTTGGCAGAGGATATAAAATTCCATAGTTTATTTTCCCAGAATTGTGCCTAAAATAACCTATGGTACAAAGACAAGAACTGAATTCCCTTTTTGCTGGCTTTAGATCACAGCCCAATATTAAAACAGACGTAGCCCAGCAAGAGGAAAGAAGAATTAGAGAGTAAGCAATCAAAACATCTTTGAAGAAAATATATAAATTTATAATGCTACACTGGATGCCATTTCTCCTCTCTCCGAATCTCTTATTCCATCACAGTGTAATAGATTCATTACCATACTTTAAGGCATTACATACATGTTTCAATTTGCTCTCAATGCTCAGGGGAAAGCAAGTTGAAAGGAACTCCTAAGTGTGTAATATTTCTTTCAGCTATGTATATGAACCTAAAATCACGAAGATGGTATATTCCTCTTTGAAAACTTTGAAAACTAAATAACTAAATGTTTTTTTCTTCAACAGTAAAACAAGTGCACAGGGCAAGGCTTGAGTAAAAATAATTCTAAAGAAAAATAAAGCTTCCTTTGTTTAATGGTGGTTAATGGGGAAAATAAATGATTTACAAAAGCCAAGTGCAGAAAGAAACTGTGACTGGGGAACAGCCTGGAAGTATTCATCTCAGTCCTCTCCCTTAGCCAAACTGTTAGGGCTCTCTGTGTTAGGTGATACCTTTCGCAAAAGAAGGGCCAGTGGCCAGTATTTAGGTATTGTACACCTAACCATACTAAAAGGAAACCTCAAGCTTAATGTAAAATTGATAAATTATCAAAGGAATCCCTTTAGAAGATTAAAAAATGAATCCAGGTTATATGATGCTGACATTTCTAGTGAAAGAAATGCAATACCTATAGGGAAATATATTTTGACTGTTCTGTCTGGTATCTTGCCCAAAGCAACCAAGCAATTGTAGTCAGGCGATACAAACACTTTATTGAAGACTCTTAAAACTGTTAGGTAGTGTAGATTAGGAAGCCAATCCTACATCTAACTACCGGTGGAATAGAAAGAATTTCACTGAATTCATGAGTGAAGAGCAAATTAGAAAACTACCAAAAAGGCAAGCATTGCTTTATTTTAAACTCATTAATTTAGCTTAGAAAGCATAAGCCATCTTTATACATTTATTATTTTAAACCACTTTTCGAAAGCTAAGCAACAATTGAGGTATCAAGTTTTTCTAAAACTTTCCTTAAAAATATTATCTGTAACATAAGATTATTACATATTTATACAAATCCAGGAAGCTGATTATTTTGTACAATATGGCAAAACAGTGCTTTATGTAGTAATGCTCATTGTGATGAAACAGTTAATGGAATTAGGTAGTCATCATTATCATTTAGTCATTAAAATATATTATCTAGGAATTCATAGATAAATACACTAGCATCTGCACTAGAATGACACTTCTTAATGCAGACAGCACTTTATCACCAAGCGTCTATTTAGGAACATTTATTATATAGAATATTCCAGAATTATTTCAACATGAAATGGAAAAGAAAAAATTTCTCTGTATACGTATACATTATTTAAATCCCGAATAATTCTACAGCTGGGAAGACTAAGAAGTATTCTACATTTGAAGAGCTGTTTGGTGAAGAAAATTCATTGATGTATTTAGGTGAGAGTGGCATTCCCTAAAGCTCTTTGGCTCAGTGCACTGTATGTGCACTTTCTGCACAAACATAGATGTTAGGCAGGCAAAAATATAAAATGCATATTTGCATGCTTTTAAAGGAACATGTGGGTTTTCCTTTGGTTTATAATTGACATGATCTTTAAAGTGTTGAGCCAAAACCAGCTCCCACAAAAAACAATTCACAGGTATCCAGATACATATCTGGATGCCCAATAAAAGACATTACTTTTGAAAAAATTTAATCAAAGAGCCCAATGACCAACTCAAATAAAATTGGTTGTTTATATGCTATATATTCAAAAATCACTTGTGGAACTCAAGCAGCACGCATATATATTATAGAACCACATCTATATCAATAAGTCTTCAGCCTTGCAAGATATGTGAATTGAATTGCATGGCCCTCCTTTAGTTTACTTCGGTAGTTCTCTGTTATCTCTGAGTGTTTAAAAATCCCAGCTTGATCAATGAGATCAAATAAAGTTTATCTGTACAAAACTCAAAGCCTAAGCAATCAGAACTACCAACTGCAGCCATAGCCTGATTAAAAATAAATACACAAATATTTGACCTAAACCTCATTTAGGCTTATTGAATAGCTACAGCAAACAAACAAAAACAGACTTCTCTTTAAAACTGGCAACACTCTAAATCATTAAAAAATCCGGGTGAAAGTAATATTATTTTACTTTTTGCACATTCCTCAAAAGTCAGATATTGGTAAAAATATGCTTTTATTATAAAACACAAGTCTTAAGAACTCAAAAATCATGCTATTAAAAATTTATGATTAAAAATTAATTCCAAAACATTCATTATCTCAGAAAATATAGGATCTCAAAAAAAGACAATCAATTTTTTACAGCCATAGGACGGGAAAAGCACAATGGTAAAACTAGTTTGCTAAGCTTTTCTGGCTTAAAGAGAGTGAGAAAATTTACAGTCTCACTGAAAGCTCTATAATAGTAGTAAAAAAAAAAAAATTAAAAAGAAAGAAAAAGAAAAAAAAGGAGTAATCACTCAGGCAAAAGTGGAGCCTCCAACACAATTTTCCTTTGACCTGTCTCCCAGTCTTAGAGCTCTCACAGGATTTCCAGGCAGTTCTAAATCTCAGTCCCTAATTAGAAGAAACAAGATGATTTAGACCCACAATATGTAAAAGACTACCTGCTTCTCCAAAATTAAGACCAATTATACTCAGAACTGATGATCCCCTAGACAAAGTGAGTGGCAGACTAATGGAGCAACTTTTCTAGCACAGCTTTCTAGCACAAATTTTGTTTTCTATGGTGGCTAGCTGCATGAATCTATGAAAGCAAAAGAACAAACTCACTCAGTCTTTCAAGTCTCACAGGGAAGGTGTAGGTATTTTGAGTTACACACATCTTAAAAAGCTGAACATGCAAAACGTTAGAGACAAGTTCAAAATTGACATATTTTAAGAGTCAGTTTTCAGAGCACAACTGCATTCAAAGGAGAAGGAGTTAATTTTGTTCATGGGCTGTTCCATGTACTCATTTGTACCACAGGCAGCAGTTATTGCTGTTGGTGTGGCCATACCGTCCCTTGCTATTCATGCTGGTGAAATTCATTCCAGCACACAGGCTCCCCACAAGGACACATACACCATTTGAAGCACTATGTAAGACTTTAGTTTGTGGTTTAGAAGGACGAGAGAGCCTTTGTGGGCCCCATGATGAATTTCATCCTGGATGGTAAACACATTTTTGAACCGAAAGCATCTGCATTTTATACTGAGCTAGTAACAGGGTTTCTGCTAACTGCTTGGAAGGATATAACTGACATTGTCAGGCAAAATATGGAAGCCATAATGAAAACTGGGTATATTTGCAAAAGATAGAAATAATTCCAAATGCAAGTAATAGCTGTTCCACATTATCAACATCTAGCACTGATTAATAGTTACACCCCCCACCCAACCTACAGATGTTTAAATTATCTTCAAGCTAACAGAAAACTTCTCTGCATGAACGGTACATCCATCAAGGAGGAAAAAGATCCACAGTAAGTCTGCACAGATCATAGGATTTTTTTACTAAGTACATTTTTGACAGATTGAAGATACCAAGTAAATGAACTAGAGCACTTGATGATGTCATTCTTACACTGTATATTAGTTCATTTAGTGCATTCACAGAAATTAAGACAGAAAATGCATTACAAGCTAATATTTTATGCTGCAAGATATCATGACTATGCAGGAAATTACAAATGATACTGTAAGGTACAGACTCAGGGTAAACTACTGTTACAATCTTTTTCCAAAATAATTTGCTAATGCCAAGACAGTGTTTTCTTTTAGCTATGATGAAGAGAAGGGTGATTTGAAATCAGAGAACACAATGATTTTTCAGTTCTTATATGCCTTCATATCAGCAAATTAAAAAACATAGTAGGACATTCAGCTTAGAGGAAGGCAAGATTAGCCATATTGTAACACCATAGTCTCAGTAGCAGGGAGGTTGTCTGTTTGTGTTCCTCATATTTATAGCCACCAAATCATAAAAGTCAATGTTAGCAGTAAATTCTTTGTCTTAAACCATACAAATT
Organism: Gymnogyps californianus; assembly: GCF_018139145.2. Lineage (NCBI taxonomy): Eukaryota > Metazoa > Chordata > Aves > Accipitriformes > Cathartidae > Gymnogyps > Gymnogyps californianus. The sequence continues at coordinate 105,625,752 of NC_059472.1, read as the reverse complement.
TCCCCAAGTTTTTGGCATTTACTAGCTTTCAGTTGCACAGCATGAACTCAGGAACAATGTACCACCAGCTTACTAGGGGGACAGGCAGTTCTAATAGTGAAGCACATCATATTCCAGTTCTCATGTGAAACAATGTATTAGATTTTGTTGAGAATTTCCCGGTTTATGGAAAATGTGAATATATGGGAAAAGGGAATATTTTATGGCTTCTGTCCAAAAGAACTACAGAAATTACCTGAAATGGTTTACATTTCAGCAGAAGTCTCAAAAAGAACTTAGTTCTGAAGAAAATATTTGATGCCAAGAATTTAACAGGAGTGAAAATGGAATTGGACATTTATATAGAAGTTAGAATATACAAAGTTGTCATAAAAACAAATACTTTGCAGAAGATATTAAACTTTGAGGTTTAATTAAGCTTTAACAATTGGAAACAAAATGATAATCTACTGAGGGCAAAAGTATCTTATATCTTCCTGCTGGATGATTTTTGCATCTTCTGGTTCTGTCTACTGAGAGACACTTGTTCTGGACAGATTTTGGTGTTAATCTATGTGGCAGTTCATACATTTCTAAGAAAATAGAAATTTATTTTAAAATTTAAATGAAATGTCTTTGAAGAAATTTAAAGGCATGCAAGAAAAACATATAGAAGGTGTTTTGCTATTGTGACGCTGGAGATAAAATAATTCTGTCTTTCAGCAACATGTATTTAAAGACCATATTAATCTGAATTTAAGTTCTTAAAAAGTAACTAGGTTATCTCATATTGTTCATTCATACATTTGTTTTAAATCTGAGAACTCAGGAGAGCAAGTTTGTATTTCAAACACAACAGAAGACAAATCCTGGGTTGTAAACCCCCTCCCTTTTCACTTGTTCTGTAACCCATCAAAGCAAAACAAAACATAAGCTTTCGTAAGTTCTGTGTTAATGTACTGACTTCAGGGGAGAGAATCTTGGTCCTAAGCTTTGTGCTGAAGTGGTTCAAACATTTAATGGCCATAAACTACTAGCTGGTACAATGTATGTCGCTCACACTTATCTATTATTCCTGGGCAAGTGGTCCAAAATGAATCTTGCATCAGATGCATCACTGAACAATGTTTCCAGGAGTACGTTAAATAGTGTATCTGCAAAATAAAATCTGCCAGTTCAGTATCCAAGCATATGTTAGTAGTTCTTAGTTTGAGGATCATTTATAGATGAATAATCATGACTATCCAGTGGCTGAGTCTAAGGTGTACATCACCTCTCCACAGCAGCTGAAAACTTGACCTCAAGAACTACCCTGCTAGTCTTCTGAAAATTTCACACTCTCTATTATACAAATTGTGTACGTGTATCTATTTAGAGAGTAAAGTGATATAAAGCTGTGGAATTGTCAAATTCCACATTTGTTGCACACAATTAGCTAAACCTAGTGGAGACTCAGTGAGATAAGGCTGGTGCCCTTTTCTCGTATAAGGAACTAAACCACACTAATAGTCAGGTTGTACATGACACTTTGCTCATTTTCATGTGACAAGGAAGACTCTCCTTATCATCAGTGAGACCATTCACTGGACCTACATAAAGTCACAAGGACTGCAGTTCCCTCAGTTCCTGTATGGAGCAGGGCACCAGTCTTTAAAGAGGAAATCACAGAGCATCTCCTAATAGTTGCAACAGTAATCACTTTATAATATGTTTTGTATTTCTGTTAGCACCAGACAATTTCAGAAAAATGATGAGTCTGGAAATTATGGAAAACTAATATTTCCCAATATTTCACAATAACTTACATTCCTAGGATAAATAATTTTTTACTCATATGGGAAAAATTAAAATGTTTTGTCTTAAGTTTTTTTTTTAATTAGTTTAGAAGGAATTTTCCAAATATGAAATGTTCTAGCAGGATTTATTATGAACGAAGCACATGTACATATATAGAAAGAAAGTGGTAGGTTGACATAATCACTATTTTAAAAAACCAAAATTACTAATTTTGATACCTCCATTGTCAATTGTTTAGCTTGTGATGCCTAAATAAGGTCTCCTTATCAGATCTTAAAAAAATTTGTGCCAAAACAGACTTTTAAGCAAGCCAATTAAAATCAGTGCTATGTTTTAGACATTAGTTCATCATATCAATATTTTATTTCCAGAGATAACCCAGAAATATAAAATTGAGATTCAGAACTGCTTTCATTAGAGTTCGAAGCAAGACCTGGATTTTAATCTAACCCATTACCGACATACTGTAAGGATTAACCACAAATTTCAGACTCTATCACTCCCCTTTCAATATTGGTGTGTGTGACTCTCTTCCATTAGAATTCCATTGGAATTATCTGGTAATTTTGGTGCTGTTAAAGCTTACAGGCAAAGTCATTAACCTTGAGTTATACAATGTGTAGGGAAAGTTTAGGGATTTAGCTTCTCTCAGATCCTACAGATGAAAATGACACTATGATAGTATTTGTATGAAAAATTATAATGCTGAATAGATGCAGAGGATTTTTGGTCAAAAAAGAATAAATATGAATGAAACAAGACTAAATTATGACCAAAATGTTATATAAGGAAAGGAAAAATGAAATTATGGAATGGGGTAAAATTAGCACATGCTAAGTCTTAAATTAACATACGAATAAAGTGAAATAAATAAGGATTGTTCCAAAAATCTTCTTCTAATTCTTTACCAAAGCCTTACATTGTGTCACACTGAGGTTCTGAGAAGCACAGACACCTTTAATACTGATTCTCAATACTTCACAATAAGGCAACTTAAAACTTCTGTGAATTAACTCAAAGAATTAGGCCTTTTCAATGATCTATGTAGCTTGCAGGAGCAGTCTCAGCTCAACTTCAGGCACTCTAGTTGACAGAAATTCAGTCTCAAAACCCCTTGAATACCTTTCCAGCACTTTTAACAGAAACGTCTACAAGCCAACATTTATAAAAATGGCAAGTTGTCAGTATGTAGGTATTCCTTAAGGAACAAAGCATACAAGGTTCTTCATCTGCTGTGCTAGTATAGAGAAGTGGAGATCCAGCTTAATTGTAAACTCCACCTAAGCCACTGCTGCTGTGAAATTCATGTACCGCTGCCTTTAGCAATTCTCACTATCACTGCGATTTCTTTTCTTTTTTTAATCTTATATTCAGAGTCTCTCACTATTAAGATTTCAAACTACAATTTTCTGAGCTGGAATCAGGGCTTGGAAACAGTCAAGCAATTGGGAAAAGGCATGCTTTGCTTCCAAGTCCATAAACTATGTTTTGCCTATTTCGCTTTCCTTTAAATTTGGCATAACACTCAAAATTCACTGCATGTTTTCTGACTAAAAAATATTAGCGGTAAAATTAGTACATATACTGATGATTTTGGAACCAAGTGAGAAAGACTAAGAAATAATTTTTCAGTAAAAAATGACATTTTATAACCTCTTCTTTTTTTTTTTTTTATATCACAAGATCAGGAAATACTGCTTTGCTTTTCCTGATTGAAAGAGAGGGAGAGATACCACCAAAAGCTATAAGGATTGCAGGGTTCAACCATTTCTAAGGTGAATGGTTGCCTTTTAAGGCATTGTCAGATCAACAAATATCTCAGCTTACCCTCTGAGACTGGATGTTATATAAACTAAAAAGAGATTCTGTGCCTAATATATCTGAATGTACCACAGATACATGAATATATCACAAGAGTGAAGGCCTGAGAATGCAGTATGTTGAATAAAATCATACTAACTCCACAAAGGAAGAATTAACAGCTTGAATGTAAGACCCTATATCTCAGTTAATCCATGCAAAGTACAGTACCATGTGTATAGGAACTTGAAATATTGTCCTTCTCTTTTTACAAATCGTGAAACCAACTGCATGGAGCTGGCAAATGGCAGCATTTACAAGTCTGATACTAAGAAGTTAGACAATGAAAAACCTAAATTACCATGGATGAAGAGCTTCCTAACATCACCTTGAATAAACTTGCCTATTGTTCCCCATTCTTTCTCCTTCACATGTATACACCCTTCCCCGAACCCTATTTGAAACCTTAGTCATCTGATTTCATATCAATCTATATGATCTGTATGAGCTTAAACTTCAGGCTCCTTATGTAACAATTCAACCTAGCTACCCATGGATATGACTTTTGCTTAAGTAGCTCTTGAAAAAATCCACAGAAAAGCCTTGCAATAATGGAAGAACAGTTCTCGGTCTTCTTGATTTTCTCCAAACAAACATGAGTTAGGGCAATGCCTCACATGAACAGGCATTAAAATACAGTTGTTCAGGAAAGCAGAATTCCTTTATGATGTACATAGACAGTACTTACTAGTAAGTGGTTTGTAGTCCTCCTTGTTCTAACCTCTGCACAGACATAAATTTCTATGAGAACACTAATAACTGTGAACAGTGACTAAGATTTGAGAATCACATCATTATAGGTATGGCAAGTGATACATGGCAAGAAATTGCTACCAAGACCCAGGCAACATGTGCTGATAGTTTTATTTGCTGATTTTTAAATAACTGTTCTAGTTACAAGTGTCCAATAATTTGCCCATCTGTCTTGAAATTAGGACTATAAATATTACAAAAAAGAAGGGGGAAGGAAAAAGGTAATTCTGTCTTGCTTCATAACCTTCTGTAAACCTCTGCTTGTAAATGGCACTATTTGTAATTTACACTAAAATCACAGAACTTGGAAATTACTATGTTCTCAGCTACTGATTCTGAGGCTTATCCTTGAACAATAGTGTTCCACATAACAAATCACTCTCAACATCTCATCAACATGCTGCTACCTTCAGAAAAGTATGGCGAATATTGGAGCCTTGGGCACCCACTCCCACCTTTACACTTACACGTGCATACACACATACATTCCTCCTCTACTGAGCCCCACCTGAAACCAAGGGGATCTCATCTACAAGTCAATTTCTACATGGTAGTCCATGACCTTCAACAATGCATAGACCAAAGCTTCTATTTGAAATCTGTTCAGGTCACAAAACTATTTTTAAAATGCTATAAAATGTACAGCCCAATAGAAAGCCATTTCATCAAGTGTATAGGTTCTAGTAAGCTACAATAATTGACTAAATGGATCCAAATCTAACTGCTGACTTCATCTTAGATTTATATTTCCAGACTTTGGGGTTTGTTACTTTCAGAGTGTGTGCTGATTTAGAACAGATGTATTTGTAGACAGTGTGAAGACAGTTCATTATGAATGGCAGAAAGGTAAAAAGTGTACTCTAAAACTCAGATAGACACTAATTTTTTTGTGTGTTGTTTATATTCAGAGAGGCTAAAGACATATGGAGTTAATTGTCACCAACAATAACTGAGTTTAATCGGTGTATGGCACTTGCACTATTTTAAAATTTCATGTAACTTCTGCAGAATATTCTTTCTTTCAGTCAGATTTTGGTAGATGAAACCTCCCACCAGTCTTAATTTAATTCTTTTAAGGCCACAAAGGTGACAAAATATATTTTCTCATTAAACCACAATGGTCTTTCATAGCAAAATAACTTGGCAGTTATTTAAAGAATCCAGAAAGGATTTTTTGACAGATTTTTCAGTTCCATTCAGAAGTTATAGCTTTTGTCTTTCTCCACTGATAACAGCATAGAAATAGTTGTCTCTTTTCTCAGTAATGTTATGACTTACCTTTTCAATAACAAATTATGCTTTCAACATATGGCCCATATGAAGGTGCCATTTAAGGATGTACTAGGCCAACTGAGGCTTTTCAGCAATATACGGACAAGGAAATACTATCTGATTAGTTCTGCTAATTGGCACTTCAAGGTTACTTTTTCTTCCCTAAGCCATCAATAGATTTGTTTTCTGTCCCTCCATAGCTCAGACAGGAGGCACATTTGCCAGCACTCACATGAACCCAAATAGCAGTGTTGTGACAGTGGCTCTGATCAGGGCTCACTCTTAAACAAAGTACAGAGGTGATGAAACCATCCTTCCTGCCTTCTTGAATTGCTGTAAGCAAAAGCACATTTTGCACATAAAAAATTGTAAAATATCTACTTTACATTTCAGTGCAATACAAACTAGCAAGCTTTTCCTCTTTTTAACACAGTGTACATATAATTAAACATAAAAACATCTGTCCCACCTCAGACTCAGGTCCACTTAGCATGATAATGTCTAATTGCTGAAGAAGATCCCACAGCTCTAGCTCTAGACCCAGGCTCCTGTGATTTGTGGCTCTGACTTTTCCCAAACTAGAGATGATGTGTTTGTAATTAATAATTGGAATAAATATCCCTCCAACTCTATTTGTTTGAAAGTTTTCTGAATCTCTGGCAACTTCTGGCATTTAAAACAGTCTGGCAAAGAATTCCACAACTTAAATATGCATTTCTTCTGTTTCGAGGATGCCACCTGCTGCTTTGATTGAAGAGTCTCTAGTTCTTGTACAAGAAGAGAAAATGAACAGCTGTCCCTATTACCTTCTCTACGTTTCTCTTTATTTTATAGACCTTTAGCATAGCCCCAGTCAGCTGTCTGTTGTTATAGACTGAAAAACTTCAGGCTATTTCTTTTTTCATTTCTTGTAAAGGACACATTCCATGGCTTTGATTTTCCTTGATGTCTTTTTCTGTACTGTTTCCACAGATGGAAAGATGGAGACCAGAAGTATTCCTGCAGTATTCAAAGAGCAAATGCAGCATGAATTTATACTATGGCATACTACTGCATTTCTATTTTGTTCTTTTCTAGCAATTACTATCAGTTGATTGGGGGGGGAGTCAGAGTTAATGGAAATAGGGCTGTCATATAAGCTTCAGCCTCAAAGTTTCTATCACAAATCATAACAGCCAACTCATACTGCATCCTTGGAGTAAGTTCAAAACTGAGATAACCTTAGTTTACGTTTGTCCATATTAAACTTTTCTCTATTTTATGATGCAATTGCTAAACATTGTGTTATCTTTCTGTAATGGTTGTTAAGTGCCTTTTGGAATGCCAGTTAGACTCTTAATGGGATGTTCTCTGCCCATGAGCGCATAGCGCGCTTTGAAATAACACATTATTTGTGAGATACTGCTTCCTTTGCTGATTTTTCTGACTAATGTAATATTCCTGGTTTTTTTTAATTAACAATAAATCACATACTAGTATAAACTTCAGCTTCCTTTAGAAGAGTTTCTAATGCTGCCTGGATGTCAGACTTACGGATTTGCAACTTCCAACACTTTCCTTCACCACCCTTTAAAAACTGTCATTACATTTTGCTACATTCTACTCCTTTGGTACTGAGGATATTTTTGTTTCAGCTCTTGCTTGCCTCGTTTCCCTTTACAACTCTTGAGTCTCCTCTTCATTTGTAATTTTGTTCTATAAACGCCTCTGCCTCACTTGTGATTTGAATCTGATCTCCAATATATCCCATATTAAGATTAGATCCAATGATGGAATCTTCCAAGCTTCTTTATAAAGAACATAGATACAAAATAGTTATTTACTTTTTTCGTCCCTGATGGTTTCCTGTTATTCTGTAGGTCCTGTCAACTTTTCTCTTCCTAATATGTTTGAAAAGAATGTATTGTTTGTTTTTCCTGCCTGTTGCAAGTACAAGGATTTAAATTCAATAAAGTGTAGTTTGGGATAGATTTCTTTTCGAAATTCCTCCCATTTGGCGCATACGGAAATATTAACTGTCTTACTTCAAATTTTTCAGTTTTGTAAGGAGAAACTCCATTGCATGAGAAAAACTATGTTTCTGTTCTCACCTAGGCATGATTTAAGTAATATCTATGTTTTCATTGTTTTGCCATAATTGTAATCTGTGCCTGTTTTTAAAAGGGGAACAAAGATATTATCAGACCCAGAAATAGCCATGATGATCAGCTAGATTCTGGATTCTAAGGTATGTCTTTCAAACAATACACTGTATGGTTTTAGAAGTGTTTTAAAGGCAAACCAAAATGCTTTTGTGTTAGTTTGACAGCCAAATATAGACACTTCAGGTAGCTGCCCAAACTTGTTAACTTGTCTTCTTCTACATCTGGCAGAAAGGAAAAGATGATTGGCATTTTACAAGGCAACAGTAGACACAACATTATAAAAACAATCATGTCATACACAAGCATGTATCAACACGTACTCATTCAACAAGGTGTGACCTAAATATTCCTTTCTTTGGGCTTTAGGCTCCATTTGCTGTTTTCTTGAGTACACACTTGAGTACATCTACCTGTGAGTACTATTTGTCTGACAGGAATGGGCAAAAAGGAGAACTCAGACCATCAAAACTGGTATCCCTCAGAAGAGATCCTGCTGGCTGACAGGCTCAGAGTAAGAACCTTTCAGTGGATTGTCCCAATAGGTCACAAATGTTTTGAAGAATATGAAACAATAAGATTTGTTTTCTTCCAGAAACTTTACTTTCTTCTTTCCTGATTTAATTTTCCCTAAATAAAAAAATTAAGAACAATCTCTACTTGTAAGTGGATTTTAGTAATGCATCAGGTAGAATAGCTTTAACTATGTGACATATTATTGAATGACAGTAAATTTATTAAGAAGTCTTACCTTAAATTTCTGTTCATAACTGTGATCTAAGTAGTTCAGACTCTGTTTAAGTATTCCCTTTTCTTCTTAGTCCACCTGTTTTTCATTTCAGGTATAATAATTATTCATTTCAGGTATGAATAATTTCAAAACATGTCCCTTGCAGACAACATGAAATCAATAAAACACTGGTCTCAAAGATCCATTTCTATGCCAAATATGGCTTTATCAAATTTTACACCGAGTATCTAAAATTTCTATAAGTGAAAATTTCTTTAAAATCTTCTCTTTGGTTTTACTCACCACAAAAATTCCTAATAACACTTTATATTAGTTTTATCCATTATACTGTTTCCAAAGAGTGTTTTTGATAACTTCTTTATAATCTCCTTTTTTTCAATACTGCAACAGAAAACATGGAAAAGGTTATAAAAATGGATTTCTTATTATTCCATCAAAATTAAGTTACTGTAGTTTGGGTTTTCTAACATCTATAGTTCATACAGTTAGATCTTTTCTATGTAAGACTGTAAGCTCCTTTGAGCAAAACCTATCCCTTTTGCATTTCTGGAAATTGTTCAGACACATCTGTAAATAAAAGAGCAATATTTTGTGGTTTAGTTCAAGCATGGCATTGTAATGGCATGATAAATACTCTCTTTAATGATTTTGTGCATTCTGTCAGTTAAAAATAATCTCTTCCACACAGATAGTGAAACAAACTCCATATATTCCACAAATATTCACTCAAAATACAAGGAGCAACACGTCCATCTGAAACTGAAACACAAAATAAAGAAAAGAAAAACTCTTTCAGGAGAAGTAAACCACTCAGAAATGGTCTTTTCTTCTGGATTTCATCACATTTTGCACTAAACTTCACGAGGCTTGGTCCTTTTGCTGAACTTTTTCTGTTTGTTTCTGGGTTGTTGTGGTTTTTTTCTTTATTTTGACACAATGTTATTTATGAAAAGTTCAGTAGCTGGAAACAGAACTAATGAGCAATTTTCAATGCAACTCCTGACTTGAAATTTTTGAATAAGTATACTCTGTGCAATAAAATATCATAAAACTGTTTCAAACAATTTTGATTATTAAGAAATTTTATTAACATTTTGTTAATGTAATGTTAAGATATTTAAAAGGGGCAAAGATCATTTTAACAGAAAATGCATATTTTGAAATTATCATAATGAAATGGTGGCTTACCTAGAATGTTTTTTGACCCTTGATACTAACCTGTGAAAATGGGACATTTCTACTTTTTGTTTCCAGTTACAATGGGAAAATAGCTGATATTCAGAATACGGCCACAGAACTAAACCTTCATTCCTTTCAGCTCTGCCATTGTACTATTTGAGGCATACGTAATCTCACTCATTTTTATCTAAGAAAATGATGTCACATACTTTGACAGAAGATTTTCACAGGCCTATTGCAACAAGATTGTGTGTTTTTTCTGGGCCATCTGCTAAGAATTGAATGTTGGAAAGTGCTAAGTAAAACAGTTTGCTACAGAGGCTGCCCTTTGAATAATACCTGATACTGACAGCATAAGATCATGTCTTATATATCTCATTAGTCTTAATTTTAGTGTTGTGGAGAGAATTGAGTGGATACTCAATACTGTTCTTTTAAGTTTAAAAAGTCTTATTTGGGTTGTACTACTAAGAACATTTCATTTGAGATATAACATCCACAGTGTAAGCAAAATGTTTTTCATACAGCATGCAATAGATATCAGAGTGGTCTGAGCTTCCCATGGAGAGACAGGTGCTTTTAAAGTCCTTTGAAATCATTCTGGATGAAAACAGCTCTATTTAATTTGAGATGTTTATCATTATTATTATGCCTTTTTGCACTATTTTATCAACAGAATCATCACAGTTAAATGCTTGTTAAACTGCACATTGGAATGATGAAAATCCAGTTATTGGAGACAGTATCACTCTGCCCTTGAAAAGTTATCATTTACTCCTTGAAGAGCAATCATTTATTAAGAATCGTGGAGCGAGCATAAAAGGATATATATTGCATTTCAGATTTGAGAGCCCTATAGAAACTAGGCCCTTTTTAGTAACGAAATTCTACCAATGTTTTTTCTGTGTGAAATATTTCCTGATAATATTCTGTAACGTGTTCATACTATGGGTGTACTTATGTCTGACTATATTCAGACATCTAAACTTATGTCTGAAGTTACCTTGCTGTCTGCTGTGCTTTTGGTTTGGATTGATGCCTATGCCCTTTTCCATCACAGTTGGATTCATTATAGGATAAGATCAGAATGCTGTTAATCTTCACTTTATGATCAGAATTCTAAATGCTTACACTTCAAGCAGCATACTTGGGTCTCTTTCCTCCTTTTCTTTTGGTAAAACTTTGGAAAAGCAGTTGTTTGCCAAGTAGGAAAATAACAAAATAACTATACTTCCGCTACAGTCCCTATACACACACAAACCTCCCTGGAAAAAGTGACAATCCATTTTTAAAAACAGAATTACATCCAACTTCAGAAATTGTGATTGTTGTTTGTGTTACTGTAGATTTTGTCACAACTAGCCAGAAGACATTAATATCAGATTGTGATAAGCAATTATAGCCCGTTCACATCGCTTCCTTAACTCATGAGCATTATACCTCATGAGCATTGTTCCTCATTTGAAGAACAAAAGTTGTCCAGTGTAAAACTTGTTACTGAATGATTCTGGCCTAAACATTAGTCCTGAGAGAAAAGTCCCAGGCAAATATTTTTATTCAGGTGCAAAGCATCTAAGGCATACAGTTTTCCTTGCAGCCTGCATTTAAGATTTTAGGATGATGAAAAATTGGCTATCATCATTTAAGTCAGGTTGAGAATCACAGAATCACAGAATCACAGAATGGCTGAGGTCGGAAGGGACCTCTGGACGTCATCTGGTCCAACCAGGTGGACTTAGACCAACAATGTAAGTTTTGTTGTTTGTGGTGTTTATGTTGTTCCAAGCAGGTTTCAAGTTTCAGGAAAACTCTTGGCAAACAATCTGCTCAGACCATCCACAAATTCACTTATCAGAGGATTTAAGGAAAAAAAAATGGCCAGTTTTCTACATGTCAAATAACTGTTGTATATTGGTCATTTACAAAAAAAAAAAAAACACAACAGGAAAAAGTAATCAAATCTACCTAACATTCTATTCCTACTCCTTCTAACTACAATTTAATTGTCAACTAGGGCTAGTTAAATATTGCTGATGAAATTGTTTTCTGCTGCAGTTAATGGTTTTCTTAGAAAACAGTGCTCTAAAGAATTTTTGGCAGAAATGCTTCATTTTCATTTGCATTTTAATTAGTTTCATTTAACTGCACGCTGAATAAATTATATTAAATAATGTATATAAAGATATTATATGTATGTGTACACTATATACATGTAAACATATATAAGGTTTCCAAATTAAAGCACGCTGATGTTTCTTAATGAAAAAATATTGGAATTTTTCATTATGGTAAAAGAAAATGGGGAGAGTGGGGAGAATGTTCCAACCTGGAGCAGAAATATATTTAAAAATTTCTCAGGAACCAAGCAACTGAATTTTATTTGAATATCTTGACAAATGGCACATTCCAATATTTGGGACGTGAGCTCTCGGTGATACTTCAGGGATTCTTTAACTTGTAAATAGAGCCTGCAGATTAGTCAGTGGAAACATAAAAAACTGAATACCTGAAACACTCCTAGAGCAGTCGAAAACTCATTAAACTATTTTATATAATTGTAGATCAGCAATATTACAAGACAGAATGTTTCCTTTAGTTACCTTTTGTTCCTAACCTTTTCATCATCTTGATATAAGTTGATCGGTGTGCTGAATTGTCTGCCAGGCTTGTAGTATCTTAAGACCTTCATGAAAACTGCAGAAATTATAAAGAATTTGCTGCCTTGAGTTGCCAGAAATCATCACTTTATCACATATACATCACAGGTTATTTTAAAAATATGGCATCTTTCAAGCTGGTTATTGCTACTTTCACTTCACTTTTCTTCAGGGTGGCCAGCCCTGTCATCCAATCTTTTTCAAAGGCCTGATTCCTCCTCACGCTTTACAAACCTATGCTCTATCTGGATTTAGGACTGCGTGCATTGTCATTAGAAAGATCATCATCAAAGTGTACAATATTGTCTCAAAACGTTTTTTAATAATGTGCCTGTAATGAAAGTGTTTGACCACAAACATAATTCTGCACTGCTGAAAGAGCATACCTCGTAGCTTTGTAGATATTTGTTTCCACAAGTCCAAGAGCGTTCCCCTCTGTGTTTTGAGATTAGACTGTCCTTCAAAATTGTGTTGCACATAACTACCAGTTATTTTCTTCCCCTTGGCAAACAGAATAACCAGCATTTTTTTTTATGTTTGGGCTTTGTTTTATTTGGTGTTTTTCAGAACTCATGATTCATTTGAAATCTTACAGCATTCAACTCTAAACCATATTAGGTATGCTTCCAAAGCAGTGACTAGCAAAACCAGATATGCTCCAAAGCACTGCCTGTATTTATCACAGCTCACTTTCACAATGCCTTGATTATTGCCAGGCTGCAGCTTCACATAACAAGTCTCTCACTGAAACACTCAGCCATGGAGTATCTTGTACAAGGAATGAGCTTCATGATCCTCTGTAACTTTTTTCATTACTCTTATTCCTGCGGGAGTTTCACATAGCCTATAGTTTCCACTTCGTAGTCTTCCATCGTTAACCTTACCAAGGCAGAAGCCTTATTTGATAATAATATGCACACTTTCCATATAAGATAGAATTCATACTTTTAAAAAAAAAAAAAAAAAGAGTTAAGGAAAAGACAATGTGGCCTACAGAGTGGGGCAGATATGTGCAACTTCTTTTACTAGTGGCATTAAAATCAGATAGCAATATATTTTACCTAAAGAACATTGCATGTATCTGTAACTAGTGACATTATAGTAGTGGTGTATTTCAGACTAAAGAGAACCACAAATTGTTAGCAAGAATTCAAGCATAAAACATCAAGATCAACTTGTATTTGACCTTTTCTCAGCATGAACTTTATGCATGAATGTGTTCCTCTGTTCCAAATCTGCGTGGGCAGGAGAGGAGATTGCAAGGTTAGTTCTTCCCTCAGCTCTCGTTAACATGAGGTCCAGAGCTCTTCTAGTGTTCTGAGGGAAAGCCAGCTGGTTGGCCTTTCCAAGATCTTTGAGCATCAGCAACTATTTTGGTAGCAACATGGAGAAAATACAGCTGTTTGTTTGTTTGTTCATTTTTTAAACAGCACAAAATGTAATAAAATATGGAGCTGCCACTTTCCTCTTCTCATGTCTTTCAGAAGAACAAGTCCTACATGTTCCTCTTTATGCATCCTAACTTTTAGGGACTTTATGTTCATGTTATGATGCTGCAACACATCAGGCTAATACAAAGTTTATTCCTAACAATGGCACCAAGCACTATTCCATTTCCATCACTTTGTAATGCCTAGCATACACAAAAGCAAAATTTTGCTGTTTGGTGTAAAATGTATATAAATTCTACCAAAAGAACTTAAATATTTTAAGGACTCTGCTTTCATGTTGTCGCAGAGGCAACTGAAGGGACAACTCAATACTCAGGAATTTGGATGGGATCCTTAGCTTTACAGATTTCATAATGTTCTTCACAAAACTTTGCTACCTTAACAAGAAGTCCAGAAGCAAGAGGCATGTTTAACTGAGGTACTATGAAAGATGCTAGAGATTTGATGTAAGTAGCATCAAAATATACTGCTTTAATGGATTGGAAACATTGGTTCGGACAAGGAAATCTCATTGCTATCAGTATTTATATAATTTTCAAGGAAACAGGGAAAGAAAATGACACTCTTAAATCTGACAAATAAAATGCACAAGTGGTACAGAAAAAAATCTGTCTCAGGGTTTTATTTATAGGTAATTATAAATTCTGGATCTTCCATTAAGGCATTGAAAGCATACATTGTTGGGAATGGTAGTCAGAGTTCCATCTAGTGCAATTCAAAAGAGAAATGCAAGGTAAAATAAGTTTATAAAGGAAATACCAGTGAAAACAGCACTTTCAACCTATGCAATAGCCTTTGTAGCTACTATGAACTTTTCTAAATATCTTTTAATGGACTTGCGATCTCTATACAAACAATTACCTGTGCTTTAAATTATACATTGTTTAATGTCTCTCCGTTGAAATGTCACTTTAATCTGAAGGCTGGTCTTAATGGACAGTTTGAAGGCAAGGTTCACAAATGACAAATGTGGCTAGCTGCTATTTCTAGGTTACCAGCCTAAACATAATTTATAACAAGTCAGTAACAATTCTGATTTTTCTGGTACAAATTTGTAAGCAGCTATGATTATTGTAATCAACACGGTTTCAGTAAACTTAAAGTAGCACAATTTTATATGCAGAAAACTTGTTCTAGCTTGTGGGGCATGCCTTGCATATGTCCAGAAGAGCAGCTAGTTTCATAAGCAGCAAAATAAACAAAGTCTGGATTCCTAGGGATTTTTTCCTACTGTATCTCCTTAGATTTCATGTCCCTTGCAATATTGTCAAATCTAACCAAAGTCCATATAGACTTTCTTCCTTCCCAGTACATCATCCAATCTACCAGGACTAACCTCGTCTTCTCCTCACCCTTCATACACACAAAATACCCTCTTTACAGAAGACAGTCTGAAAATCGGCTGACCTCACAACTGTATACCAGCCAGCTCTACCAACCAGGCACCATGTTATAAAACTGGACTAGAGTATCTTCAATGTAGTTTTAATATTTGCCTTTATTTTGTCCTGCGTGGACACATATTCAATGCCTAGAGCAAAGCTTACACTGGAATTGATTTAGCTGTAACTATTGCAAGAGTTCTTTCCCCAGATCATACAGCATGTTTACATTCTCTCCCATCTTGATTCAGTGAAGCTAATGATTAAACTTTTTTGGAGGTTGTTCGAGCCAGGTTAGACCTAACATTATGCTTTGCATTATTTAATTATTTCATCCATAAAAGCACAGGACAAGGTTTAACATTGACAGGACTTTCAGTTTTAATCATCTCTTGCTCTCTGTCCAGATATTTATATGGTGTCTCTAATCCCTAGTAATTATAGAGTTAAACAGATTAAGACAATCTAATGATTCTTTCCAGATTTACTCTGCTATGGGGACCACCCACAGGAAAGAAAAAGTAAAAAGAAAATAGTAGAGGTTTTAAACTGATAAAGACCTCCACATGTGTGTGAATGAGCTGAAATTATCTTAAGAGTAGAGCAAAGAACCACAGCTGTGTTAGAATGATATTGCAATACAAATTAGACTCAGTTCTGATCTTGGAAGACTTTCAGCACACATATGAAAAGGAAAAAAAAAAGAAAAAAGTCTCAATTGAATTCTACTGTAGAAGTATTGACAGTTGGAGAGAGGCTCATGGACATCTTTGAGATTGACGCACTTTGTCACTAATACACATATAAATTATATGTATGTGTGAGCGTGTGGATGTTTGTTTATATATATATAGGTAGACATACGTAATCAACACATAAATAATAGAATCATAGAATATCTCCAGTTGGAAGGGACCCATAAGGATCATTGAGTCCAACTCCCTGCTCCTCAAAGGACTACCTAAAACTAAACCATATGACTAAGAGTGTCATTCAGATGCTTCTTGAACTCTGACAGGCTTGATGCCATGATCACTTCCCAGGGGAGCTTGTTCCAGTGACTAACCACCCTCTCAGAGAAGAATCTTTTCCTAATGTCCAGTCTGAACTTTCCCTGATGCAGCTTCTTTCCATTTCCTCGTGTCCTATCGCTGGTCACCAGAGAGAGGAGATCAGCACCTCCCCCTCCACTGCCCCCCTTGAGGAAGTTGTAGGCTGCGATGAGGTCACCCCTCAGCCTTCTCTTCTCTAAGTTGAACAGACCAAGTGACCTCAGCCACTCCTCATAAGTCTTGCCCTCAAGACCTTTCACCATCTTGGTCATCCCCCTCTGGACACACTGTAGTAGTTTGATGTCCTTCTTATATTGAGGCACCCAAAACTGCATACCGTACTCGAGGTGGGGCTGCATCAGTGCGGTGTAGAGTGGGACAATCACCTCCCTCAACCAGCTAGCTATGCTATGCTTGATGCACCCCAGGACATGGTTGGCCCTTTTGGCTGCCAAGTAACATTGTTGACTCATATTCAACTTGCCATCAACCCAAACCCCCAGATCTCTTTCTGCAGGGCTGCTCTCCAGCCTCTCGTCCCCCAGTTTGTATGTATAACCAGGATTACGCCATCCCAGGTGGAGAATCCGGCACTTGCTCTTGTTAAATTTCATATGGTTGGTGATTGATTGCCCAGCTCTCTAGTCTATCTGGATCTCTCTGTAAGGCCTCCCTACCATTGAGGGAATCCACAGCTCCTCCTAGTTTAGTATCATCGGCAGACTTACTTAATGTACATTTGATTCCTGCGTCCAGATCATTTATAGAAACATTAAAGAGCACTGGCCCTAAAATTGAGCCCTGGGGAACCCCACTGGTGACTGGCCGCCATCCTGATGTAGCCCCACTTACTATAACTCTTTAAGCCTGACCTGTCAGCCAATTGCTCACCCAACGTATTATGGATTTGTCTAGCTGTATGCTGGACATTTTTTCCAGAAGGATACTGTGAGAGACAGTATCAAAACCTTTGCTAAAATCCAAACCCACCACGTCTACTGGCTTCCCCTGGTCAACTAGATGGGTGACCTTGTCATAAAAGGAAATTAAGATGGTTAAGCAGGACTTTCCCCTTGTGAACCCATGCTGGCTATGACCAATGACTGCGCTGTCTCTCAGGCGTTTTTCAATAACTCCCAGAACAACCTTCTCCATAATTTTACCTGGCACTGAAGTGAGACTGACAGGCCTGTAATTACCAGGGTCTTCCTTCTTACCCTTCTTGAAAATTGGGACACCATTAGCCAGCTTCCAGTCTACTGGGACCTCTCCAGACTCCCAAAAGCATTGAAAAATAATGGAGAGAGGTCCTGCGATGACATTGGCCAGCTCTTTTAGTACCCCGGATTAATTCCATCAGGCCCCATAGACTCATATGCATCCAGCTGAAGCAGCAAGTCTTGAACAAGTTCAGATTCAGCTGGGAGTTTATCATCCCCCCTGTTATGGTCTTCCAACACAGGGCTCTGGGGGTCCCAGGGCCCATCATCAGTATTGAAGACAAAGAAGGCATAAATGTGTCCACTTTGTCTACATCCCTATTTGTGAGGGGACTGACCTTGTCAAGCAATGGACCAATGTTATCTCTGATCCTTCTTTTGCTGTTAAGATATTTAGAAAAGCCCTTTTTTTGTCCTTCACTCTGCTGGCCAGCTGGAAATCTAAACGAGCTTTGGCTGCACAAATTTTCTCCCTACAGTGGTGAACAGCATCTCTGTAGTCCTCCCATGTTGCCTGTCTTTGATTCCGATGTCCATAAAATTTTCTTTTCCACCTAAGTTCTAGAAGAAGATCCCTGCTCAGCCAAGCCAGCCTTCTGTCCCGCTTGCTTGACTTCTGACACTTTGGAATTGCCTACTCCTGTGCTCTTAAGAGATGGCTCTTAAAAAGGGACCAGCATTCATGGACCTCAATACCTTCAAAAGCAGATTCCTGGGGGACCTGAATAACTAACTCCTTCAGCAGCCCGAAATCTGCTCTCCCCATATCCAGGGTTGAAGTTTTGCTGGCAGTTTTTATCCTGTTACCAATGATTTGAAACTCAACTACTTTGTGGTCACTGTGACCAAGACAAGGTGCAGGTACCATATGCACATAAATATATGTATATATGCAGATATACAGACATATGCAACACAAACTATTTAATTTACATTAAAGAAATTACTAATTCTTGTTCTGAAGTACAACTACTCTCAGGAAGACATGCTTCCTTTTAAAATGGGTGAGGTGTTTGGGCTGAACAAAATGGGAAATCTACTTTGACAGATGCTATGTCTTATAGATAAGACAGGGCTGCACTTCATAGCACCCTTAGTATGTCATTCAATTAATTCACCCATAGATTTCTGTAGTTATTCCTTTGAATAAGTTCTTACACATTTCAGGCTAGCTGCAAGAACTTCAACAGAATTGAGAAGTCAAAATATTAAAAAAAAAAATCTAAAACCTACTTTAGTGAGCAGTCATATTTATTGTGTATGTCCTTATATGGTTTTAGAATATTCTAGACATCTGCCTAATCTTAACTAGAAGCTTTTTTTGCTTCTGCCAAGACGGCAGACTATGTCACGCTTACTGAGGTGCTGCTCTCAATAAGTCCCATGAGAGCACACTGAACCAATACTACAGGCCATTGTTGTTATTTGTAGGAAGCCACTTGCTTTTAAAATGTTCTGCAGAAGAGGAGGAGAAGGTAGTACTTCTCTTTTCCACTGTAGATATGAATACATACCTGTACTTCTCCAGAACGCTCCAGCCAACAAGTACTTAATTAAATTCCTTAGTTGTGTATATATTTGTGTAGAGCATTATGACTAGATTTCTGGAGTGTTATTACTACCTTAACCTTTGGAGAAAAAAACACCACTAAGCAGAATAAAGCAAGCAAACTCCCCCTCCTCCTAAAATTCCATTCTATTACTTGGACTTTTTAAAAAGAACTTCAGAAAAAAGTCAGAGTGGCTCTCTGCCTTATCACTGTGACCAAAGACAACTGTTTTGTTTTTCAAGGACAGGCAGTGATGTTAGGTGGGAATTCTTGGAAAAGAGATTGAATCCACTGTTGTTCAATGACTAGTGAATTGTA
Organism: Gymnogyps californianus; assembly: GCF_018139145.2. Lineage (NCBI taxonomy): Eukaryota > Metazoa > Chordata > Aves > Accipitriformes > Cathartidae > Gymnogyps > Gymnogyps californianus. The sequence goes on along the minus strand of NC_059472.1, from coordinate 105,606,390 downwards.
GCATAAATAAAATGAGTCACCCTTAACACCCTGACTATTTCTTCTGCAACAGAATATCGACTTGCAAGACTCTAACATATAGTGCCTTTGGTCAGAGAGGCAGGAAAGATTGCAAACTGATCCCTGTTCCTCTGTATTTATACACACAGCAGCCCAAATTTGTGGGCAAAGAAATTTCAACCTACATATTAGTAAGCAGTTGCTTGCTTAAATTATTTGTGATACGTCTCTGGTTATTTATGCACTACAATATAGTGAAATTTTGCCAACAACAGAACTGCAAACAGGAAAGAGTAAATAACAAAAAGAAAATAAGTAGCAAATTTCATGCAGGAATCCACGTATTAGTTTTCCAGGAAGAAGAGTAAAACGTCTAGAAAAACAAAAGCAAGTTTGCATGAAAGTTCATCAAAAGAGAATTTGGGAAGACATGAACAAGGTCAGAAGTGGATTACCTGGAAAATTTATAAATGGTTGTAAAGTATTTTTCCAGTATTCAGAACAGTAGTCATATTTTAATGTTGGTAATTTTCCTGGAGGCTGAAATATCTTGTAGCTTTTCATCAGAAAGCAGCCTAGTTGTCTTAACCAAGAACACATACAACCACAAACAATACGATAGATTATGCATAAATAAGGGAGAGAATAAACCAGTTCTGCAAGCTAGAGAAAATAGTACAGAATAGTCATTTATAACACTGCAGTGAAGCAGACACTTGTAATAAACCTCTTCAAACCAAAATGTCTCTTTGGAAAAATCCTACAATTTTGACCAAAAATGAACTAAAAGCTTTCCTAATTTTCACTTACTTAGGAGTCCCAAAAGGAACTGAATATCAAAGAGAAAATAAATAAAACTAAAATTAATGGGACAAATTTTGATACTGTTTTCCAATGGTAATTCTACAGATTTTAAACTGTGGGTTACACAGCAAATACTTGACCCTTAATAAGGATACTATTGTATTGAACTAAAGGGAATATTAAGAGAACATTTTAATTATATCCACGTATGAAAACTTTATCGTTTACTGACCATTTATAGTAATAAATAGAAATCATGAAACAATATGACACAATAAAAAGCTAAACATCACTAAGTTGGATTTATATTGGGTTTTTGTTTTCTCCTTTTCACTCTTTTGTTACCAATAGTGATTTTTATTACTAGAAGGCTGTGAATAATATACGAAGTCAGCATAGACATGGTATAATAATATCATGTGTTGTTTTAAAAGAATAAAAATATGTTTGACGTATTGGCTCTGTGAAAATGAATACAAATCTGTTGTGTATCTAAGAATAGTGAACTTTGAAGAATTAGTGTATTTACAATCTTGGAAGCAGAAGGGGAAGAAAAATACAGATTCACAGGGCTTAGAAGCTTTTTTCCAGTTGGCAGTTCTCTCTTTCACATTTTTTCTGTTCAAAAGCAATCTTGTTATATTTTTTATTATTATTTTAACTGCAGTCTCTGTTCCAGATTAACTGAATCACAACAAACCCTAAGAATTAGGCTCTAGGGTCACAGTAGAGAAGCTGATAAAATTTTGACTTAAGCAGCTTTTTTTTTATAATCTCAAGTCCATCAATGCAAAATTCTGCAGTAAGAATCAAGAGAGAGCTACAGTAGAAAAATCCACCTGAAGTTTTTATTCTTTAATAGTTTTTTCTGTGAAAATTTTCAGACTACTATGCCTATGTGGATCTTTCACTTAATGTCCCTGAAAAGGTGTATTCATCTTATCATTTACACACTGGTGTATGTGCCTCCGTACGTTTCCTGGGTCTTTTAATACACTATTTACTTTCAAAGTTTCAAAGAATTCATTCCTATGGCACTGTTTAGACTCTAAACTGCTACACCAAGACCATCAAGATATAAATATATGCTGACTGCAGTGTCCATGTTCCTCATAGATTGAAGACTATTGGTGATAGTGGTGAGGCAATCTTTAAAGCCACAGCAAGGTCTTTGCACACATTTATCATCCTTTACTCGGTTAGAAGATATTTAGATTCTAAGTCAACTATCTAGACTCTTCCAAAGGATCAAGAAGGATGCTCAACAGCAGGAAAAAAAAGGTAATCTAAAATCAGATTGTCTGAATACTTTTACTTCCTTGAAAACAAGGAGTCCAATGTGTACCGTGTGCAAAGAATTACTCATCTTTACAGTTAACTGTTAGACTAAAAGGTTAATTCACTTTCATAAATTCTACCCTTCAGAACTCTCCCCCATTTTTCCTTTGTAATTCCTAGCAGTTCAGTGAGCACTGAAATATTTTAACAGATGAAAGAAGAGCAGGTATTGTGACAAACAAGACTATTGTCAAGTACTTTCTTTCTTGTATATGTCTGTGTTTTACTTGAATTATTTGTGATAGTGTACACACAAACCCAAAATGCACATATATGTACACACACACACAATTTTCTTCTATTCACTCAACACTTTTTCAAAATACATTGTACTTCTCATAGCTGTAATGCTAGACAAATAATTTTTTATATGAAGAATCTGTTTGCAAAGGGAACAGGAGATCTTTCGTATACAGGAATGGCAAAGGAGAAGTATTAGACACTATATAACAAAAAAATAGGTCTTGGTTTTGATACTTAAAGTGGCATAAACTAAAAATAATTGCTTAAAGACATTTATAAGATATTTCTGAGAACAGAAGAATGTTCTGGAGTACTGCTGTAATGTAGAGACGTACCAAAAAAAAGAAGCAAATTGACAAGATCCTTCACATTTCTTAGCTGTCCCATGGGATTTTAAGCTGAGAGAAAGTATTAAGATGTGCCTTCAAAAAAATTTCAGATTAATTTTAACTTTCAGATTTCGGATAAGTCTTCACTTGAATATTTTAAAGCAAGTATAAAAATAGACTATTATAGCACTAGTGAATGAAGTATGAATTATAAGTTATAATTTAAGGGTGAAAACATAATTAGAAACTGTTTGGAAGAAATCTGCAAGACCTTGCAGATCTACCAAGCCAGGGCTAGGGAAACAACAGCTCTTTTTCTACCTCTTCTATCTTAGATACACTATAATTAGATGTGATTGTTACAGAATAATTTAGCTCAGTCATATTTGCAATTAAGTTAAAGTACAATATAGGAATGTTAAGACTGTTTAATTATATTTAATCCATTTTAACCATACTGTATGTCAGCTACTAACCTCTCATTTCTGAGACTTTGGAGGTCTGAGACTGGTCTGAATGGCCAACCTTGAATCAGTGAGACTAATTCTACAAGAGTTTCCATTGTGGGGCCCTATATTTGTCTTTATAATACAATAGAGAACTACAATAGCAATCCCAAACTATGTAAATAATATTTCAAATACCACTTCTGTGAATAAAGTTCCTTATGTTTTTAAGTGCAATCTGGGGCCTTACTTTTAGATCTGCAGTAAGGTACAGGGCTAAAATAACAAGCACATAATAATCAAATGGTAACCTAAAGTTTCATAAGAAGTCAAAAGTATTTCTGTAAATAACAAGACAGCTAAACAAAGATTTGGTAATTGTTGCATTGGGAATTAACAAATATGTTCAAACATCAGAGCATTCAGGTTTTTCTAAAATGTTAACTTATAATGTTTGCCTCTGGATATTCACATCCTTTTTGGCATGGAAAGGCCAAATTGGTATGCAGATAAATTGCAAAACCAAAACATAGCTTCTTCTCCAGTCAACTCATAGTGAAAATTTTGCAAAACCCAGTACATTTCTGTTGATTCAAATCTGAATTGAAAGTAAAGTATTTAGATCCTTTCTCTTCAAGGATGCTAAACATGTATAGCTTCAACATACTACACTGTTTACCATAAGAATACTGTATAAAAGTTTATGGATTGAAACTTGACCACTTCATTAAGTGAAGACTACAAATCTTTACAATCAGTTTATTACCACCGTTTCTTTCAAGGGGTTGAAAACTGATTTGTATGTCAAAATAGTGTCACTAACCTATCACGGCCGGTTCTTAAATACATTGAGCGATACTTTGTTACTAACACCTTATATTTCATTTTTTCTCCACTCTGAACACCAGTGTTCTCTTACACCATACTCAGAGGAAAAGAGTCTGAAGCATAATGTTTAAACTGCATGGCAGATAGGTTACTGCCATTATTATGTCAGCAGATTGGACACGACTCCTATCATAGACACAAACTCGTTACGTGTTTCTGTTTAATAACACATTAATTTTTCCACATCAAAGTAAAAGGCAGACTAAAAGGCCTAAGTATGAGGCAGTACAACATTTTTGCAGAAACTTTTTCCAGGGAGTGAATTTGCATGATTCCTGACTTCTTAAAATAAACCGTTTATTCTATAATGTGTCATGACAGAGAAAGTAACCAAGCGTATTTTCAAAGACAAAAAGGAGAAAACATACTACCACTGACAATAGTTACAGGAGTTGAGGACCCAGTATTTTGAATAAGTCTCTCAGATTTGGGGTTGTGGGTTTTTTTAAATCTCATGTGAAAATACCTCTGTCAGCAATCACCAGCTGATTCTGTTAGGCTTGGTTTTATGTATTGCTATTAACACATAAAATAGAGAAATGTTTTGGTTTTGTGATGTAATTTTTTTTTTAAAGAAGCTGCAGCAGACAGACTAGAATTTGTTGCTTACCTTTGTCATCTTCATATGGAAAGAAGTTCTGAAGCCTCAAATCAAAGCAGGTATTTCTAAGAAAAGGAAGTCATTCTCTGCCTGCTATTTATCAACACTAATGTTCAAAGTTTAAGGGATATAACACAAAATAAACAAATTGCAGTAAGGAAAGATAGAAAAAACTTGCCTCCCCAGTCTCTCTCTCTTTCTTATTAGGGAAATAATCTGCATAACTCAATAAGTTGCCATCATTCCAAAAAAGGTGACAATTGTGAGCCCATGAGACATGATGCCCATTCTTTAAACATCTACAGAAAAAGAGACATTAAAAGAAGCACTGTAGCATAAGTAAACTACATATTTTATGTAATTGTTTTTTATACAGCCAAGACCTTCTCTGAGGATAGAGATTTATAAAAATAACTAAAATGGTCTGCATTTGCAAGTGAGTGCCCTTAAGTTAAACAGCCCTGAATGTCAGATGCTAGAACGTGGATCTCTTTGGTTTGTGAAGAAGAGGAGTTGTGAAATCAATGTAAAGGTTAAAAAAAACCCCCAAACTCAAGAAACTCAGAGCTTTGGCATGCATAATAAAGAGTAAGGCCCATACTTTATTATAAAACCAGAGATTGTATTTGTACTTACTAGCAGATTTAAACATATATAAGGGGTGGTTTGGGGATGAAGTGTTTGATCGGTGACTCATTACAAGTCTAAAAGTCATCTATAATATGCTGGCATGTAGAGTAGTCTGGTGCACTGTTCTGGATGATTCCTGAAGACATCAGTCATGCTTCTTGTACAGGTGGGCCTGCTTCTACCCGGGCAAAGTCAGCAGGATTTGTTACTGTTTCAGTAGAAGCATAACTGTACCCTTCCTCTGGTATAATGCAGTTTTTCCCATGGGGACTCCAGCAGCTTACAGATTCCTCCTACAGCTTCTTATACTCAAGGTAATTTGAAGAAAAAAATAGTTTGGCAGTACTTTTTGCATTTCTACTTCCACAAAAAACCCACACTGTAGAAAAATCAATGCATTTCTGAACATCAAGAAAGCTATAATTCCAGATTTATGAAAATATTCAGAAAAAATTTCCTGTGCCATCTTATACTATGCATGCCCAAAGTGCTGGGGTTTTTTATATGGCATTACACCTCCCAGACAATAGAAAATTTTAAGATGAGAACAAAATACTTTGATAGTAACTTTGATAGCTCTTGATGTGTTAATCGCATAATCGGTGTTCCAAGCTCATGTGCATCGATGTTCCCTGTGTCACTCTGCTCCTTTGTTGGTTTTCAGAGAACAGACTGGAACTAGAGCAGTTCTTGGCCTGGCTATGGCTCAGGCCTTTACCCCCTTTGGATCCTGTATCAAACTACCGCTAATTTGGTGAAGGGGTTGAGTGCATCCATCACACTCCACTCTGTGACTACAGTCAATCCACTTTATCGACTCATAAAGTGATAGCACAGTTACCTCTTGCCTCTACGTCATAAATATGTGGCGTATTGCAGATGAGTGGTAAGAGTCCAATTATTTGATAAGCTGTTTAGTTTGTCACAATTAATGCTAGTTATATAGCATTTCACATACAGAATCCTTTGATTGTGTACATTTTACATGTTGGATTAACATAATTTGTTTCATCTTTTGCCAAACTTTGATATACAGAATGATTATAAGCAGTAAACATAATAAGGTTAAAACTAACAAAACTACAATTGGATGCAGGATCAAATTCAAAATTCCAGTTGCTGTTGGTGACCATCCAAAAAGAGTTTCCCACCAGTGATGTTCTTCGTCTTTCTTCACTCTTTCTAGGACATGGTGTATCTTCTCTGCATCATGATGGATGGTAATCAGAGTTCTTTTTGTGTTGTTCCAAATTCATTTTAGCAATTGACTCAGGTCATCATGTTGCAAGTTTTCTTACCAATGTGAGATTCATTCCAACAGGGGTTAGATTGTAGCAATTGGTGGGTTGTGACAGGAGCTGAACAGTTAAAGTCGCATCCCATAATTTTGGTAAAATTACAAATACAGATATTTGAGTGATTATTTGTCTCTACAGTGGTGTTGTCTATAAATACAGAATCACAAAGGGTTCTTATACAAACACTCCCATTTCCAACATATACAAGTACAGTTTCAGGGGTTTCATCAGGATTATTTCAAAATGACAATCATTTTGTTCAGTGTTAAGACAAATGTCTTGGGCTTTAACAGTATTACTTTCACAAATAAATCCCTGTTGTTCCCATACCACACATTCATCAACATGAATAGTTTGCCATTTGTTCCCATTTTGTTGGGCCCATACATACTCTATGTTCTAATGGATAGAGGACAGTCCCATTGTAATTTAATCCCAGTACAATGATTTGGGTATATGGTGTATATCAAAGCATCGCATATCATCAAAACAAAAGCTGTGGCTTTACTGTTGGTGGGGTCATAAGTGAAATTAACTAAATACCACCAAGATTTGAAATATTTTTTGAATTGAGTCACATTATCCCAAATTACCTTTCAAATCTCAGTGGGCAAGGTGCCTTCATTGCCTTCCCTTATAATTGCTGTTATAGTAGATTGCACCCACAACTAAGAAACATGTATGCTGCAGAATGTACTACAATTACGATGTTGATTAGCATAAATAAAAGAAGTGAGGGTCTCCACCCTGTGGGTCAGGCTTGTCGATGTGTGAACCAAATTTGGTTCATGCTGGCGATGATTACTCCCACGAGAAGGATAAGCAATTCTCTGATGGTTAATCCCATCTCCAGGGGAGGTGTGCTGGTATCATTCCCGGTATTGTTTCTGGGAAGAGAAAACAATACAAGTCTTGGCAGGGTTTTTCTGGACGGGTTACTCCTTAGTGGCTCAACTTGTTTAACTGCTCAGCCTAAAGACAAAAGTCTCTTTTCCCACTCGGAATATCTCTGTTGTGTCTCTTTAAATGCAGTTGAGCTAAACATTAAAGGCCTTTTTGGCCTGCTTGGTCCAGTCTGGAATAGATTGCAATAAGTACCATGTTCTGCAAAACCCCATTCCACTATAATAGGGTCGTGGGGGTGTACTGGGCCTTGTGACTGATATGTCTTTAATTCCTGTATTAGAGTTTTGACTGCCTCTTCATGTTCTGGCTTCCATTTCCATGGTTTTCCCTTTTGTAAAACTGAGTACTGTGGGTAAGCAATGATAGAAAATCCAGGTACATGTTTCCTTCAGTATCCTAAAGTACCCATAAGTTGTTGTAATTCTTTCCTAGATTGAGGCATCTGCAATTGTTCCATTTCACTTAGGGTCTCCGGTGGAATTGCTGCACTACCTGCAATCCATCAAGTACCTAAAAATTTTACTTCTCTACCTGGTCCCTAACATTTCTCAGGTGGAATCTCAACTTCTGCTTTATAGAGTGCTTGCCACACTGCTGCAAGTGATTTATAACTTATGATTCATAATATATAAGAAGGAAGAAAGCTATAACTAAAGCAAAGAGCTTAACATTTTTGAAAAGAGAAAGCCAAACAAAAATAATTTTGAGAGCGGCAGGCTGTTAGCTGGAGTTTTTACCATTCATGTAGTACCTCTCAAGTACTACAGCAAATTATTTGCTTCCTCTTGGATCCTTCCTATTTAACTCAGGTGCTTTTCTTCACTGTTTTTGTGTTGTTTGGGTTTTTTTAACATTTCCTACTTACATTATATGATTACTAGACATAATCCTTGAATAAATATAACAATATGGATCACCTTTCACAAAATATGGGATGACAGTTGGGCAGAATTTTCCCAAAGCAATCTTTAGACTCTGTTTTCATTCGCATAGAAAAAAGAAAATTTTACTTTTATCTCAGTACACATTCTCTCCAAATAAGGAAGAAGAACACAAAATCCCTTTTTACCTTATGTAGGAATGAGCTGGATAGAGGAATGGAGCCCTGAGCATTTTTACCCATGATTTCTAATTTACAGATCAGGTACCTGAAGATCCTGCAAAGGCAAAAGTTTAGCCTAGTCAGCACATGATCCATGCATGGAATGAAACAGGCACTGTAAAACTCCTCTGCCAGTTCTTGCTCCTGCCTTCTGCAACCTTGTGTGAAAGATGGCCCTAGTGCAACAACATCATTTGTATGCTCCGTAATTATGCCATTTTCCAGTGAGTACCTCCAACAAAGTCCCTTCTTTATTGCTACCCCTGAGACCTGAGCTGGGCAATACCTCTTTGGAAGAAACAAGCTTTTCATCCATTTGTTCTTCTCCACTGTTCTTATATTTCTCAAATCACTGTACCCAACAGTTTATAAAACTGAATATTCACCTTTAGATCCATAAGCCCACTTTGTTCTAAGGACTTTAAACTTCTTCTAACTTCTGAAATGATACACCTGGACAAGAAAGATGAGCCAACTTATGTATAAACAAACATGCGAAAACTGCAAAAGGCTTCCTTTTAAACCAAGAATTTTAGAATAGTCAACAGTAAGCAGTGCTGATGCGGTACTTCTAAAGTTATAGTGGCCCAAATGCAGGGCTCATCCTAGAACAAAAACCTAGACTGAAGGAAAAAGAAAAATCTGTACAGCAACATAAAAATTGGCAAGATATTTTCAGAAAAGTTACTTTCTTTCTAAAGAAAGTTTTCTGTAGCCTAGTGTTGCAACTCTTACTTTGATGTTGTAATTTTTAAAAACTGAAGTTGAAGGACAGAAACATTTGTGTGAAACAGGATATCTTGAAATTGTAATGAATGGTTCTCACTGAAAATAAGCAATATTTGAGTGAAAGCCACATTTCCCATAACCCAAGGTTGTAATAAAAGATGTCATTTGATGAAATGTTATTTCCTTTACTCTCAGGATGGTTTTCATAATGATGCCAAATTTCAAAATTTGGATGGTTTTTGCTGAAAGGATGATTTTTGATTCAGTAACGCATTATCATGTCCTCTGCCACTTAATGCAGATCATTGACAGCTTATTTCCTTTTACGTTCAAGGGAGAGTAGTATAACCATCGCACTTTTCTCTGTCTTTCACCTTCTCTGAGAAACTTGGTGCCACATTCAGGCATTTAATAGTGTGATTTCTAGCTTACCTGTAAGTTTGACATAGGGAAAAGAAGTATCCTCAACCTGATATCAGAAACAATTTGAAACCTCTGCCTTGCCAACCTCCTGCTGACTTCAGTTTCCTCAGCCAACTGAGACTCCATTGGCCTTACTTTTACTTTTCCCACAGAGCTGAGCTGCTGTGAGGCTGGCACTTGATGAAAAGAAAGGTCTTAAATACAGGATGGGTACATACTGTTTAAAATATTATACTTGTCTTTTAATAGAGCTCACTAGCATTAGCATGCAGTGTTTCAATACTAGCTTCCACTTGCACTTGAGTTACCAAGAATATGAAATCTGTCAATTTGGCTGCTTTGGCTAATGGAAGTTCTACGCCCCTGTGGTGGGCTGCAAATCCTTAAAACAGTACCTTCTTGGTGTTTTGCATGACCAGGCATTCATCCACCACACTCAGTAGCTACTTATTCAGGGTATAGCAGAGAAACTCAGCCAGCTGCTCCAGACACCAGTTGGGCTGACAAAAATGGAATGCTGCAACTGCAGATGAAAATAGTGCTTAATATAAGCTCTTCCCTGGCTGACAGGCAGACAAAAAACTTTGCATTACATAAAGTATTCGCAAACCTAAAGCAAGTTGCATTGGCTAAGCTCAAAACTCAACAGGGAAGAAATCAAGGTTCAGATTCTTCACATTGAAGACAAAAAAGAGCATTTTACTGTAATATGCCTGGACACTAAACAAATTCTATCTCTTCTCTAAGAAAATTTTTGATGTCTCAAAGTTTCAGAAATGTGACTTATAATGAAAAAAAACCAAAACCCCAACAGCTGAAGCAGAAGAGTCTTGTATATAAATTTGTGTTGTTTCCATGGAAAATCTGAATGAAATTCTCAGGAACTACTGTGCTTTAATGCATTAAATCCCAGGCATCTTTGTTTACTTGTAATTTTTCATGGAATTTTTGCCAGTCTATGAAGTTCTTTGTTTTTCACACCCAATACTAAGAAACTGAACTTTGGTGCTAATTCTGTGTACTTTGAAATATCTGGCATCCTTAAGAAATACATTATTCCCTATGTGAATCATAGCTAGTGTGTACAAGCAAATGATATTTTAAACAAATATGGTGTCCATAGAAATTTCCAGTCCCAAGACTAGAATGTGGGACTTACTTAGAAAGCTCATAAATTAAAAATGACAGGATGAGAGACAGTCCCCACTGTGCAAGACACCTAGACAATGCAGTAATGCTGGTTCAGAAGAGTTCAATATGCCCAAGGCTCTTATTGACCTGTTCTATATTTCTTGAGCTCAGTCTTTGAAGTTGTAACATTTAAAGGAAAATGACTTTTTCATTTCAGTGAGGGTTATAGCTTTAGACTAACCTGATGTCAACATTAATAAACATGCCCTGGGATCAGAAAGTTGTATTTAATTTCAAGCACATATTAGCCACTGATTTCAAATCAGGTACTTGGCTAATTGTTGAAATAGGTTGGAATTTAAGCACGGACATGCATTCTTTCCTGAACTTTTCTTCTAGTTCCACTTCATTTGATTTTACTCTTCTTCAGTTCTGATTAACTGTTGCTTTAAAATCTGAATACTAGTGGTAGTTGAAATGAACCCTTGATTTTATGACATGGGAGTGTTGTAAAGCTGAATTTGTAATGAATTTTGGCAGCCTTTGATAAACAGCCTAGGTTTAATTATTATTAGTGGAGATACAACATAGTATTTCATTTGTACATATAAATACACGCAAATACCTCTTTCTTTTAGTAGCAACTGACCTTCTAACAGTCATGGAGAAACTTAGGAGGACTAGCAATTCAGTGAGACTATCAAAACCACCAAAATCTTTTTTAACAAGTTAAAATAAATCTTCCCAGAGATTTCCAAGGCTTAATGGTTGTTTCTCTATAATTTTTATGTCATGTTAGCTCACTATCAGTCAGTGCAGAGTGATGTAGAACAACCCTCATGATATCAGCTATGCTCTGACTAATGTCATAAAAATGGAAGAAATACAAGACCTTGCCATTTAAATACAAGTTTACAACACCTTAAAAAAAAGGAATCAGAGGGGAGAAGAAGGTTTGGGGCTTTTTTTCTGTAAGAAAATTTAGACTTTCTTTAAATCACAGCCTCTGACCTCAAAAATCACCAAGCCATAGTCCATTAGAAGCTGAGAGAATACACAGCAAGAACTCGGTTCATCAGTTTCTCCTGTTCTTTAACGCAGATCAAAATCTGTCTTTAGCCATTGATGGAGGTAGAGCACTGAGATATAGGACCCTCATCCTACCATGCCTTTGTTTAATCTGATATCTTATTTGAGAAGCAATGTTGCAACTCATATGAAGTAATGAGCTTTAGAAGTATTTTAGTTTGGGGGAAGTGGGCATAGAGGTCTCTGTGTTTTCTGTTTATTATTTTAGGTAGCTTACCTCTTTTATCATCTTACAATAGAATCTAAGAATGGGAGTTTCTACAATACTAAGAAGTGTTCTAGAGAAAGAGCTTACCAAACTTGTAGTGAAAGTCACTAAGATAGCCTGGGTCATAGTAATGTAAACCTATAGTATTGGCTGAAGCAGGTATGATGTTGTGCCAATGTCAGATTTTGCTGTATAGACTGATGACACCAATGGTGATAATGCTGATTTTGGTAGATAAATGTTTACCTTGAGTGATTGCACAGAAAATCTGCATTGTATTGAAAAAAAGCTGGCTTACTGAGTGAGGATGGAGCTACAGATCTTAATAGATGATCTTAGGAAGAGAATTAAATGTTTCTGAAGAGAGAACAAAGAATGAGGCTGTGCATTTTTTTAGAATTTTTGAAAAAAAAATTTTGATAAGTTCTTGATTCGCAGGTAAGGATGGGTATTGTTGGAGGTTTTGTGCGTTGGTTTTTTTTTTAGTTCCTTGTAGTACATGGGATCAGAGAGTTTCCTCTTAGCCACATACAGTAGTTCCCAGTGTCCAAGACTACTTACAGTGGTTGATTAGATGTTAGGCAGCAGTCAGCCTTGTTCTCTGAGGGAAAAAGTTTTGGTGATTGTTCTCATAGTTCTACTGATTCTTATCCTGAAAAAGATTAGATGTGTTGTAATCTGTCTAGTCTGACATTTTTTCATTGTTTTTTGAGGTTGCCATAGGGGACAGGATCACTATGAACAATTTATTGGATAGAACCAATCAAAATATTCTTCTAATTTTACATATTAATACATGAAAATACAGTGCATAGTTCCTCTGGGCAGAAGCTTGACCTTTGGAGAAGAAAAAACAGTGCACACTGGGCCAGCTGTAGTTTAGATACTCATCCCAATGAAAAGCTGGGCTTTGAACAAACCATCTGCAAAAACCTACAAAAAGAACATACAATTCTTCTTGCCACTAGTCACTTAATGGTGAAACATGTATGTGAAATCATTCAATAACTCCAGCCTACAGTAGAAGAAAAATTTTCCCAGACCTTACCATCTCTGAATGTTCTTGTATTCTTGCAAGACTTATCACCAAAAGCACCCAACCTTTTAATAGACCAAATGGTACCGAAACATGTTGCAACAACAAATGTAAAATAATTATCTCTGTTATCACCATGAAAAATGTACCCCATTGCCCCCCACAACAAAACCCTGGAGATTTTTGAAGACTGTGAAGACACAGCTTTTTTCAAAACACAACAGACTTCTACAGTCATGAAACATAAACCATATCCTACTTATTGGACACCAGTATATACATCCTAGAATGCAACATTATCATCAGTGCCCTCATGGAAACTGTGTGTATGAAATCATGTTACCACCACTGGAATTATCCCAATCCATTATGAGGGGGAACACATTTTTCAACAGAATACTTCCATCTCTGTTTCAGTTCTAATACTCGAGGGGAAATAGAATTCCATAGATACTAACAATTATGGACACAATAGAAACAATGCTAACAGACCTGATGAAAGCTGATTTAAATAAAGATATTACACCCTACCTACAAAACCTATTCTCTCTCAAATTGAGACATCTGTTAGAGTCACAGCCACAATATTATTACTGTTTTAAGTAGCGAAGCGACAGATTTGAATCCTGTACATTATCCATACCAAAAAAAGACTGTTCAAACTAGTGAGTTTTACTGACTGAATGACAAGTTGACTGCAGGCCACTAGGTTTGAATATGCTTTCCCTTTTCAACAGTCTGTCTCCCTGTTCATTTTAGTTGACTTCTGCTTCCTGCTGGCTGACAAACTGTCCTTCTTTGCCTTCATGAATTTGGTGAGGTGGGAAAATAAGACCCAGCACAGTCCCTTGCTGGCTTTCCTACAGACATGAATAAAAACAAGCGTGTTTCTGTAGCAGCTGGCTACAGAATAATTCCTCCTTTCCTCATTTCACCTGTTATTGTCTAATAGCCCAGGATCACGCTCACAGAATGCCCTTATCCAGGATTTCCTAATGTGCTAATCCCATTCACAGAGAACCGCAGAGACTAAAAAGGAATATTTCCCAGTCTTGCTACAAACACAGTGGAAGCTTTCAACACCTCACCAATACTAGGACCACAACATTTTCAGAGTTTTAAGACAGGTATATGAAAGAGCTGATCCTGATAGACCCTTAGAGATGAGAAGTAGTAGAACAGCACTATGTAAGAAAGAAATGATGCTGTAAAGAATGTAAATTCATCTTAATGGCTTGAACCTTTGAGAACAATTCACAGACCAAAACAAAAAGTCAAACAAGTTTTTCTTAAATTCCGTATTTACTCAGAAGATTCAAAGAACTTTCATAGCCATTTTAAAAGATTTGCTTTTCCAGGAAGGCTCTGGGTTTGCATTCTCATCTTCAGCTGGTATAGAGGAGAAGAACTGACAGAGACTTCCACCTGTGCAACAACTGGAGGTATGACTGGCTGATGTAGAGACATACTCAATTTGACTTTAGTTTGACTGTCTCAGATAACATCAACAATGAAGCCTCATTGTTGAATGAAGCTAACATGAGATGCTCAGAATAACAACAAAAGCCTGCCAGAGAGCTGAAACGCTTTCAGCTCTGGCTAACCTACACTGAAATCCTTGGCAAAACATCTTCTCTGGCTGTGCTGTATGTTTACCTATAACACTCAATTCTCTGACGGATGCTAGTCACTAAAACACTCTATGTATCTGAAATATTCTAAGGCATCTTATTTTTCCCCTTCTCCTGTAAGAATATTTATCTTTATTACTATTGAAAAAAAGCTGAGAGAAACAAATTTTCCTTTCATTTTGATCTTTGCTCAACAAGAGGTCCATAACTGTCAAGAAAGACTTAAACCATCAGCTAGAATTGTAGAATCATAGAACAGTTTGGGTTGGAAAGGACTTTTAAAGATCATCTAGTCCAACTCCCCTGCCATGGACAGGGACATCCTTCACTAGATCAGGTTGCTCTAAGCCCCATCCAACCTGACTTTGAACCTTTCCCATGATGGAGCATCCACAACTTTTCTGGGCAACATGTTCGGTGTCTCACCACAAAAAATTTCATCCTTATATCCAATCTAAATCTACTCTCTTTCAATTTAAAGCCATTGCCCCTTGTCCTGTCACTACAGGCCTTGGTAAGAAGTCTTTCCCTGTCTTTCTTATAAGCCCCCTTTATATACCGAAAGGCCGCAATAAGGTCTCTCTAGAGCCTTCTCTTCTCCAGGCTGAACAACCCCAGCTCTCTCAGCCTTTCTTCATCGGAGAGGTGTTCCAGCCCTCTGACCATTTTCATGGTCCTCCTCTGGACCTGCTGTAACAGGTCTGTCTTTCTTGTGTGGGGGTCCCAGAGCTGGATGCAGTACTCCAGGTGGGGTTTCACAAGAACAGAGTAGGGAGGGAGAATCACCTCCCTTGACCTGCTGGCCAAGCTTCTTTTTATGCATCCTGGGATGGGATAGGCTTTCTGGGCTGCAAGCACACATTGCTGGCTCATGTCCAATTTGTCACCCACCAGTATCCCCAAGTCCTCTTCCGCAGGGCTGCTATGAATCCATTCATCCCCCAGTCTGTATTGATGTTGGAGATTGCCCCAACCCGGGTGCAGGACCTTGTACTTTGCCTTGTTGAACTTTATGAGGTTCACACGGGCCCACTTCTCAAGCCTGTCAAGGTCCCTCTGGACGGTATCCCTTCTCTCAAACAAATCAACTACACCACTTAGCATGATGTGATCCACAAACTTGCTGAGTGTGCGTTCAATCCCACTACCTATGTCATTGATGAAGATATTAAATACTATTTGTCCGAGTACAGACCCTTGCGGGACACCACTTGTTGCTGGTTTCCACTTGGACCTTGAGCTGTTGACTGTAACTCTCTGGATGCAGTCATCCACCCAATTCCTTATCCATCTAACAGTCCATCCATCAAACCCACATCTCTCCAATTTAGAGGTAAGAATAAACAAATTCCTTCTTCCCTTTCTAATACCTGTATTACAGAACAGGAAGTCAGAAGGAAGAAATTCCTTAAATTCATTGCCTTCATTTTTCAAACCACTGCAAATGCATGCTTGATTTTCACCATTTCCATGAGATTATTTTTGAATGTCTGTATAAATTAGAACCCATGTGGATAAACTGATTTGTGCAATACAATTCATAAATCAGATCTACATGGCAGTCTATAACCAACATGAAAATTAGGTTGTTTTGTGCTACAGAAAAAAGAACAAACAGAAATCCTCTTTCACCGTCCTGTGGTTCATGAACATATTTTGCAGTAAAATAAGGCATAACACTAATCCAGATGGAAGGTCAGGCTAAATCATATTACTTTAAGAAGGGAGACTTGACCAATCCAGGAAGTCCAGGTTATGACTACTTGAATGTAACACCACATTTCCAAGCAATGAGGGACCTCTGTAAGCTAACAAGAAATGCCTGCTGACTTTATTCATAGAGAGGTTAACCTGCCTATAACAACGTATACAAGGGGAAAGAAAAGTCACTGTTTCATCAGTCATTGATATCTCCTTTTCTTTTCCACGGTCTTTGTAAACTAGGTGAGTCTCCCTATTGTACTTATTTTTTTCCCCTTTTCAGGGAAACGGAGGAAGAGGAGAGTTTAGGAAGAAGGCCAAGGCAGAGGATTAAATTGCTTGCTGCCATCATCTTGTTCTTAGTGCTTCACCGCTGTACCCAGCAAACTGGAGTGAAGTATTCTCGTATGAGGGGCTATCGCTCTGTTCCTCTCTTTAGATCCCGTCAAGCTACTGCCATCATGTCTTCCATATGCCACTGCTTTGGACCTACAGATCTTCTTTGTGTGTGACACCAACACCTGCTAACTTGGCACTATCACATTTGCCTTCAGCTTGGTATTTCTGTTAGATGGACAACCACCACCAATGTGTCTTATCCCCATGTTTGGGAGAGCTCAGCTTCTCCATACTTGAATCAGTTCTGTCTAGAATTCCAAGATTGTTGGGGCTGATACCATTTATTACTTAGGGTAGGGTAATACCTCATGTGATGATATGTCATTAAGCTACACTGAAACAAATATAACCACTAACAAATCATATTTTTCACACAGAATTTAAATTGTTTTAATGAAAATTTTGTGCAGGTGGGTTTCTTTGCAAACAGGTCAGAACCAAAGACTTTTCTATTTGCTGGGATTTGTCTGTCTTAAAGTAAAAAGGGAGGAGGGAGGATCACCATAATCCTTCCTAAGCTTGGCTTCTTGTAAGGCTTCTTCCCCAGGACTTTGATAATCACACCCTAATTCTCCAGAGAGCTATTCATCCACCCCTTCTGGTTTTCTTTGATCACAACTAGACATTTTGGTATATTAAAGCACATCAGTGAGGTTTGCAGGATCAAACACATAGTTTATATCTCTTTTCCATCAGTTCAAGATCTGATGATTGAAGTAGACCATTACATTTGTAACAAAGCCAAAAGCAAAAGCATTTTGCTTTTATGAGAGGATAAAAGTATTAATTCTCTGTTGTTGACAGAGAAAGGTATGAAGTACACTTTTAAAGCCATTATGAAATATTCTGCACTTCATTGCTTCTAGATTCTCTTTTATCAATTTCCTCACAGTGCCTTGTCTTTCATACTCTATGAAAATGACGGTCTACCCAAACCCAGATAAATAATAAAAACAGGAAGAGGTAAATATTATATTATACTAGGTAAAAGTATGGTCTTCAAGCAGAGAGAAAACAAGATGAAAAATGTTTACCAAATGGCTTCTTTAAATAAAATTTGATCAAGAGAAACCCAGAGAAGAAATACAGGCTTACTCTAAGACAGCAGACTAAGACGTGTCTTTTGTTTCATATTTTCCCAACAACTTTTGATTTTTATTGCAGTTTTCAGCCTGGAAAATATAAAGAATGATTATTCTCTCAACTGTCCTTTGATTACCTTGTATATAACTCTTACTATCAGCACCTGTAGGTCCTACTACTGGGGAGACATATATTGATTTGGGTCCCAGGCGCTAACAAGATGTAACTGAAATGTTATCAATTTTGCAATATCGTGCTTATTGTAGGCAGTACTTAACTAAATATACAAGAAATAGATGTTCAAAACTAACCATCAGATTATTCAAGTAGTCTTATTATTATTAAAGTAGTAAAAACATATAAATCAGTATAATGAATTTGCATCATATCCAATTAAGATATTCAGACTGGAGGAACAATGAGCATTCAGAATTCTTCGCTTTATCTTTATTGGGTAAAAGGATTACAACTCAGTGTTAGATCTCTGCATTGCTTTTGAAACACAAATTTGCTGTTGACTGCAAACATGCATAAGTGCCCAACTAAAGTCTTCCTCAAATCCAGTGGTAATTTATCCCATCAGGAAACAATCAGCTATTGAAAAATTGTAGTGTAATCACTGTAATCACTAGTTTTATATATTTTTATCCTGTAGCCGCAAATGTTAATGATAAAGTTTTAATTTGTCTATATGTACTAAAACAGGCTGATGAAATAAAGCTTCTGGTTCCCTTTTAATGATAGGACCACAAAAAAAGAGTATCTTAAAATTTACAAACTAACAGTCTCTTGTCCTAATCTTGGGGAGGGGTGGTGGTGGAATTATCCTTGTTGCTAGTAATCCAGAGAAAGTCTCACATTAAAAGCTAGTTTCCTATGTAAACAATTATGAAAATACTAAAGTGTGATTAACACTACCACAATTTCACCCTAAAAGCCCAATCTTTTTGCTATCTCTATTCCATCTACAACCTCATTTTTTCCATGATGCACATAAGCCATATAAACAAAAATAAATGGGTTAATTCAGTCACAAGGGAGAAAATGCAAACCATCTGATGAGACAAGAACTTTAACAAAGCTGAAATGTTTTTTGGGTATACAACCTCCAAAACAAACCTACATTGTTAAAATGTGCATTGAGGAAATATTGGAAATTTCCATGTAGAACATGGAGAGATAAACTCTGAGAGAGTTTGAACAAGTCAGCCTGGGTACAAAAAACGGATTTTAATACTTCACTTACCATAATGCTCTGTCCAGACCTGTCAGCCCTCCTGAGAAGGCAGAATTCCACACTAAGATGGTTTGAGTCTTCTGGTTTTGCATAATGCTGCCTGATTCACATACAGAGTGTATGTGAAAGCACTGCAAAGCACTATACGCTTTAGTACACAGGAAAAATACACGTCTTTCTAAAGAGGAAGCTTTACAAAAAACGGCTCCAGAAAAAGAAGGGGAAAAATATCCCCTCAAAGTTTCCTGAAGGAAAAACTTCTCCCCATCAGTTCTACCAAATATTTCATACAGCCCTTCATGGTGGTTAAACATGATAATTGTTTTACAGAATTATTAATGAGTGCCTTGTTCAAAACTTATTTGTTCTCTTTCTCAGACTTTTATGGATATTATACTAGCAATTGGGCATTATTTACATCTGATTCTGAAGTACTTTGCGGGGGTCCATCTCTATCAAAGAGGTATAATCCTAGTAAGAATATCATAAGCATAATAGGTAAATTGAAATAAGAAAAATATTATCATAACATAAGAACAATCTGCTTTAAGTGAGAAATACCATGTGAATATAAATGTATGACTTCTTAAAGTACCAAAACCAGATAAACACATCTGTATTTTTATGTTACTTTCCACTAGGTACCATTTGTTTGCATCATTCATTCACACCTTAACTTAGGAGCATACTATACTTAATTGCTATGAGATTATTTTCTTCATCTGTTTCAATAATTAGGTCTCCAAGTCACAAGATGCAATTGCAAAAGTTTTAAAATTGCTGCAGGGAACTAGAATAGAAATATCTGTCATTAAAGTATGGGTAAATGTGAATGTTACGTAGTAGCTGGAAGTACAGTGGATTTTTTTTTCTGTAAACATTTAATTTCTTGTTAGCTTTCTTCTGTGGCGGGTTGACCCTGGCTGGATGCCAGGTGCCCACCAAAGCCGCTCTATCACTCCCCCTCCTCAGCTGGACAGGGGGAGAAAATAAAATGAAAGGCTCATGGGTCGAGATAAGGACAGGGAGATCACTCACCAATTACCGTCACGGGCAAAACAGACTTGACTTGGGGAAAAATTAGTTTAATTTATTGCTAGTCAAATCAGAGCAGGATAATGAGAAATAAAACCAAATCTTAAAACACCTTCCCCCCACCCCTCCCTTCTTCCCAGGCTTAACTTTACTCCTGATTTTCTCTACCTCCTCCCCCCCGAGCGGCGCAGGGGGACGGGGAAGGGGGGTTTGGGTCAGTTCATCACATGTTGTTTCTGCCGCTCCTTCCTCCTCACAGGGAGGACTCCTCACACTCTTCCCCTGCTCCAGCGTGGGGTCCCTTCCACGGGAGACAGTCCTTCACGAACTTCTCCAACGTGAGTCCTTCCCATGGGCTACAGTTCTTCACGAACTGCTCCAGTGTGGGTCCCATCCACAGGGTGCAGTCCTTCAGGAACAGACTGCTCCAGCGTGGGTCCCCCACAGGGTCACTAGTCCTGCCAGCAAACCTGCTCCAGCCTGGGCTCCTCTCTCCATGGGGCCACGGGTCCGTAGGTCCTGCCAGGAGCCTGCTCCAGCATGGGCTTCCCACGGGGTCACAGCATCCTTCAGGCATCCACCTGCTCCGGCGTGGGGTCCTCCACGGGCTGCAGGTGGATATCTGCTCCACCATGGACCTCCATGGACTGCAGGGGGACAGCCTGCCTCACCATGGTCTTCACCATGGGCTGCAGGGGAATCTCTCTCTCTGCTCCGGCGCCTGGAGCACCTCCTCCCCCTCCTTCTTCACTGACCTTGGTGTCTGCGGAGTTGTTTCTCTCACATCTTCTCACTCCACTCTCTCTGGCTGCAACTGCTACTCCCCTGTAACTTTTTTTGCTTTTCTTAAATATGTTATCACAGAGGCGCTACCACTGTTGCTGATTGGCTCGGCCTTGGCAAGCGGCGGGTCCGTCTTGGAACCCGCTAGCATTAACTTTATCAGACATAGGGGAAGCTTCTAGCAGCTTCTCACAGAAGCCACCCCTATAGGCCCCCCCTGCTACCAAAACCTTGCCATGCAAACCCAATACACTTATAAAAAAGTAAACTGCTAGTCTCTGCAAAGGAAAAACTTGTATGAAAGCTTCTGTCCAAAACATGGCCTAAATGTACATATGAAATATCTGCATTAATAATCAAATTTTGTTCTCACATTTCGTCAGCTTATGTTAACTTCCCTATTAGTCACACATCAAGGAAGGGAATATCAAGACACAATAGCCTTGCAGCACAATTATATTGCTGTTTATTTATTCTGACTTTTAAACACCCACAGAAAAGAAGGAACTGTAACCCTTTGCTCTGATTACTCCTTGGTGACCATGAAACTGGTGATTCTTATAATCACATCCTCCAAGGCAGCCAACAACAGTTTGCAGCAAAGCAAATATTTGAAACATCCTTGCTTTTCTATTCTCCTGTAGCTGGGGAAAAAAGTGAGTTTTCCACCATGCTTTGAAGACCCTTACTCTGTCCCTGTAAGAGTCAGCAAATTCCTAAAGCAGCAAGTCTTGCAAGAGAAGTTTGGACTAGCTTTGGAACCCCCTCCCAAAACTGGTCCATAGATCTGAGTCCAAAGGGAGGTGGTTAACCGGAACCCTGCTCCTCAGTGTTTCCAACTAGATAGTGTAAGTGACTGTCTGTGCAGCAAGCTGAGTTGAGTGCTTCCCTTTCCCCTGGTTCTGTGTAGGGAAACTCAGAATGGGAAAGTTTGATGGTTTCTACTACGGATTAGGCATTGCAACATCAAGGTTAAGCTCCTATATGGATCCAGTTTCAACACATGATTGACTTCTCCCTTCCAATTCTGAAGAAATACATTTAAAATAAGTAAACTTTGACATGTAGGAAAACAATATAATATGAATAAGCAATAATTTCCAGAGTAACGCAAGTGTAATTGCCAGAGAAATGACACCTGACACTGGAGGGAGCTACAGTATTTAAACCTGCATGATAACTTTTGATATATAATAAGCCATCTAAAATGGCATAAATCCCTAATAAAACAGGAATTGTTCTCTTTTATTCCAATTGTCAATTTGCTTTTTCGTAATTGTCTTTGCAAATCACAGAATCACAGCATCACAGAATGGCTGAGGTTGGATGGGATGTCTGGCAGTCGGTCCAGCCCCCCTGCTCAAGCAGGACCACCTAGAGCCGATGGCCCAGGACCTTATCCAAATGGCTTTTGAAGATCTCCAAGGAGGGAGACTCCACAACCTCCCTGGGCAATCTGTGACAGTGCTCGGTCACCCTCGCAGTTAAAAAGTGTTTCCTGATGTTCAGAGGGAATCTCCTGTGTTTCAGTTGGTGCCCACTGCCTCTGGTCCTGTCACTGGGCATAACTGAAAAAAGCCTGACTCTGTCTTCTTTGCACCCTCCCTTCAGGTATTTGTAGATCCCTCCTGAGCCTTCTCTTCTCCAGGCTTAACAGTCCCAGCTCTCTCAGCCTTTCCTCAATGGAGAGATGCTCCAGTCCCTTAATCATATACGTGGCCCTTCACTGGACTCTCTCCAGTATGTCCACGTCTCTTTTCTATGGGGGAGCCCAGTACTGGACACAATACTCCAGGCTGTGGCCTCACCAGTACTGAGTAGAGGGGAAGGATCACCTCTCTCAAACTGCTGGCAATACTTTGCCTAATGCAGCTCAGGATACCAATAGCCGCCTTTGCCACATGGGCACATTGCTGGCTCACGTTCAGCTTGGTGTCCCATGGGACCCCAGGTCCTTTTCTGCCAAGCTGCTTTCTAGCTGGGTGGCCCCCAGCATATATGGGTGCATGAAGTTGTTCCTCCCCACGTTGAAGGACTTCACACTTCCCCTTGTTGAACTTATGGCATTTCTTAACTTTTTAATTGTGGGAATCCCAAATCCCTAAAATTTTTTTCAAATATATTTTTTAAAGGATAACATTTCACCAAATTATTTTATTCTGGGAAAACAGAGTAAAAGATAAGCCAAAATCTGAAACTGTTGAGCTGGCTAGGCGGTGGAATATCCTCCTTCATAGAAACTCAGGGTGTTGCTCTGTCTAATGTGGGATGCTTGACTCACAGGATATGTAGTTTGCTCATTAAATAAGGGATTTTGTCATTCTTACCTTCACCGGATACTTTATCCTTAAAACTGGCATACAAGATAGATCTCCAGTCATTGCAAATGAACTTACATACCCTCAGTTAATAAGAGACAGAGCAGCAAATCAGTTTTGTTCCTCAAGGAACAATCATCACAGGGAAATTCCAGGAATATCCTCACTCTCTGTATTGTCATATTTTGTGTAGCAAATGAATAGTTTGGCCAACCCATGACATCTCATTGAAAGCAGGGCTTGGAAGGACTGAACATTTTTTCCTACATTAATACTGACTGCAGTAAAAGAATGCTTTGAGATCCCCTGCATTTAATCAGAATTCTTTGAATAATAAAAAAGTCTGCATGTTACTAAATGTTACTGCAAGTACCAGGGCTTCCTATTAAGTGCTAATTTTAATAATGTCTACAAGATACATCAGTCTTCAAGAACGATCCTTCTAGACTTTGGAAAAAAAAGTTATTTTTAAAGGCTACCATTGTTAACAATTAAATCCACTTGTAAAATGGAATTTTTTTAACACTCATATTATGGTTAAATGGTAAGCCAAAGTTTACCATAACACTCAAAGAGAAAATTTCACATCTTTGTTTAATTCCATACTAGTGAATAGTGTCATTTGCACCAGCTGGAGACCTGGCTCAAGCACACTGCTACTAAGTTGTGAAGTTGATTTCCCACTTTTGACCCCAACCTCCACTGCAGGGTCATTTCAAATTAACGTCACAACTTTATTTTGTATAAATATATGAGTAAATAGAGAAAAGCATTCTTTTTCTTTTTTTTTGCCTTTAAAAGCCTTTCAGTAAAAGAACAGTGGTGGAAAACCTGAGTTCTATCAATAGAAGAAGATATCTTTCATGCTAAAGAATAGAAATTGGGGAAAAAAAAAAGACCATCAATTTATCAACAAAGGTGTATTGTCTGTGCATAAATCCAACAATGGGTCAATATCTTGACAGCTGTATGCATTTCTGTCCCTACTGGCTTGAAAAATGGTAGGGAAAATTGGCACACAGTCACCTATAGAGTGCCTTCCCTAACAAGCAAAAATAAACAGACTGGGACATTCAGACTGGAAAAGAAATGACAGAGAGGAGGTGTGATAGAAGTCTATAAAATCACAACTATAGGAGACAATATTTTGGTATTTCACAATACAAGAGTTCAGACAGATCTCATTACTTTTCTGAGCAGGCAGGATCATCAGCAGCTGTACAAACAAAAGCAAGACAAAAATTCAAATACAAGAGTCAGCTGAAGGAGAATGGAGAAAAAGAAGGATCTGTGTATATTTAGTTGATGGTCAAATTTCCATGGTTTAAGGAGAGCTTGAACAAATTCATGGAAGAAAAATCTTGAACTGGATGGTGGATTTATTTATTCCATAGCCTTCAGAACATGTCCCTGACATGAAAAACACTATGGGCTGGGACAGTGCTAGCAGGAAGCATCATCAGTCTGACCTTATGATACCATTCTTACTCTGTAAACTAATCCAAAAATTTTGAAATTTTGTCTTTCTTTAGATCATAAAGTCTCGATCTCTGACCAAACTGCTGCTGTCTTGATTGTTTAAACTGGTGCACTTTGTTTCTGAAGCATAATGTTGAAAGATGAAACTATTTTCCCAAATGAGATTTAAACAGTGCTCAAGAAACCATATGTTTTTCAGGCTATTTTCCTTTCTGTGCAAGCCAGGATGCTCTTTTTGCCATAGCATAAAACTATTGATTCAGGTTAGCTTTCCATAGCTTTTCTGCAGAACTGCAACTCATGCATTTGTGAAGTGGTTAATTCCAGTTTAAGTTCAGTACTTGCAATTGTCCTTATTGATCTGCATCCTTTTCCTCCACTTCCATACAAATACTCATGATTAATAGCTCCTGAAATCAACAGCATAAATTGCAGTGGTCTGTGAAAACTATCTTTTTATTATTTTTTTCAGGTGAATGTTTGAAACCAGATGCATTTCTTCCTCCAGGAGCATTTCTTCCTCTTCCTGTGGGCATGAGCAGTACTAAAAATAAAATTCAAGTTGTTAAATTTTCTTCCAAAATTTAGGCTTAGCAGGGAATATAAATGGATCCTGTAAATTTCCCATCCTTCTCAAGGGTCCTGCAGATTGTCATGTTTTCAAACTTTTAGTCTACATATCAAACAAGCAACTGCTTAAAATGTACTACACTTTGGAAAAAAAACCCTCTCTTGTGACAACCTGGCAGCTTAGACAACCAATAGAAAATAAGGCACAGAGAGTCAAACCAAGAGGTTACAGAGGAATAAAAACAAGCTAACTGGTTTCAAAAGAAAGGGGCTAATTTCAGGACAGAGTATACAAGTAAATTTCCTGTATGTGGTTCAGCAGCACAAGTAAATCTTAAAATAACAAAGTGAATAAATAAATGATAACAACCACACATGAGAGAGATATGTAAGAATATGGGAATTCCTGGATGTCTGGAAAGTTACTAAGATTATCATCCAGCTTGCTATTTCTTCTTGATGGCCTGTACAGGGAAGCTGGGGCAAGAAGGAAGAAACACATGGAGGAAAAAACTGTAGACTCTTAAAAACACTACCAAAACATCTAAAAAGTTAATGAAGACTTCAGAGGTGTGTAAAAAAAATAGGTTGATGGAGTTCAGGAAGCTGAGAATCTTTGAACCAATGGTCTTCATACAATGACCATTGGCTATCAATCTGAATCACTTGTAGAACTTCATACCATTTCAGAAGTATCTGTGAAAATCAGGTAGTTCATTTTTGAATCTTAATATTATCTGGATAAAGAAATTGTTAATGGCCTCCTGTTTGCACTGTCCAGAAAGAATATAGGAAGCTATGAACCACTGTTCTCAAGTACAGAGAATCTTTTAACAGTACATAGAGTTAACTCCAATACAATCTGTCAGAACATTAATCTATCATCAATGTGCTGCATCATTAACTAATTTTCATTAGATAAAATTTATAAATAAAATCCAGAAAAATTAAAAAGCAATCACAGCTAACCAAAATGACTGTGTTGCAGTTTGCTTCCAGCAATATGTGATTCACCATGAATAAGCCATTACAGTATGCTGAGGTATGTCTTGTAGGTTTTACATTGAGCTACAACCAAATCTGAAAATCACCACATGAAGGAAGAGGGTTTAAGTGCTCTAAATAAGTATTTATTGCCTCTAAATCCTGGCAATAGTTGAGCCATAGTTTACTTATCTGGGTCGGTATAGTTTTATTGTTCTAAGAAGTTAGGGTATAAAGTGAAATAAAGAACCCATGGATGAAAAGCCCTTTTTGAAGTTATTATTTTACTCCTCCTACACAGGGTTAGGACAAGAAGCGAGCTAATCTGCAAGGAGGTTAGTATGTAGAAAATGGAAAAGTTAATTGAGACTGTCATATATCAGCAAAATGAAATTAGTTTCAATAAATCATACTGACTTCAGTTAGTGAAGGAACTTTAATGTTGATATTTTTACTGTGATTTTTAACATACATATGGTTTTTGTCATTTCTTTTTTATTCTCTCTGTCTTTATACAGCTCAATAAAACCCCTGGGTTTGATAGGTTTTTTGTGCTTTAACCCCACAAATTCCTGTTCATAAGTCACATTTTCTGTGGAGTTATTGACATAAAACATATCTCCCAAGTTAACTAGAAGTGTCCTTGCTTCCCCTCCCCAAGATATGCATCTGAAAATAAGCCTGAGGGTAAATCTTATCCTCTGTAACTTATTGTCTATAATTAAAAGCCTAAAGATAAAAATGAATTTTAGTAGTGTAAGAAAAATATTCTTTATTTTAAACTCAAATAGATTAATATAGATATACTTGTTTTAAATAATCAAAAACTTGTTTCTGTAACATTCCTGAAACATTACGAATTTATAGTTCCTCATCCAAAATCCACAAAACTCTTTTTCCACAGACATCGATATTTTTTATAATAGGACAATACAAACCTTATATTTTGCTTAGTAATAGATTCTCCGGGTTTGCAGTTTAATGGTTAAGTTTAATTGTTTGATTTCAGAGAAATTAATTGGTCCCTGTGTACTGAAATGAATTTCTGGGAGAAACTGTTATGTGGTCTATTTGTTTGGTGTTGTTTTTAAGCTGTATAGATTCTCAGGTGATATTCTGGCACTTTAAAAATGTGTGGTATTTATTTACAGTGGCTGCAAATTCATGGAGAGTCATAGTAGTATCACAGTACCTTGTCACTAAATTCCAAACATGATTTTGAGGGGAAATTGCTTTTTTAATTTTGTCTTTCTTTTGTGTATCATTTTCTAAGCCACAGTACTGATTCAGAGTATTTTTTACTATGCCACAAATAACTCCAATACCAAGGTAAGGTTATGACTATCTGTTAATGTAAAAACATTATAACTATATGAAGATATGCAGAACCTTCCAAACTGACTCTTGACTACGTCTTCATTTGAGAAGGCAGCAGCAGAGACAATGGGTAGTTCAATGGTTAAAGCAGTGGAAACATGCTTTCATATACTTGCTCTCACACATGCTTTCTGCCACACAGATTTTTGCTTAATCTCTTTCTGGTTCAACTCCCCAGCAGGGACAGTACTTCCTCTCATTTTTTTTTCACATGAACTGTTCTGAGGCTTTCCTTGTATGCATAAGGAGGCCATGTCAGAAGCATAAACAAACAGGTATATAGCATAGTCATATAAAAGATTAACTCTATGGGCAGACAATGCAAGTGAGTTTTCCTGTGCACAGTGTCTGCATATTGTCTAGTCCTTGTAATTGTTAAATGTATTGTTTGAGTAAAAGACTTAAATATTAATGCACACCTCCAGCTGTGTCTTTTATATCAGTTAACCTCAAAGCTGAAGAACAGTACTGGGAAGAAAAACATCAAGTTTATGGATACTAAAAAGAAGCATACCTGTTTGGCTTCTAAGAACATGCTGAATATACTTATAGATTTTTTTCCAGTTAGATGGTAAGATGATTGTTACAGCTTCTGTTCGCTTACCACAGAGGGATCCATATGGCACCTACAGCCACAAGTTCTTAAATGAATTAATACTTCTTGACTGATTTTCAATTTCCTACAGATGCAGAACAAGGTAATAAAAAAAAATAAATCACAGAAATAAACATACAAATAAACATTCCTAGTATGCTCTAATCCAATTATATGTACATGGCAATTGCTGCCAAAAGCAGTCTAAGATTTCTCTCCCTCTCACTAAAAAAGTCACAGAGAGTGGTATTTAATAAAGATGCAGAAAATGTACTGAAGGAATGGTGCTGATGA
This sequence comes from Gymnogyps californianus, assembly GCF_018139145.2. Lineage (NCBI taxonomy): Eukaryota > Metazoa > Chordata > Aves > Accipitriformes > Cathartidae > Gymnogyps > Gymnogyps californianus. Next base: position 105,577,703 of record NC_059472.1, on the reverse strand, counting down.
GACATAATTTATGCAGGAAACTGTAAGATTATCCGAAAAAAATTCTTGTAAGAAGGCCCTTTATCACTCTGACATCAGAAAATTCTCTATGCTATCTCACAATCTAGTGAAAGAGACATACCAGTGAAAGACACAATCCAATCTCGTTCCTCCTAAACCAAGCAAGGTGTCATCACGAAATCAGAAGTGCTATGTTTCCACAACAGAATTGGTGCACAAACCTAAACAACACCTGTTTGCAATAGGGTAACACGAGTAAAATTGCCCTTTCCTGTTCCATTACTATTAGTCAGCTAAAAAAGTCTGGGAATGGACTATACTCAAAGCGGAGAAGCAGCTGGCCATCTTAATCGAGAACATGTGACAAGCAGAAAGTATGGTCAAATAAGGCAAAAGCCTGTTATAAGCTAGCTTTCCCTTTTTAAGATCAGTTTTCCAATAGGGAAATAACTTCCAGACAAGCATTTCTACCCATTTGCACTATGTTACTAATCCAAAACACTGTACAAAACATAAACACTACTATCTCTTAATTTAGCTTTGAGGTAAGGTGGAAAAATAAGGGCAGCATCTCTGAAGTTAGCTTCAAAAAGTTCATGTACTCACATCAGCACTCTATAAAGAAAAAAACCGAACAAATCAAACCAAAACAAAACAAAAAAACATCCAAACAAACAAAAAAAAAACCCACCAAAAAGTGCAATAAACCTCACTTAACAGTTCTTACTGTGGAGATTTTGGATGGTGAGTCTGAGTGCCTTCACCACTATAATGTTTGAAAATGGAATAAAAAGAAATATTCAGAGGGATTATCTAAGGCAAAATCTTATTGCTTAGACAGGCCCACTATGCAGAGCATGTTTCACAACTAGAAGAAGGCTGCAATTTGAGACCAGATTCTGGCAGTAAAGAAACACAACCACAGGGGCCTAAAGAGGTGTTAGAAAAGGTGGAGGAATAAATTCAAAAGATGGAAATAACTATTTACAGTGGTTTGTATGTGAAAAGCACATGGGAAAGAAATTTTTGAAAACATGTAATTTAGTGAAAGTGAAAGGCAAGATGCTAACTTCCTTCACTCAGTATAAACTTATCTATGGAACTAAATGCCACAAAGTAACATAGCAATACAAGCAGCACATGAAAGACATAGAAAGTACAGTCCACTGTGTGAGCGGTGTACCTGTAGGTATTCCCTGAGGCAATCACGTAGACATGATTATATACTTGCAGCTGTAATTTTTCTCTTCCTCATCCATGCAATTTATGATTTATTCTTCTAAGCTTTTGTAATCCTGGTGTCTTTTCAAGTCTTTCCCACTTATTCTTCATACTTTCACCAACAATAACACCAGGTTCATAAAAACAAAACTAGAGAACTGATAATACATATGCAAAAAACTTTTAGTATTCATTCTTTTATATATTTACTGAATCTTTATTCTGATTGTGAAAATGAGAAAACTGTCAGAGGACTGAAATTGGTAGAACATCCTGTTCCCCAAGAACTTTAGCCTACAATTCATTTCCTGATGTAATAATCAGTTTTCATTTAATTACTGTGTGGTTCCCAGGAAAACAACGCAGTAAAATGCAGCATCAGGGGGGTCTCATTTATTGCCTAGAAAAGACATCTATATCCAACTTGTTTCACTTACAAACAAAATGATGTTTGTTCCAAAAGATGATGTGCATACTCAAGCACTGAGTTTAATGGCAAATTACAAAGTGAAAGGTTGGATTTTTTTGGGTTTTGGCTTATACACCATCATCAAGAATACAAATGCTGCAGCAAAAAATGTAGACCACAGACTCCTACTTCATATAGTAGGGTTACATGAGACCTGCTGACCAGGCTAAGGAAAATTTGAGATGTTTTGATATGATCATAGAATCATAGAATCATAGAATCATAGAAAGGTTTGGGTTGGAAGGGACCTTTAAAGGTCATTTAGTCCAACCCCTTTTGCAATGAGCAGGGTCATCTTCAACTAGATCAGATTGCTCAGAGCCCCGTCCAACCTGACCTTGAATGTTTCCAGGGATGGGGCATCTTCCACCTCTCTGGGCAACCTGTTCCAGTGTTTCACCACCCTCATTGTAAAAAATTTCTTCTTTATATCTAGTCTGAATCTACCCTCTTTTCGTTTAAAACCATGACCCCTTGTCCTATCGCAACAGGCCCTACTAAAAAGTCTGCCCCAATCTTTCTTATAAGCCCCCTTTAAGTATTCACGCACTAAGCTTGTAAGCAGGTCTCTCAGGACAGGGAAAGGTGAGACAACTTCTCCTTCTGCAATGTCCTAACATGAAATCTTCCCTTTTTACTTCACCAGTTCATCCCTCACTTTTTTTCAGGAAAAAAAAAATTCCCAAAGGGAATGATGAATTATCAAAGACAGATAATGAGATCTGTTCAAAGGGATTTATATTGCATGCACCGGTTCAGACGGGGATGTTCTGTTTAGTGGGAAGTTCTGATCTTTCAACAAAAGTTCCATCCAAACTTCTTCCAGTGGAAATTTTTTTTTTTTTTAATGTTGACTTGGGGGTGAGGAGAGAAGATTTTTACCAAAACAAAAGAGACCAATCACTTGCCCTTACAACAGATAGGCAGCCTTGGGAGTCTCTGGGAGAATCAAAGCCAGTTGGGGTGCAGTGACTTCTCAACCCATCAATGGTCTTGGCTCAAGCAACAGGACTGCAGTGGTTTCTGTGGTGGAGTCAGAAGCTCAGACTCTGTCACTACATCTATGCTGCAATGAAAATGGAGTAAGCTTGAGCACAAGACTGCTGAAAATCCATAGGCCCATCAGTGCACTCCTGGGCACAGTTTTGACCATGTCGAATAGTCGTTCCCAGGGCAGGGCCTAGTCACAATTCATAGCACATACCAACAACCACTCCCCTTAGGCAATATGGACAAGACACAGCAATCCTGCAGTCTCTCCAGTGCCAGTCCAAGAAGTTTTTACAACTATAAATAGCCCTCATTCCACATCCTAGAGTATGCAAAAAACCCCACTCAGTTTCATGCTATGAAAATACCACTCTGTTAGACTAGGTCACAGTCCTTACATTATTTCAGACACCTAGAAGGGCAAAATAAATTTCCCCCATCTCTCACACTCAGATATGCTTTCACTGAGACCACTGAGAAGTAACACAGGTTTAAGGCCAAGTGCCACGCAATACAGATGTACCACTCTGTCGCTGTTCTCAGAACCCAAAACTGTTCCTGAGTTGTTTTTGTTTAGCAGATTAGACATAGTCTGGAGACCATACTGAGTCAAGGATGTTCATCCTAACATAATGGGGCTGCCCCAGAGCTGCACTCTGGAGACCTGGCCTCCTGCAGACTCCCACCAACCATCCTGGTGGTAACAGAGCACACTTCCACATATTTTTTCTTTGTTTCAAACAGAAAGAACAGGATTCAGTTGTCTAAATAGAAATATCTCTCTTTGACAGCCAAAGGACTTTCCTAGGTTATCAGAAACATACAAATAGAGCTAAAACAGACATTACACAGACCTACAGGAGACTATGCTCTTCTGGAACTAGAGCTCAAGCCCAAGCAGGATCATATAACTCATTCTACATGATTCCCAACCTTCACTGTTAAGCAGATGGAAAAGCCCTAAGGTTCCATGCAATATTTTGATTTTGAAAAACTAGTGGTTGTTTTGTGGTTGAGTTTTTTTCAAACAGAAAACAGTTAATAAGAAAATTTCCAACCTGAGAACGCTTCTTTGAAATGCAATGTGAGAAATATCACGTTTTCATATTACTTCTATTTAGGTCTCACCTTCAAAAGGTGTTATTTATTCCTGGAATAAATAACCCCACAGTGTTTTTGCTAATAATAAGTATACTGAAGGTTATGAACATGAAAAATTCTTCCAAGTAAAACAAGTGGTAGACTTTGACACCATCAAAATCTATTTGTGCCAGATTGTCAGAATATGTTGTGAAATACAGTAACATGTGTACCATATAAAAATGAACTCACCTAATTTGAAAACATATACTGAAAATCGTGTGCCAAAGAGATATATTTGTATGAATACTCTTAATTCTTCCTACCCTTCAACAAAGATTTTGTTGAAGATTTTCTCCTGCACTATACATATTCTCTAACCACTGCAGACCTCCAGCTGGTGATGTATATGACCACAAATCCAGACTAATTGGTTAATTTAGGCATGCATGTTATCACTAGAGTTATCACTAGAGTTAAAGGATCCATGGAATGCTTACAGCTGTGGTTTTTTGTCATACATACCAGTGTGTCTACAACACTTTGCCATGATGTGGCAACCATACCATAGAAAGTGATTCCAGTTGTACCTCTGATCTTACACTCTGAAATAATAAAAGCCAGTTTACTTTTTCTATGAAAGCTGTAGAAGGATGATGACAAACGCTTGCATAAGGTTAAGAGAAAACATTCTGTAACTGTAGGAAGACAATACAGTTTCACACAGAAGTCTCTTTATCCTTTTAGACATGAATCTGACAGTATTCTCAGATTTTTTCAGTTACTTCTATATATTCAATTCTAAAGTTTTTAGATCTTTCAGATCCTATCAACTCTGGGTGATACATTCAAAGCAAACAAGTTTAATAGTAAGGGAAAACTGTTTTCTTTCTGATATTTGTTTCTTACCCTACCCTGAGCAGAATTTCTTTTCATATCTTATCACGTAGGCTGTATTTGCATAAAAACTGATACTCGCACTGATATTCACACAGCAGTGAATAAGACAAACAGGCATTAAAACCCAGCCTCATTTAGAGGTAAATCTTCCTTTGAAGAGAAAAAAGGAAGACATAATTAAGATACTTCCAATAATTTGGTTGACTCGTAATTAAATTACCCTATGAACTGTTTTGAGTTACTTTACTTTTGTAGGTGTTCATTGGCTTTTTTAACTGAACATGCCAGTACTTGAACAGTGATGCTTGCAGAATTTGTTTCTCGTATTTCTTTGACAATAAAAGCTACACTGAAAGGTATGATAACCTCATTTCACACTGATTAAGAACACACAGAATGTCCCACTGTGGTATTTCACACTCTAAACAAACAAGAAAGCACAGGGAGTACACACAGAACCTTACTATGAACTTAAATAACAGGCAGTTTTACAGGAACACCATCACAGTGATCATGAACAGAAGTATAAAAATATTTCAAACATAATTCTCTGTTCAATGTTTCATAGGGAAAGGCCAGAAGGAAGCTAGATCCAGGCCACAGACCTTTGTTGATCTGTTTGTAGCAATAGAGCAGAAAATACAAAGAACAAAGATCATTGGTTAAACAAAAAAAGAAAAAAATAAGATGTCCAGATTTATAAAAACAGTAGGATGCAATTTCAGAATGCCAACCTTGTAATAATGCACCATATAAATAACATACTTTGGGTTAGTACTGAGTAACTGAGCAACTTTTACTCATTTACGTGTGAACAGTTGGATACTCAACATTTTACTATAAAACAAAAAAGACCAAAAAATCAACAGGAGTTTCAAAAGTTATTACTGATTGTGGGCACATCTTTAAACAGCTCTACCGGATTTTCAGAGAGCAGGTGCCTTCTGTAGGAAAAAGGAGAAAAGGGGAGGAAAAGATAAGCAATCTGAATATACCTACTTGAATTCCCAAATGTTAAAGTGCCTTTATTCTTGGTTGTTTTCCAACCTAAGGATGACTTCCTGGCATTTTTATTCTTTTTAAAGGCTGTTGAAGGAAACTTTCTTAATTTTTATATTGGAATAGAAACAAATTGGGTTTTGGCTGGTAAAGTAACACATAACTAGAAGTTCCCAGGAGAGAAATGTTCAGATTCTGTGGGTCCATACTAATTCAAGTCTTCTTACAAGACTACACCTAAATGGCAATGAATAACAAATAACTAATTTAATAGTATAGCTTCCCAGCTACAAGTCAGGGACCTGGTTTCACAGCACAAGTGAATTGCAATAATTTGAGGCAAACATCAATCTCTTACCAGCAAGACAACTTTAGGCTGTAGGAATAAAATGGTTGTAAGATGTGGACTTAAGGACATTATCTAGTTTAATCAAGTTAGCTAAGCTTTATTCTCATGCTACATTGCAATCCAAAGGGATAAGAACATCCTTTTATCCCAGATATCAGTCTAAGTAACAATACTCTCAATTAACAAAGTTTAGAGAATCTGAAAAATGTATATAAAGTAGTGCGTGTACATACATGAACACTATTTAATTTCAGTTTACAAAGCTGTACTCTGCATAGATGAGGATACTCTGTTTTCCTCAATTTTTTGTCTCACTTAAATAGGTATCCAACAGCTGAAGTCAGGAAAAGGGTTTGTTTGAAAAGTGTGTCAGTAGGAAGGAATGCAAATGTACAAGTCATCTGAATACACCTAATTTTAACAGCTGAGCATGTCAAAATAATATCTTTATGAGACACAGCAATTCTACAGGTGATATCACACTATTAAATGCTACATTTCAATTGATGTAGTGATTTTCTGTCTAGTGATACAACTGTACGTCAAATGGTATCTAGTTGGGAATGCTGGAATGATTCCCTCTGTTAATGATAATTTAAAAAAAAAGAAAAAGGAAACTAAATTTAAGTCAGCCAATGATTGCAGCATCAGAATTATTTTCAGAATCATACCTAGGACCGAGTGACAGCTTTTAGTTCATGGCTATAGTGAAATGTTTGGATGTGGAGTAGCTGTGATTGAGTCATATGGCAGCAAAAGTCACTAGAAAAATTATGATTGAAGAAGAGAAACCAGCTTAGACTTCTACCAGAAATAATCTTTTTCTTATTAATGTAATCCTGGATTCTCAAAAAAGTTTCTAAGAGTTATGGGCTCAAATACCTACTGAATAGGAACTGAATACCTAACTGCCATCTGCAATGGATCCTTAAAAAGAAAAGAAAAAAAGATTTTGAAAACTTCATTAATTTCCTCCCCCTGCCCCACCAAAGACTCAGGAATTACTGTCCTAAATCCCAGACACTTGAACGTGTGTATGTCTCCTCTTCCAACTTCCTCCCTCCAACCCATCCCTGTAAGGACCACAAGTGAAGTTGGCCTAGATTTCCTCTGAATGTCTGAACAGTGTTTCTCCTCCAAGGGCAGTCAGTACTATTATTATATTTAGTACCACAGACTGATCAAAATGACTCGCAGAATTCTTGGTCATGCACTGAGCTCCTTCAGACTCCAGTGGGGAGAGTTCAAACTCAGTGCCAGATTGCTGCATTTTCATGTGTGGTGCACTGGTCCAAATAAACATTCGTTCCTATTTTTCTTACTAAAAACTCAACAACATGTATCTGGGGTGCACTTTGTTTTCAGTAACCTATCATGACCGAAAAACAGAGATAACTTCTGTTGGAAACATACATTACTGGAAACGCTAACTTTTTAGCCTTAAGAAACAGCAAAGATTCTTTTGTAAAGTCTTCATAGTTTGAAATTCTTTCTAATGAAAACTCCCGGCTTTTAACCTCTACATATTTGAAATTTAATCTGGATACACTTCTTCAGGTAAAGTGTGAAACTCAGTTGCCATGACAAGAAGAAAATACTCTTCTACTGATAACATCTATTTCTATCTTTCCAGTGCTAGGAAATGAAGGTGTACATTTAGGGGCAGAATTCTAAACCTAGTGAGAATCATGGAAGAAAAGCCTTACAGAAGTATAAAGTCTAATTAATAGCATTTTAAAAAATACTGATTATTAATTACTTTGCAAATATTTCATGTAGTTTTTCAACTGAAGTACACAGCATTTAAACACATAAAACTTATTTTCTGTTACAGACAAGTCAATTATTCTGTCTTCGACCTCATATTTGCTTTATTAATTTATAATATAAATGCAGGGAGTAAGTAACTGTTCAGTACACAAAAAAAAAAAGTTCTTAAAATCTGCAAGTTTAGTATAAACCACTTAATATTTTTTTAAGGCATTTTGTAATAAAACAGACCACTCACACTTCCAATGCCACTTCAGAGAGCATATTTTTAGAGCGTATTTTTGTTGCTATTGCACAATAGTAGCAGTTACTAGTTCCACTTTGCTATACAGTGATTCTGTATAGCTTCCTTACAGACTGCTTGTGGAACAGTACAAACTATATACAATTTTTCAGCTACATCTTTTGTTAGAAGCTCCTAACAAGCGTCTAAAATCTACTCTTCATCATGCAAATGATGCCTTAGAAAAATAAAAGCAATAAAACTGCTGACATTTTTTAACATTTGATTTGTGCATGCCCTGAATTAGTATTGTAAATTCATGAGATCAACACTTCTGTGGGCTGATCTTCACACATAATTTTCAAAATGTGGACACTTACGCATGAAATATAGATATAGGTATATTGCAAAATTAAACCTCTTGAAGTAATTCTGGTCTCCAACAAATATTTATTGTTATTTTGATGATGATGATGATGATAGCATTACAGGACTTTTGTGAACTTTCTAATCAGAAGAAATTCACTGTACATCAACACATAAGTCAATAGTATATTTCCTCTTGACCTCAGAAAGAGCTTTTTTTATAGAGAATGTTAGAGCAACTAGCTCATTTACATCTGTCACAGAAAAAAGAAAACAATTGCAAATTACAAAATTAAAGAAAGATTTATTTGACACCAAGGAAAAATAAACCTTTTCTTGGATGAGCTTAAAAACAACTTCAGGTGCATGTGTAGCTCTGCCTCTTCTTTGGAGAAGAATGGCTTCCGTAGAGTGCTGGGAAGAACTGGGATCCCACGAGTGCTGGGAAGAACTACATCCCTAGAATGCTGTACAGACTTGTACAATTGGCAGCCATCCTTCTAAGCATGAAAATGAAGTGGCATTTAGCAATTGAATGAAATATCAATGTTAGATTTTTTTGCAGATACACGTCTAATTGAACCAATTCAGCTTATTTGAACAAAACGGTTACCATCTTGGACATAGCTGACACCCATTCTTGCTGAAGTATTTAACTACATGTATTTATACTAAATACCAGCAAGAAGCAGCCTCGAGCTCTGAGGATAGCTACACCCAGATATGGAGGGTGATTTTTCTACTCTAAAACTACATTTCTTAAAAAAAGAATGATCATTTTGGTTCTTCTTCCAATACTTTTGAAATACATTTGTCTAAATCTTGTCTTCACCATTATGTTGTCTAAATGCTTTGTTGCCTATGAACTTTCAATTAATTTTTTTTCTGAAAGGGGTAATACAAACTATATTTTATAGACAGTTTTCAAGTACCACCATCACACAAAATACTCAAATACAGACAACACATCCTACTACTTTATTATTAGTTTTGTTACTATGAAGTCTGAAAGAATGAAAATCCATTGATCTTGAAGCAGTACACAACAGTTTATATCCTGGAGGAAAAGAGAAATATACTGATCTTTTAGAGATGTAGATCAGTGGTAGAGAATCTCAGACTGTAGTTTCAGGAGACTTTTTTGAAAAACAGTGATGCCATTCACTTTGGCCCTCTGCCATTCCTCCCTTGAGCAGAAAAACAGTTTTCATGTTTGTGCAATTAACCACATTGGAAAACCAACGGGAAGGAGATAATCTGCAAAAACAAAACAAAACAAAACAAAATTAAATTTAAAAAAAGAATAAATGTGGAAGGACTAATAGAGACATATCTTCAGTCAATTTTCAAAAGCCATTAAGGAAATCTGTCACCAGGAATTAAGGAGTAGATTTCCATTATTTCGTGACAGTGTTTTAAACTTTAAATGCAGTTTTCCTTTTAAAAACTTCAACCCTAAAACAAGCACTATTTCTGTGCAAAGCAGTCAGCTAAAATGAATTCATCCTGATCTTTCACACTCATTCAAAAGACAGAGAATCCTAAGCTGGTGATCATCAAAAACAAACAAACAAACAAAAAAATTGTTTTCTATTTCAGCATGGGAAAAGGTACTCTATACTCTTAGCAAAGTGTTAGCAGTCTAGTGTCAATTCTTAGTAGTTTATACATTTCAGCGATCTCTGATATCATAAACTGATTCAGAAACTACGTTTTCTTTAATTTTACTTTCCAAGGCTTGCATTGTACTTTGACAAATATCAAAGCAAACACTCTTCTTATATAGATAAGACAGACATACTGAGGAATATCTGGTGATATCTTTGTGATTCTAGATTCTAGAACACATCAGTATGTTTTGGTTTTTTTCTTTTGTGTTTCTTTCAAGGAGGAAAAGTATTACAGTAGTGCCTAAAAACATTCTCATGTTTTTATCATGTTTGGGGTTTGGTTTTTTTTTTTCTTCTTCTTTTTTTTCTCATTCATAAAATGAATAAATGAAACTAGGACACTTCAGTTAAACATGAGAGCAATGTGAAATCGGGGGCCAGAATACAGTTCTTTTTATTCAAAGTTGATATGATGTATTCTTAATCACTATGCTGTGTTCTGGATACTGTACTTCAAGAAAAGTTAATTTGGCACAAGATCTAGAAAAAGCCAGGTCTAACATAGAAGTATATTGCAATCTTGGCCTAAAATATTACAGCCTTAACCACTTCAAGCCAAACTGTAGTTGAACTACAAACTCTTCTGTGATTGAAATCAGCCTATCTGAACACTATTTTTAGATGTCTTTCCTAAAAGTGGTTTGACATACAAAGCTAATTTGATGTGAGTGACATTTCCTCATTCCTTTTGCTTAGATACACAAATTATGTTAGATTGATAATACTAGGAAGACATTTGCTAAACATGTGGCAATGATATGCAAGTATCACACTAGGAAGGTCTGCAGACGTATCTTATCAGCCCTGAAGAAGCCACTTTCTCTTGCAAGGAATCAAAGATTTCCAGCTAATGCATGTTAGAGACTTCCTGCATTCATTCCATGATGCTGCAATGTGTCAGCTGAAATTGCATTTTGTCATTGTCTTTTTAGGAAAGAGGGAGAAATAAATTATTACCTTGTCTCCTCAGTCTTAATATTCTGATAACCACCCAATTGAAAAAGCAGGCATGTCTGACTTACATTTGAAAAAATAAGAATTATATCTATTGGAGAAAATGCATTGTTTTGCTGAGCTTAATCTGAAATAAATCTTTATACTATTTGTTGCTGTTCTGTATGGAGACCACACTTAAAAGGATCTAATCTGCAAAGAAGACCAATTGTAACCACATTAGAGTGAAGGGCTTTTTTTGTTGTACTTTATTATTTTTCCATAGGGGACCACAACAGAAAACATGACTGGAAAGAACCACAAAATTGAAGAAAGACACAGCTGCCATTCTCACAGTCTTGGTTCTGCAGCTTGTGCAAAAGAAGAGAGACAGAATGCTCAGCTTCCCTGTAATATACATTTCCTTTTCTTGTAAATAGAAACAAGAATTAAGTCACAAATGAAAGCTGCTAAGGCATTCTCCCAGCAAAGCCTTTTTAGCATTTAAAAACGTGTTTGGCAAAACCCATCCTCTCTGGAAAGTACTGGGATTTCTCTTGACAAATCTTTTTTAGATCCAAGGTGAGGTTTCAGGCTTAAAAATAAACGAGATGGGCAGAAGGCACAGAAAATGCTAGGGAGAGCAAGTGCATGCTAAAGACCCTAGGGATCTCACATACGTGGGATGGTGAAGCAACCAGACTTGAACCCAGCAGTCTCACATCCCTGAGATTTAGCTTGCCCACTGTCCTCAAGAGGAAACTATCTCTCTTGTATGCTGTCCAAATTGAAACAACCAAAAATAAATGGTAAAGGTTTATCCGTATTGTCCTGGTTTCAGCTGGGACAGAGTTAACTCTCTTCTTAGTAGCTGGTACAGTGCTGTGTTTTGGATTTAGTGTGAGAATGATGTTGATGATAACACTGTGATGTTTTAGTTGTTGCTAAGTAGCGCTTATCTTAAGCCAAGGACTTTTCAGTTTCCCATGCTCTGCCAGCAAGCAGGTGTGCAAGAAGCTGGGAGGGAGCAGAGCCGGGGCAGCTGACCTGAACTAGCCAAAGGGGTATTCCATACCATGGAACATCATGCCCAGTATATAAACAGGGGGGAGCTGGCCGGGAGGCACGGATTGCGGCTCGGGAACTAACTGGGCATTGGTCAGCGGGTGGTGAGAAATTGCATTGTGCATCACTGGTTTTTTTTTCTTCCCCCCCCTTCCTTTTTTTTGTTGTATTCCTTTTCATTACTATTATTATTGTATTTCATTATTACTATTGTTAGTATTATATTTTACTTTAGTTATTAAACTGTTCTTATCTCAACCCACGAGTTTTACTTTTTTTTTCTTTCCTTTCCTCCTCCTCATCCCACTGGGAGGGGGAGGGGGAAACGGCTGCGTGGTGCTTAGTTGCTGACTGGGGTTAAACCACGACACATATGCAATCAATAGCCCAGATTTGTGCTGAATATGGAAAATAAAGAAGTTTCAAGTCTCTGCTCCCAGTCAGAGTGTTTGACACTTTTCCCTTTGTAACTTCAAGTGTAAATTTTGTAGACTAGACAGGTCTTTATCAGCAAGGGACCCAAAAATGATGAAAAAGAGAATGGAGGATCTTTAAGGGTTATAATAAAACGTACATATTATAGCCCTGGAGGATTAAAAAAAGTATTTTTTTATAGTTCAGGGTTTTTAAGTCTGGTTACTTCAAAGGCATCTCTTCTATATCTTCCTACAAATCTCCCATCTGAAACATAATATATTTAAGTGAACACTTGAGCCTATCTTTACCATGCTGATACCTATTGAGATGTAAGCTTTCACAGAAAAACAACAGAAAACTTTGCTTAAATAAAAACACACTCAGGTTGATAACTTAGAATTATCAAAGAAAAAGTTCTGAAAAAGAGAGAAGAGAAACAGGAACTGGCTTAATTATAATATCAAAGGCTTTAAAAAAAATAATTGCAAACAGAGTTGCTGATCTATTTTTGTTTTCTTGCAAGAGAAGAACAGAGGGACTGACAATCAAATTACAAACAAAAATATATATAAATAAAAGGAATTGCTTCCTCCCTGTAAAAAGAATATTTCACTTATGAATGGTGAATTTTGTAAAAGAAATATTTTGCTTTGGTTTTCAACAACATTGTAACTTTGCAAGGTAGACAATACACTTAGTGACTTAATTAAGCCTGAAGCAGAATGTCAATCATTAATTTTAAGGGGCAAGGTGGGGATTTTCTCCTCCTCCTCATCAGCATGCAAATGTGCTGGCATTTTGTAAGTGCTGATCGTGATACTTTCCCCAAGTCTTTCACACTGATGACTCAACACCTGGCATGATTTTTCTGTGTATTTCTCCATCTCAATATTAGCATATTACTACTGTAAATTTTGCCTTCCACCTAACAAGAAACTAGCAAATTTCTTTTACTATGTCTCATAATAGCTGCCTCTACTTTTGCCTCAGGGGAAGCACAGAATAAAGCAGAGGTAATGCCACCATCTAACAAAGGCCACCAAAACCATCTTCCATACCAGAAAGCCATTGTAATCACTGAGAAAGCAGGGGAAAGATAAGCTAGAGAAACATCACACAGAAAAATAGGGAAAGAAACCAAATGAATATGACTTTCAAAAGCCCACCACAGCCTGGCTGGAGACTGTTCTATATTGCAGTGCACATACCATGCAGCTAATAATCCTGGAACAGAGAGAGATCAAAGCTTCAGCTGATAGCTGAAGGAAGGCAGGACCACACACTACATAACTGTAGTTGTCTGCTCCAGAATCACTTACATTAATTAACAGCTTACTAATGTAATTATCTTTTTACATATTGTGGAAACAGATGCTATACTATAGTTATCTTAAAATAACAGCGAAGCCCCAGATTCATGTAGTTAAATGGTTGTAAATACTATGGTTTTCTCACTGTCCAGAAAGTTAGGTATATGAAAATGATCCTATTGAGTTCATTGGTAAGTGTCATCTTCTTTTGCTTCAGGTATAGCAGGCTACAGAATTAAATCCTCTGATGCCATATGTAGGATTGGATATTTTCTACAAGACGGCCTTCAATGGTTTCTTACTAAATTTTTTTCTGCTTGTCATTAAGAAAAATGCCGCCACTTTATCCAGAAGTTGGTGGTCCCAGACTGGTAGAAAAGGCTCCCAAGAACACATGTGTAGGACGATAATTAAGACCAGGATAACACTGACACATGCTGATATCAAAGGCCCTGGCAGTGTAAGTACAAATCATAAATGGCCAATTACAGAGCACTAAAGGGATGCAACTTTGAGAGCTGACTGTAAGTGGTTATCAAGGGAACAAAGAACATGTATTCAACACATGCAAAACATTCTGTATATGGTGAAAATACAGAGGAAACTACAAGAAGACTGTTTCAGTCTCTACAAGAACAAGAGGAAAGAAAGAACACAGAGGGAGAACTGCTCCAGTATCTCCTCCCCAGCTAAGGATGCTGTACCTTAGCAGTGCTGCTACTTATATGCAGCAGGTTCTCCCTTACCTTGGGGAAAGAGAAAAAGCAGGTTTTTTTAATTTTGCCATTCACCACATTTTGGTACTGATGACTTAGAAATCATATGTGAAGTTTTATATTCTACTACAAAACTGGTTTAAGTAAATCAGAACTTTAGAGAGCAGTGTGTGGGTGTGTCCTGTGTATAGGTCAGCACCGATACTGCAGCACAGAGCTAGAGTAAACACAGATGAAACAGGAAGAAGTGTAGGGGGAGATGTCCCATTGAGATCACTTGGAGCACTATACTATTTGAGCTGAATTTTTTATTCATATCTGCTTGGTTCCCTGCTTCTCAAACTCTTCCTCCAAAGCCTGTTGTTTCCTAGGAAACCAGTAAACACACATTTTATTGTAAACAGACACTTCTGCCCAGTCACAGACATGGCAACACCCCAAAAATGTGCAGGATGTTCCTATCTTAAGGTTCACAAGCAAAATTCCTATTCTAAGGAAGAAGTAAAAAATCTTTACTGATGCAAACTGACAGTTCACTTAAGTTCAAATGCTGACATACCAGTTCATACCAGAAGGGTACCTGTTGTTATATTTTAACATGTTGTTATATTTTAATCATCTTCTAAATCAAGAAAATAATTTTACTACTACATCACTAGCTACCTTATTGGTAGCTTAGGTCAATGGACAATAAGGATATTTTATCATATTCACAATTGTTGGAAATTCATTAGGTACCTCCAATAGCAGAAGTGAGAAGAGGATCAATTTCTTCAGTGTTCAAGCACCTAAGTGATCTAAAATAAACAGATCACAGCTGACCCTTACTTTTAAACTCAAAGTGAATTATTCTTTACTTTTGCACTAAAAATATACTCCTCTGCAAACTAGTTACACCTTTTATTGTGGTATGACTGATAGATTTGCCAAGTAGAAGGAATCTAGTGCCATCACTCAGTGATGAGTACTGTAAGGGGCTAGCTTTAGCTTTCCTAGATTAGATCTCTCTTTTTTTAACCTGCTTTTCTCCACCCTCTATCCAGGAGCTAAAGTGATATTTGCTTGCTACTTGTTTAAAGTATGAATAGTAAGTCCTATATCACTTTCAGGACTGAGGTCATCTCAAAGGAGAATGATCTCAAAGGGAAGTAACTGCCTAAGTATTTCAAAAATCTTGGTCTAAGTCTTGATAGGGACCAAACGCATTTCTCCCTCCCATCTGTATGTGAAGTGTCATCATCGTGCTGGTAAAGGGAAACAGAAAATAGATCCTGTTTTTCCACATTCCATCATGTCAGGCATGATCTTTTGTCACTGGTCGCATCTCTTAGAGAACTATGGGAACCTTTCTGCACACACTGCAGGAGGAGGAGAGCCAAGATAATTAGTAGCCACAGCTGCAAGTGTTAGTGAAAAAGCTTTTCTTAGAACCATAATTAATAGAGCTGTTCTGCCTTTTATGCATTTAATGAAGCACTAGATGTTGAAGCTTGCATTTTGGCTAACATCAGTGGACACAAATGTGTTAATTAAGTATGCTAAGTTTACCCTTGATGCTGTAATTTTGTTCTTTGCAAAATTTGAATTCAAAATAATAAACAAGTAAGACAAAAATTACAGCTTCTGACATCCACTGAGTTTTTTTTCCTCTAATCATGAATATGACAATTATTGATCTGCATATACACACAAACACATATACACACAAACACATATACACACACACAATTTGACAATTCTTTAGACTAGCAAGGAATAACAGTAAAACATCAACAAAAGTTATTTTGGGTCACTATACCTAGAGCTGTCCAACATTATAGAGGAGTACTAGCTGAGTACTACATGGAAAAGGGCTTTCTATCCCCTTTATCCTATCCTTGAGCCACACTGTTCAGTCTGGCCTCAATTTCTTTTATGGATTCAGATCAAAATTCAGAATTTGAAAAAAAATCTTTTCTTCATCTTCTTATGCCCAGTCAGGACAAAAAAAAAAAAAGAAAAAATCACTAGGAGACTACTACTAGGTTCTTTTTCAGTGCTCACTAAAATACGATAATGGAGGACTACAGAAATCATCCATGTGCAAAAATACTTCTGAAAGTTCCTCTTCAGTGTCCCATCTTTATTTTTCTAATCCAACTTTAACTTTAAAACTCATTGACCTGAATACTAATTTAGGTCATCGTTTTCATTAAGCAACATAAATACACATTTGTAATAATGCCCCTCCAGAAATAAGTCTATCTAACATTCAATGGAATAGGTATTTCACACTCATTGGTAAATGAGAATAGATAAATCAAGTAAAAATATTTATGGGCACTTAATAAGAGTCATGAAACAAGTATAGAGCGTGATAAAATGCACGCAATCACTGTTTGCAGAAGTCAAAAGCGCCTCAGGCAGAGTTCTCAAACTCATAAAGCTTCCTCAGAGGTTTGCCTGGGTGACTCTAAGACAAAAGATTTGTGGTGCCTGCAACTGCCGACATTATGTGATGTTATTAGATGTGGTGTTTTGAACAATTTCTTTTTTTGAGGAACACAGCTTACCCTTATAATGAGAAGAGAAGTATAAACGTGCCTCAAAGTAGAGAAATGGGTTAAGAGTAATGGGAAATCACTGACTCTGAATTAAAAGGCTTAAAGTATGATCTGAAAACAGAAGAGCAGAAGGACTCCTTTCTCTCCCTTCTGTTTGTTAGCCATTTTCCATCTTGAATTCCTTCCCAGTGTAGCAACAGCTTTTTGAATGAAGCATGCTGGAGTTGTAGTTAAGATATTATAAATATTGTGTATGTAACATGCAGCAAAAAAGATGTCCCTAACAAAAGCTTCCAAATTAGATTGAATGGAAAAATGCATTATCCCAGGCAAAAAAGAAAAAAGCCTAACACTAGATCTTACAAAAACAAGAAGAAACACAGACAATTATTAGCTTTTAACAGGCAAACTCTACAGTATGAGCACATTTGGCATAATTCTGAATGACATTACTGAAGAATGCACACCTTGGTATTGAAGCTGTCTTGAAGCTAATGAAGAGAGATCAGCATCTACTCTGTGCATGAAAATAAGAGAGTCAGCTTACTCAGTTGGCTATCATGAAGTGACCTTGCCACAAAGGAAACTTCTAAAGGAGAGATTATGGAATGAGAATGTGTAGGAGGTAGGAAAAGGAGAGTCTGCCTGATGAAAGGAAGTTCAAAAAGTCTGTGCAATCATGTAGCTGGCTGTTACCATTCTTTTTAAATTAATAGTTTTCCTGCTTTTTGATGTTCTCACTACCAAAAAAACCCCAAACCACTAGACATTTCCTGGTAAAATATTTATTATTGCTGGTGTTATTACTTCTGCCAAACTTTCCATTATTTGTTTTTAATTTTCCTGTTCTATCACATGCCAATACACGCAGAGAATTCACATCATACCTCCCAACAACTCTCTCCAGTAGTTAATATGGAAAATACACCTCTCTACACCTTTAATAGGAGCAAATTGCTCTTTTAAATTGAAGCTACACTGTGCTGCCTGGCAGGCTAGCATACATTATGATGTGACATCCAGAAGGAAAAGACAGGTTGTGCCTCATGTCTCTTCCTCTCCTGCTGTTCTGTTTTTGCAAGCTGTGTTTCCTTGCTAGACTGCATGAAAAAAACAAAGCATCTGTATGAAGTTACAGCCACTGAGCAAGAGACCTGTACAAAACACTGTACAAAACACTGTAAAAGAAAAGAGCAAAATTATGAGAAGATTGAGCATAGAAAGGGAATTGTTGCTAGGTGAAGAACAACATTGTTGTCTTACAAGCACTCTTTTCACTTGGGCCATTCCACATCTCCAAAGATTGCTAGAAGTCAGCAAAGAGAAACTGCTTGTGATACAGCTAAATTGTTTTCAATGACTTCTCAGAAACACTAAAATGATTCTTCCTTCCTTGCTTCCTCCTTTTATGTCCCCTCAAATATATTCCTTAGCTAAACTAATGTAACTGGGAGATGCTTTCTTTGGCCTCAACACTAGGCAAAAATTTATTCCTTATTTTATGCTCTAGGAATGGTTTTGTTGACCTCAGTGAATAAACTGTCTTCATGATTAAAACTATAGTCAGCTAACACAGATTAATGGATACATCCACAATCATCAGACTAGCAAGACCTTTTACCTTATAGGATGCTTACTGAAGAAGATGAGAGTGGCTCTGCCCACACAAGAAATTCTAATTTGAGGATGATTCAGGATTCAAGCTAAAGTCAATACAATGTTTCCTAGGATAGTCATGTTGTCACTCTGGTCTTTCTCTGTCAAACCTGTATTTATTGCCCTACAAACACAGGGCAATTCCTTTTCTGGTATCTCTGAGGATATAATTTCAGCTACAAGGCCTTACTCTTTCACCCATTAGGAACTTTTTCAATGCTCCTACATTTTGACCAAGGTCCTGGTATAAACACTCACCTATGGAAAAAACTTATTATTTCCTTATTTCACAAGAAGAAATTGGCATAGCACAACCACAGAAAGAGAGACTGAAGAAATACTTAAAACAGCTATCAAAAGAAGAAACAACCCCATAGATGTATCAGTATCTCAGAGAAGATGTTACAATTAACCCATATCACTCTCTTTTCTATAGCAGGAACTACTGTCCTGTCTAGGTAACAAAACTCCCTATCTGTCAGACAACTGTTAAGGATCGCAAAACTCACCCGGGTCTGATTAAGGGTGTGGCTAGATGACTGGGACACAAAAAGAAAAAACAAAACAAAACAGAACTTCAAACCTACTCTGGGAAAACTGCCAGGAGAGAGAATTCAGTGTACGGCATAGCTCCAAGTGAGAAGACTGAAAAACCCTAATTCTAAAAGAGCATGGGGGCAGGGATGGAGGGGACTGATTAATATGAACAGTTTAGACTGCACAAGAAGGGGAGTATTTGGTTTAACAATTTCTCAATGCTTAAAAAAAGAAGAAATTAGATAGGTACCATGTCTTTTAAAGTTGCATCAGTCATTCATTATACCCCTTAGAAGTAAGAGCTGATGTTAATCCTAGTTGAGAGCTAATGAATCAACAAACACAAATTCAAGAGATACCATCTTAAGATATATTTTTCTTTGTTATAAAAAGAACCATGAGAAAGCTTTTTTTGAAAAATCTAGGTTTAGCCACACTATTTAATGCATCACTTGTCTTGTATTAGTATTGCTATTGATTCAATTCTGTAGTGCTTCTTGGAAAAACAGAGTGAAAAAGCAATCTATGTTTATGGAGACAAACTTTCCTACAGCTGTACTGCAAGTTTTGCCTAAGAGTAAGGCGATAATTCATTTTCTGTTCTCTGTTCTTTAAGTAATTTAAATTTGTTAGTGGTTTTTTTTCATTTTCATTTTGTCCGCAGTTGGTTATTTTGCAGTTTTGCATTTATTTTATTTGAACTATTAGGCTCCAAAAAAAAGTTTGAGCTGTTGTCAGTTGTCATTCTTTGTTTTATTCTAGTCGTATTCATGTCAATTCACTTCATATGTTATGAGAATTTTCTACCCAGAACAGCAACTTTCACACACGTCTTTGGAAGACACTTCAATTTAACAGTTAATTTAGTTCCTTTGCATTTCAAATTGCAAAGGGAACTTAATACATCTAGAACCTACTAAATTGACCAGTAATTATTATGGTGAAAGAAGAAGAGCCAGGGCTTTAGAAAACATGGGTGTGCTTTGTAAGCAAATGGGCTAAGTAATAACATTAGTTTTCCAGAAACAGAGGTATCTCTTTGATAGACACTCAAGTAGCTGAAGCAATAATCAAGTGTTCTTTATACTCTTCTAAGAGCCACTGCCATCTGTGGTCACCACAACCAATGGCTGAAATAGTCAGACTGACTGTAAGCATTGGATTTACAGGTTAAATAGAGAAATTTTGAAAATAAAACACGTGGTGATGTTCATAACTGCAGCCTTTCAACAGCAAGAGAACTCAGCTGTCAAGATCTGGTACATTAATACAAAGGCCTCTAGGTTGGATCGACATAAATTCAGATGATGGAACCAAGTAAATAATACTTCATTCTTAGGAAATGTCAAAGCAGCACAGACTTATAAATTAAACAAAACAAAAAAAACCCAAACAAACACCTAGATACAATTGATTATATCGTCCCAAAACTTTTATAGTATACTTGATGAAAGCATTTTCCTCAAGTGTAACTAGTAATAGGTATCCCCAGGCACAGGATGATGTGAAATGATCAGTTCAAATAGTAAAACTCTATGTATCCTAAAAAACTAGCTAAATTCTCTATTTAAAATAAAATTTTATGAATGTGAGTTTTCATCAAATGATTACAAATTGCAAGAAATAATAATAGTTGAAGATGGATAAAACAAAAGTCAGATCAAGGATCCATGCCCATAAATATTTATAGCAGGAAAAGGATAAAAACTACCTTCTTTTTAAAAGCAAGTGAGAGAAATTACATACTTCCTTATTCAGTATCCAAGTTTTCCTCCAATGCTGTAGTTTTCAAACTCTGAATTCTGGTCAGATCCAATTAGAGAAGTCAGACTGCACTGAACAGTGTGCATCAAGGATCAAGAGCACAGTAAGGAGGATGCAGTCTCATTTTCTATATAATACCTGGAATAATGTCCCATATAACATCAGACAGCTCTGAGGATGGGTATGAATGTGCTTCTTCTGCCACTCCCACTCCCTTTTTGTCATAAAAAATAGATATAATTCAAGAATGGTGTCAGAAAGGAAGTATTCTTTTTTACACCTGGTTTAATATTTTTTCAGTTTTTTTCTTCAGCTGTATTATTGGAACACTACCAAGAACATTTTCTATAATATTCTGCAAACTGTTCTTCTTACTTTTCAATACTTTTTTAAAAGTTCTCTTTTTTTAACAGATTTTATCAGAAAAATAGTCTATCAACATGATTATTTCCTCTCGATTATTCATTTCAGCTAAGATTTAATTTCAACAATGTCCTGGTTTCGGCTAGGACAGAGTTAATTTTCTTCCTAGTAGCTGGTATAGTGCTGTGTTTTGGATTTAGTAGGAAAAGAATGTTGATAACACACTGATGTTTTTAGTTGTTGCTAAGTAGTGTTTATACTAAGTCAAGGATTTTTCAGCTTCTCGTGCCCAGCCAGCAAGAAGGCTGGAGGGGCACAAGAAGCTGGGAGGGGACACCATCAGGACAGCTGACCCAAACTGGCCAAAGAGCTATTCCATACCATATGACATCATGCCCAGTATATAAACTGGGGGGAGTTAACTGGGAGGGGGGATCGCGGCTCGGGAACTAACTGGGCATCGGTCAACGAGTGGTGAGCAATTGCATTGTGCACCACTTGCTTTGTATAGTTTAATTCTTTTAGTATTGCTATTGTCATATTATTATTATTATCATTATCATTGTTTTTCATTCCTTTCTGTCCTATTAAACTGTCTTTATCTCAACTCACGAGTTTTTTTTCCTGATTCTCTCCCCCATCCCAGGGGTGGGGGGCAGTGAGCAAGCGGCTGCGTGGTGCTTAGCTGCCGGCTGGGGTTAAACCACGACAGTCCTTTTTGGCGCCCAGCGTGGGGCACAACGGGTTGAGATAACGACAAATCTGACTGGAATGTGTTAGAACAAATTTGTTATAAACATACATTATATTAGTTCAATAGTTGCTGGTCACAATGTTGATGTATTTGCTCTCAAAGTTGGTGCACTTGTTCTTAAAGGTGCGTTATGTAATACCTTACTTGCAGTATATGCTCCCTGTTGTGCTGTTTATCACCCGTGGGAACTGGGCCAGAGTTATCATGTTGTTGTACTTTGTAACACTGGCTTATGATATGATAGAATTGCTGGTTGTGGAATTAATCTGGTATTTGTACTCAGCATTGCCATCACCTCCGTACTTCGGGAGCCGTCTATCAGAAACTATTAATAATTACACCTTGTACCTTTTCTCATCGGAGAGCCAAGCCACAGGGGAGACACATTTCTTCACCTTCCCCTTCTCCTCCAGGCAAATTACAGTGGCTCTTGAGAATTTTGAATATCCTTGGGATGTTCAAACTAGCATGTTCCTATTGTTATGTCTCCTGAATGTGTTCCAGGCCTTGTTTAAGGTTAAACAACTGTTTAAGAATACCTTTCGGAAATCTGCCCCGAGGCTTAATAACCATGGGTGGCATGGCATGTGGGAGAAAATGGGCAGGTATCTAGAGAACTTCTCACCTCCAATGGTTTGGAACTTCACTCCTGAACAACTACAGGACCCTGATAAAATTATAGATTATCTGAAAGGAAAATGCTGTGGCTATTCCAAAGAGGCACAACCTATCGCACTGTGCTGGGCCCTGGCTAGTATCTACCAAACACTGCTCAATACTATGCAGCACCCTCAGGGGGAAGGGAGGGAAAACAGACCGACAGATACTGCGGCTACTCCAACCCCTGCAACAGACACAGCAGCTACTGCAACCCTGGCAACAGGCAAGGCGGCTACTCCAGCCCCCACAACAGACACTGCAGCTACTGCAACCCTAGCGACAGGCAAGGCGGCTACTCCAGCCCCGACAACAGACACTGCGGCTACTCCAACCCCTGCGACAGGCGCTGCGGCTACTCCGACCCCTGCGACAGGCGCTGCGGCTACTCCGACCCCTGCGACAGGCGCTGCGGCTGAACCAGAGAACCAATCTGTGCCAGTATCAGTCGCCCCTATACAGAAGAAGAAATATACAAAAAAATCAGCTCGTTTAGCGAAGGATGAAGACGAACCAGGGCCATCACAAGAACAGGAGGAAGAGGCAGAACCAGAAGTAATCACCCGATCTCTATCCCTGAGTGAGCTGCGGGATATGCGAAAAGATTTCAGCCGTCGTCCAGGTGAGCACATTATCACCTGGCTGCTCCGATGCTGGGACAATGGGGCTAGTAGCCTGGAATTAGAGGGTAAGGAAGCCAAGCAGCTAGGATCACTTGCTAGGGAAGGTGGCATTGATAAGGCGATTGGAAAAGGGACACAAGCCCTCAGCCTCTGGAGGCGACTCCTGTCAAGTGTGAAGGAAAGGTATCCCTTCAAGGAAGATGTTATATGTCAACCAGGCAAGTGGAGTACCATGGAAAGAGGTATTCAGTACCTGAGGGAATTAGCCGTGCTAGAGATGATTTATTATGACCCGGACAGTTTACAATTACCCAAAGATCCAGATGAAGTTCAATGCACACGACCCATGTGGCGGAAGTTTGTACGGAGCGCACCATCATCATATGCCAACCCATTGGCAGTACTAACTTGGAAAGACGAAGAGGCACCGACAGTGGATGAAATGGCTCGCCAGCTCCGGCAATATGAAGAAAATCTCTCTTCATCCCTACGAGCCTGTGTCTCGGCTGTGGAAAAATTGTCCGAGAAGTCCGAAAAACTGATTGAACTGATCGAAAAGTCCTACTCCCCACCTGTACAGACCAATATCTCAGCTATTAGGAGTGAGCATTCCTCTGATCAAGAGAGAGAATATAGGAGGTATACACCACGGGGTACCCTGTGGTTTTACCTGCGTGACCACGGAGAGGACATGAGGAAGTGGGATAGAAAACCTACCTCAGTCCTAGATGCACGGGTACGTGAATTGAAAGGAAAAACAACCAGAAAAGGGGATTCTTCCAGGAAAGATGCCGCTCCGGTTGCCAGACAAAGTAGAAGGGCTTCTGACCCTCTTGAAGGGACCTCTAAGTCATTTTTACAAGAAGTGAGTAACAAATACTCTGACCAGGATTAGAGGGGCCCTGCCTCCAGCCAGGTGGAGGAAAGGGACAACCGGGTTTATTGGACTGTGTGGATTCGATGGCCTGGCACATCACACCCACAGGAGTATAAGGCTCTAGTGGATACTGGTGCACAGTGTACTCTAATGCCATCAAGTTATGAAGGGGCAGAACCCATCTGTATCTCTGGTGTGACAGGGGGATCTCAACAGCTAACTCTATTGGAGGCTGAAATAAGCCTAACTGGGAATGAGTGGCAGAAACACCCCATTGTGACTGGCCCAGAGGCCCCATGCATCCTTGGCATAGACTATCTCAGGAGAGGGTATTTTAAAGATCCAAAGGGGTATCGGTGGGCTTTTGGTATAGCTGCCTTGGAGACAGAGGGAATTGAACAGTTGTCCACCTTACCTGGTCTCTCTGAGGACCCTTCGGTTGTGGGGTTGCTGAGGGTTGAAGAACAACAGGTGCCGATCGCTACCACAACGGTGCACCGGCGGCAATATCGCACCAACCGAGACTCCCTGATTCCCATCCATAACCTGATTCATCGACTGGAGAGCCAAGGAGTAATCAGCAGGACTCGCTCACCCTTTAACAGCCCCATATGGCCAGTGCGAAAGTCTAATGGAGAATGGAGACTAACAGTAGACTATCGTGGCCTGAATGAAGTCACGCCACCTCTGAGTGCTGCTGTACCAGACATGCTAGAACTTCAATATGAACTGGAGTCAAAGGCAGCCAAGTGGTACGCCACAATTGATATTGCCAATGCATTTTTCTCAATCCCTTTGGCAGCAGAATGCCGGCCACAGTTTGCTTTCACTTGGAGGGGCGTCCAGTACACCTGGAATCGACTGCCCCAGGGGTGGAAACACAGCCCCACCATTTGCCATGGACTGATCCAAAATGCACTAGAAAAAGGTGGAGCTCCAGAACACCTGCAGTACATTGATGACATCATCGTATGGGGCAACACAGCAGAAGAAGTTTTTGAGAAAGGGGAGAAAATAATCCAAATTCTTCTGAAAGCCGGTTTTGCCATAAAACAAAGTAAGGTGAAGGGACCCGCACAGGAGATTCAGTTTTTAGGAATAAAATGGCAAGACGGACGTCGTCATATCCCAATGGATGTGATCAACAAAATAGCAGCTATGTCCCCACCGACTAGTAAACAGGAAACACAAGCTTTCTTAGGTGTTGTAGGTTTTTGGAGAATGCACATTCCAAATTATAGTCTGATTGTAAGCCCTCTCTATCAAGTGACCCGGAAGAAGAATGATTTTAAATGGGGCCCTGAACAACAAGCCTTTGAACAGATTAAACGGGAGATAGTTCATGCAGTAGCCCTTGGGCTGGTCCGGGCAGGACCAGATATTAAAAATGTGCTCTACACCGCAGCCGGGGAGAATGGCCCTACCTGGAGCCTCTGGCAGAAAGCACCTGGGGAGACCCGAGGTCGACCTCTAGGGTTTTGGAGTCGGGATATCGAGGATCTGAGGCCCACTATACTCTAACTGAAAAGGAGATATTAGCAGCATATGAAGGAGTTCGAGCTGCTTCAGAAGTGGTTGGTACTGAAACACAGCTCCTGTTGGCACCCCGACTGCCAGTGCTAGGCTGGATGTTCAAAGGGAAGGTCCCTTCTACACATCATGCAACTGATGCTACGTGGAGTAAGTGGGTTACACTGATCACACAACGAAGTCGAATAGGAAACCTTAGTCGCCCAGGAATTCTGGAAGTGATCACAGACTGGCCAGAAGGCAAAGATTTTGGAATATCACCAGAGGAGGAGGTAACGCGTGCTGAAGAGGCCCCACTGTATAATAAACTGCCAGAAAATGAGAGGCAATATGCCCTGTTCACTGATGGGTCCTGTCGCATTGTAGGAAAGCATCGGAGGTGGAAGGCGGCTGTATGGAGTCCTATACGACAAGTTGCAGAAACTGCAGAAGGAGAAGGTGAATCGAGTCAGTTTGCAGAGGTGAAAGCCATCCAGCTGGCTTTAGACATGGCTGAACGAGAAAAATGGCCAATACTTTATCTCTATACCGATTCATGGATGGTGGCAAATGCTCTGTGGGGGTGGTTGCAGCAATGGAAGCGGAGTAACTGGCAACGCAGAGGTAAACCCATCTGGGCTGCCCCATTGTGGCAAGATATTGCTGCCCGGCTAGAGAACTTGGTTGTGAAAGTACGTCATGTAGATGCCCACGTACCCAAGAGCCGGGCCACTGAAGAACATCAAAACAATCAACAGGTAGACAAGGCTGCTAGGATTGAAGTAGCTCAGGTGGATTTGGATTGGCAACATAAGGGTGAATTATTTTTAGCTCGGTGGGCCCATGACACTTCAGGTCATCAGGGAAGAGATGCAACATATAGATGGGCTCGTGATCGAGGGGTGGATTTGACCATGGACACTATCGCACAGGTCATCCATGAATGTGAAACATGCGCTGCAATTAAGCAAGCCAAGCGGTTAAAACCTCTTTGGTATGGGGGACGATGGCTGAAATATAAATATGGAGAGGCCTGGCAGATTGACTACATCACACTCCCACAAACCCGCCAAGGCAAGCGCTATGTGCTTACAATGGTGGAAGCAACCACCGGCTGGCTGGAAACATATCCCGTGCCCCATGCCACCGCCCGGAACACTATCCTGGGCCTTGAGAAGCAAATCTTATGGCGACATGGTACCCCAGAAAGAATTGAGTCAGACAACGGGACACATTTCAGAAACAATCTCATAGACACCTGGGCCAAAGAGCACGGCATTGAGTGGGTGTATCACATCCCCTATCATGCACCAGCCTCCGGGAAAATCGAGCGATACAATGGATTGTTAAAGACTACATTGAAAGCAATGGGTGGTGGGACCTTTAAACATTGGGATACACATTTAGCAAAGGCCACCTGGTTAGTCAACACTAGAGGATCTGCCAATCGGGCTGGCCCTGCCCAGTCAGAATTTTTACGTACTGTAGAAGGGGATAAGGTCCCTGTAGTGCACATAAAAAATATGCTAGGGAAGACAGTCTGGGTTACTCCTGCCTCAGGCAAAGGAAAACCCATTCGTGGGATTGCTTTTGCTCAAGGACCTGGGTGCACTTGGTGGGTGATGCGGAAGGACGGGGAAGTCCGATGTGTGCCTCAAGGGGATTTGATTTTAGGTGAGAATAGCCAGTGAATTAAATTGTATTATGTTAATTGCTATATAACCCTGCCATTGTATGTCATCATTACTATAGTTGTTATATGCTATATCAACAGTATTACAGTATGAATTATCTAGATTAATAAAGAATGAACTTTGATAAAACCGAGCGAAGTGCAGTAGTGATGGAACCAGGACTGACTGCAGCATGCAACAATCCAACACTACACACCATCCTCCTGCTGCGCCCAATGTCATCTGCCCGCTGCACTGCACCAAAGCCGGATCCTGCTCTGCCGACTGAGCGGACTTCACACCATCCCTCCTGCCCAGACAGACTGTTATGATAGATGGAGTCCAAAGTCATGGACTGAATTAACTCAACGAACATTTTAAATGGACATTGTAAAGGCTTATACATTAAGGGAATGATATCTGTGTGTATATGTATTAAAAGGCAGCAAAAGTGGTGGTGATTAATTGAAAATGCATTGGGAAGTGTGGGACCTGGACGTGATGTAGATGGTATAGAATAAGGGGTGGATACTGTCCTGGTTTCGGCTAGGACAGAGTTAATTTTCTTCCTAGTAGCTGGTATAGTGCTGTGTTTTGGATTTAGTAGGAAAAGAATGTTGATAACACACTGATGTTTTTAGTTGTTGCTAAGTAGTGTTTATACTAAGTCAAGGATTTTTCAGCTTCTCGTGCCCAGCCAGCAAGAAGGCTGGAGGGGCACAAGAAGCTGGGAGGGGACACCATCAGGACAGCTGACCCAAACTGGCCAAAGAGCTATTCCATACCATATGACATCATGCCCAGTATATAAACTGGGGGGAGTTAACTGGGAGGGGGGATCGCGGCTCGGGAACTAACTGGGCATCGGTCAACGAGTGGTGAGCAATTGCATTGTGCACCACTTGCTTTGTATAGTTTAATTCTTTTAGTATTGCTATTGTCATATTATTATTATTATCATTATCATTGTTTTTCATTCCTTTCTGTCCTATTAAACTGTCTTTATCTCAACTCACGAGTTTTTTTTCCTGATTCTCTCCCCCATCCCAGGGGTGGGGGGGCAGTGAGCAAGCGGCTGCGTGGTGCTTAGCTGCCGGCTGGGGTTAAACCACGACAAACAACTCAGCAAATTCAAGACAAAAAAAAAATCTACTCAATTTTAATTGTAAAAATATGTGGTTAATTGTTAAAAGATGTTACAAAACTTCACTTGCTCATCAGTCATCCTTATGCAGTTAAGAGTCAGAATCTGCAGATTTTTCACATATTAGATTTTCACTGTTTTCTGTAGCATATAGGACACTTAAAGATTAAATACCAACTACAAAAGAAATATAAATTACTAACTTTTCAAAAGTACCACTGAATACAGTTTATTAAAAACAAAGAAAAAAAATCCATATGGCATATTTTATTTTTTATGACTGGGGAAGAGGGAGGGAAAGCTACTTGAAGCTAATTGTCCAGACCAAGAACTAGAATTAAGTGTTGCCAAGGCGAGTCTCCCAAGCCCTTATGCAATACATGGGGAAGAACAGAGCGTTCCTAGAATAAGATTCATTACAGCCAGCATACTGAGTACTCAATATAAAATGCGGAAGCACAATGTAGATATTAAGTCCTGATGTTCTTCTCTCTCAGATTCAAGTTAAAGCCTCGCTGTATCTCCTGGAGTCAGTTGCTTAAAACTATAAGCTAGCCATCTACATCCGATCTTATAAAGGAGTGGCAGAGGTATAACAATTGAGGATACTCAATTCACTCTACTCACTCACTCACTCTTAGTCTCTCTCTCTCTCTTCTCCAATTACCACAAAATACAAATTGCATAAACAACCTCGGAAAAAGGGACCAGAATCTATTTCCCATACATGAAGACCAGAATCTATTTCCCAGTGTATAAAGGGGGCTTATAACAAGACAGGAAAAGACTTTGTACCAAGGCCTGTAGTGACAGGACAATGCGCAACAGTTTTAAAATGAAAGAGAGGACGTAAAGAAGAAATTTTTTATTATAAGGGTGGTGAGACACTGGAACATGTTGCCAAGAGATGTTGTGTATATGCCACCATTGGAAGGGTTCAAGGTCAGGTTCAATGGGGCTTTAAGCAATGTGATCTAGGGAAAGGTGTCCCTACCCAGGCAGGAGGGTTGAGCTAGACGATCTTTGAAGGTCCCTTCCAACCCAAACCATTCTATGGTTCTATACCAGCTGAATGACCTAACTATGGGGCTCCAAGATATCATCTTGTGCATGAAAACTCTTAGTAGACTAAGAAAACATAAACCCTTATCTTTATGATATTGTTTTCAAAGGACTGCAAAATTTACCTGCTGCTTGGGACAGGTGTTCTGGAACAGAATTACATATTTTTTTTCCTATTTGTTTACTCTAACCAAACATATATTATCAAAAATGCATGCAGCACCTATGTCCTGCAACTGTGTTTCTAAATCATAGTGAATAAAGCTGTCATGCTTTGTGCTGATCCCAGGGTTAATATGACTTGAGAGACTGAGAACACAGTTGCCATATTAGACCTTCAATGAATCTAAGTGGAAAATTCTGTGTCTCCTCTGAGGTCTTAAAAACAATGCATGTGCTCAGTCCTGCCCAGGTGGCAGTCCTGCATACATCCAGACATAGGACTGTAGGCCCACCAAGAACTTTAACAGGAAAAGCTTATGTGTCTATGGACCTCAGAATGCCTTAGTTCTGCAGGCGGTTTAAATAGAACATTAAACAACAAACATTAAATTATGAACATGAACACCAACATTACATTATACCTGAGATTCACATTATGGGCAAGTTCCTTTACAGATTTGAACCCTGAGAATCAAATTCTTCTTATTGCCCAGTTGCTATTTTATTTCTGTATCTGAGGCTCATGGATAAGGCAACACTTCCTTTTTCTTCTTAGTAGACTATTCATTTCATTCTGTGTGTTTCTCTTATCTCCTGACTGCACTCCTCCTCTCCCCTCTCTAGGAAAAAATAAATGCTACAGATTTCCTAACTAACTCTTCCAAAAATACTGTTAAGCAAAATTCTAACCTCTGAACTAGTTATGAAATGCCCAGAACTCTTCACAGAGATTGTATTAACTTACTTCTAATTAGCTGTTAAACTTTAAATATTAGTTATAAAACTGTGTACTGACTGAAAAGAAACAGGAAAAAACACAAATTTATAGAAACTATTTTCAAAGTTCTGTAACTTTGTCAAATAATGTGCTTATTTTACAGCAGAAATATGACTAACATGGTTAGCAAACAGCATAAGCAGTATAGATTTAACTTTTAATCATCTTGAAGACCAAAACTTTTTTAATTGAAAAAAGTATGCAATTAACAGATTAACACTGTATTAAACAAAAAGAATGCTAACATACCTTAAATTTGTCATGTAAATCCATCCCTTTCACCTAGATCACCTTGTCAACTAGATCCTTCCTTTTCCCCATCCTTGGTTCCTCACCTAAACTTCCCATAATAAGTTCTGTGCAATCCCAAAATGTTCTTCCCCTGCATCCCATAATGTGCCCCACACCTCTAGACAATGACCCCCCTCAGTCCAAGAGGTGCTACAGCATTGGCTCATCAAGATGGGTGTCACACCTGGACCTGGGGATGAAAGTCTCCTGGTCCAGCCCTGGGAGGGATGGGACATGGTGTCAGTTCCTTCCTCTGAGTCTGCAGTTTGGGTTTCCACCTGCCTTTGTGCCCCTGTGCTCCTCTGGGCTTGTGGTGATGGGCCTTTTATGGGCTGATGGCTCCTGTGATGGGCCTGGGAGCAGCAGGGACAGGGTATTATTTAGGCTTCCCTCGCTTGCCATTGTCTCTCTGCCCCTTTAAGGGTGTGCAGATGAGCTTCTATCACATAACCTGACGTTTGCCTCCTATGGTGAGATTCTGCACCTGGACTCGTAACCAAAGATAACCTTGACCTTTAGTTTTGTTGTTTCCACAATTTCTAGGAGTTAATTGCTTTGAGAATAACAAAGCTATTTTACTACCATGGGTAACCATATTTCATCCCAACCAAAAACCGTCTCTACCAGTGCCTCAGTGATCATCCAGTACCACCCTGGAAAAGAATTAGTCACTTCTTAATTTACACATATGAGTTGTATTATCATTCTATTCATACACTTCTCTCCCAGCTCTTTCTGCTATGAAATTATTTCCAGATGTCACTGCCATCAGCACTTGGTTTGAAATACTACCTGCAGAAACATGTAACTTGCAGGCCATAACATTTTAACAGTCTCTAATCACCACTAACCTTGTTCACTGTATTTGTCCTGAACGTTCATGTTAATTTTTCTCCTCTCTCAGAGGATATCACAACAAGCTGAGCTTTGCTGCAATTTTTTGCCCTTGGCAGAACTCCAGCTTCCACCACAGGCATCCTCCATCCTTACCCTGCTTCTTCCTTTGGCACAGCCAACTGCAGTTGACTACACATTATGTCAGCAGAGTCTAGGAGTCATTTATCCTGCCTATAATCAGATTCAAGTGTTTCATTTTCTACTAGGTAGCAAAGAAAGCAATCTTCTTTTCAGTCAGTGCAGAACAATGAACAATGTGGTGATTTGAAATGAAAATTCATAGTCCTGAAAACTGTAGTTTTCCTTTACAAACAAAATCAGCCTATATTTACAGCTACTGCAGCCCGCTGATTTAGAAGAACTTCAGTAGAGAGATTTAAATGCCACCTTCTC
This sequence comes from Gymnogyps californianus, assembly GCF_018139145.2. Classification (NCBI taxonomy): domain Eukaryota; kingdom Metazoa; phylum Chordata; class Aves; order Accipitriformes; family Cathartidae; genus Gymnogyps; species Gymnogyps californianus. The sequence continues at coordinate 105,545,542 of NC_059472.1, read as the reverse complement.
TTTATGACCCTCCTTACTATATGCCAACACGGGCATTCTGCAAATCATTCTTCCCTGCTTTTGTATTTTTTGCTGGATACAGTCTAGAAAGAAACACAAACTTTATATTGGGAGAAGTCATCATGGGAATTATGCTATGGGTAAGAAGTTGGGAATTACTATTATGGGAATAGTTGTTAGATAGATTAGGAGGGAAAAAAAAGCTGTAAGATTAAAAACTGCCATATTTTTCTTTTAAAGTGAAAACACAGTTTTAGTCTCCCTGACCTAGTACATATAACTTGCTTTAGGAATTACCTGAAATGCAGGCCTTTTAAAATAAAGTCTCTTACGAATTGTGATATCTAAGACTAAATTTAAAGAACTTCAGTTCTTGGAGTATTGTACTCACATCATATGAGGGATGGCTGTACATGTCCATTTATACAAAAATTCAACACTAGCAACCTCTACTGGGTTTCCGAGGTGATACAATGTTCACATGTAAGCTTATTCAGGATGAACATACGCCAGACTCAATATAGGATGGCAGGGCAGCTAGTGCCTTAAGCTACTTTTATCTTACATACTGACAAGCAGCTGCAATTAATAATAGCTTTACTCTTCTTGTGTGCATATCCATGTGCAGGCGAGACTGGCTTAATTTGTTGTATAGACAGGAGGTTACTGAAAACCAAAAATGCATGCACAGTAGAATAGAAGATTTTGTTTCCTCTCCTGAGCCTAAAACTATATTAAATGAACCAAACATTTTTTAGTGTGTAAATCTCAAACCTTCTTTAACCTTTGTTGTTCTGTGGTGTTGTTGTTATTGTCTCTACCATTGCCTCCAGCCAATTTTTTAAAAGCTGGTTAATAAGAATCTGTATTCAGAAAGCCTATTGAAACAACATGAACAATTAAGTCTTTTTCATGCATTACAAAGCAAACATTGCAAGCACTGTTGGCCCTCACCATATGTATGGTAACAATACCATTCAACAAAGCTGAGAGCTTAGGTAAAGCAGAATGACATCACTGAGACAGAAAGCAGTGAGGGATAAGTAAAATAGATATGTTCCTAAAGGCTGATTAGCCATTAAAAGGGCTTGAGAAAATATGGCTAGGAAGAAATGCTGAGCAGTCAGGTTTATGCATTCAGCTTCTTTTCATCAGCCTTTCTACAGAAGAGAAAAAAATATGAGCTACTGAAGGAGGAGGGACTGCATTCATTTTCAGACTAATTAAAAGTCATGAGTGACTGTTGACTAAGGCTTAACCATGGAAGAAGATACAGGGAATAGATTGAGGCATTGTCTTCAGCGATTATAAATTTCTATGGCCTTTGAGCAGCAGGTTCAGTTTCCTTTCAGGAGGAAAGAACTATGGAAACATCCTGTGAAGCTTGTACATACGGCTTATGGTTCTACCCCCCATTCAGTAAGGCCCAAGTAGATACTTTAAAGGTGCTTTCACTTAGTACAAACTGGCAGAAAACAGAGATCTGTGAATTCTTTTGTAAAAAGTAAAGAAGCAGTAAAGAGTCTGTTGCAATTTTAACCCAGAAATGCCAGTGCTTTTGAATAGCTCTAGCTATTCTATAGCTTAAGCTGTTTTTTTCTTTGCTTGTTTCTCTCCTTCCACTGTGGCCTACACCCTCGAAGGGATGGCTTTCAGCAGATTAACATGAACTATAGCAGGAGCTTGAAAAGTTTGAATGAAAGCTGCAAAACCCTAATTCCACTAGCATGCATCATATCTAAGGTTATGATCAAATTTATTTTCAAATACAATATGCACTTCTTCCAACAATGGGAGATGGGTATTTTTTAGTCAATTTTGTAAAGTACTACTCCAGACAAAGGCCCTGAAACCCTTATAGTTGAAGTTTGTGCAAGAAGTTATGAAAAATGAAAACCACAGGCTGAGGCAGATAAAGTGATCCTGGAATGAACAATGAAAAAGACACTATGAAGGACAGAGCTGAGAAACAAGCAATTTAGCCATCTGCAGCAGATCAAAATGGTGCATCAAAAATGGGACTAAATTATCCTAAACTGAAAGGAAGAAAAGAGCCTTCTGAAAATTCTAAAAAAGAGATTAAAAGAAGTTAAATTGAATCTCAGGAGTGAGAACTTTATTTTTAAATATCTAATAAGGAATTAAACTTACGGTTCCTAATAATGTATTAAATTTCTTGATTAGTCACTTAACCATTCATAAGAAAACAGATAAAAACACAGCACAATAGATACCCAAGCTACTGATAAGCTGCAGTTTATTCTCAGCATAGTGCTGCACATTGCAGTACATGCTATTAGCTTGATAACAAATCCACATGCTTACCTGTGGTCATCTTACTGCTGGTTTTGGATTTGTTAGTTTTGGTGTCTTCACATCTCAGATTAATGTGTGATGTCCACATACTTGCAGGCCCATTCTCCAAGAAAAGCCTGAAGAGAGCGGTTAAAAGGAGGCAAACTCAGCACTCAAATGTATTCCAGTCACAGTCCTGCAGAGCCGTGATCAGGGCATCTTTAGTAGTGGCTGCCCCAAGGGACATGACAGCATCTGTGTGCACTGCCATGCATCTCTGGCTTTGGTGTCCCCTTTCCCTCCTGAAATTATGAATTGCCTAAGCCAACATGATCTTCAGTGCACATATATAAAAGAGAAATTTAAGGTTTGGCATATATGAGGCAGTGAAAATGATAAACTTCCGGAACATATCACTCAGAGGGAAAGAGAGAGGCTTTTTCACGGCTTGACAGGGTGTTTCTAGACCTTTTGTTTTAATCAAACAAACTGCTAGACCAGGTTTACTTACTGTATGTATGAGACAGGAATTCATGTTACTCCTTCGTCCTTTAAAAAACATGTCTGCGATACGAGCAGAAGAGTTACCAAACAAAGATAAGAAGAGCTTTGTAGTATGAATCCAAGGTAACAAATTGTTGAAGAGTTGATATATCTAATCCTTAGATAGGAACAAAGAAAAATTCTTGGCAGAGGAGCATATAGTAGGAGTTAGTCTTGTGAAATTCAAAACTGTTAACAGTGATTGGTTTCTAATTAGTCTATCATTGTTTGGAAGCTGAACATGAAATGAATTATTGCTGTGATTTAGAATAAATTCTATTACACTTCAACTCAGTGCTGGATTTATTCCAGGAAGAAATGCATATAAAGCAGATATCATCTAAAGATCCACAGAATAAGGTCAACACGTACAAACAAGAAAACTGGGAGGACACAAAGTGTTTTAAGATTTGTGGGATGGGGTATATCATAGAGAGGTAATAGCTGCTACTAAGATACATCAGTTCTTTATTGATTTTGAAACATGGCAGGGAAAGTTGTTCAGTCAAAACAGCCTGTCTTTTACATTAAAATACTACAAAAGAGAACATAACCTATGACAGAATTCATATCTCAAAAACAAAGATCATATATACCTTGTAATAGTAGTATTATCTTTGATGGACTACAAGTCTTAGAACTTGGTTTAAAAATGTGTTGGAGAATCAAGAAATAACAAAACTATGAATAAGCAGACAACTAATAGGAGATTATTTCATTTATCTTAAACAGAAGAGTACCATAGAGTACTCAGAAATCTTTGTGGACAACTTTTAGTTGAAATCCTTTCCTGAATGTGAAAAGATATGGGTCATGATTTTGAAAGCCAGAGAATGGTAGAATTTATTCAGGTTAAGCTACAATAGTTTTAACCATTGTGTTCAAGCAACCTACAACTGGATAAATTGCAAATGATTCTGTATGTGTGTGTGCATGCCCACACACACATGTGTATTTTACAGCCATTTATGTTTCAAGGACTTGAGAACGACACTTTAGTCAATGTAAGTAAAAAGTCTAACAAAGCAGCAGTACAGAGGAATCACTAAAAGGCTCTTCAAGAACCTCTCTCTATTAGAGTTAATATCCTGGCTATGGAAAAGAAGTAAAGTACTCTTTGAAAAGTTTATTCTTAACTAGCTATAAAGTTAACAGGTACACAGCAGAATTTCTAGGTAAAAATAAATGCATGTATATATGTTGGTGTATATATGGATACACACACGCAAACACACGTGCTGGGTTGTACCTGTTCCAAGTCGAAGTTGCCAGCACTCATTACTATTCCTAACTGCACTGTAATATTATATTCCTGTCTGAAGGGTTATAAATGGGAAAAATAGCCTGAAGAGGAGATTGAGCTTCTTGTTCCCATATATTCTTCCTCTCTACCTATACGCGTACTTTTCTGCTACTCTCTTATCCTCTCTGTATTTAGTGTTGAGCATTCTCAGACCAGAATGGGTAGCACTGTGCCCAGTAATCACTTTTTTCCCATTTGGTTTCTAAAGAACCACTACATCTGACAGCTAAAATTACTGTAAGAGCCCTGTCTCAGCCAAGGCCAAAGCATTCACTCCAGTAGAGAGGAAATTTTGGGAAGATTTAGCTGAACTATTCCATTAAGGGTCCAAGGATGGGCAACGTAAGATGTTTTCAAAGTCTATTGCTCAGCCATTGTTAAGTGATTTCCAACAGAAAGACAAAATTTCTATAAAGACTTCTATCTAATCAAATTTGCCCTTTATGCAATTTAACACAGACATGATATCTTCTTACAATGTGGTTTTAAACCTGTAGATGGCTTGAGTCAAGGCATTGAATAAAAATAATTTGCAGTGCCCTAGAGCATTACTGCAACTAAAAGGAAGAAGATTTCCCAGGGAAGACAATTTTTGACTAAGTAGAGGAAAAGTTTAATCTCATTGAGATGTCCTGGCAAGGCCTGAAAGCAATTCTGAATCTGTACCTATATGTTATTACCAACTTTGCTGGCAAGCAGTTGGCTTCAGTCTGAAGTGCTGTCAATCCTTTACCTTTACTACCACTAAAAAAAAAAGATTACTGTTTCCCACAGCTTCATTATTCTGGTCTCCATCTCCCCCAGAAGACATCCTAGTTATAAACAAATATATCTGTATCTATCTGAAGCACACAAAAGCATCCTGATATGTTTTTTCTATTAGAAAAGAAGGTTAACCTTGATGTTTGGTTCAAATGGGTGAGTTACTGGTTTTTCTCCTTTTGGGTAAAAGTATAATTTTAATTCACGAGACTATTTTTGAAAAAGAAAATAAAAGAGCAAAACAGGGAATATCAAATCATTACTTCACAAGTTGGATTTCCTTTATGAGTGATTCACTGAGGAACCAAAGCCAATATGGCAAGAAGCCATGTGTTCTTCTGGGAAAAAGTATAAATACAAGCCATAACTGGTTTATGAAATTTGCACTGTAACAAAATAGGCATTTTCCCAGCCATTTTCTCAGTTATTTAATGAGAATCATCTAGATAGCACCAAGGATGATGATAACGATGATAGAATAACATCTGTTTAGAGCTACAATAAAACTTTATCCCAAAGTTAATATTAAGAAAAGTAGGTTTCAGAAACAGACGCTTCAAATTGTGAGGATTAGGAAACTTCAGAGACATGGTTTTTAAAGGTTTCCTTCCATTCTACTACTTCTAAAGTAACGCTGCATCCAGTAAAAAGACATGAAAGAGACGAATTCTGAAATTTTAAGTCTATTTTTTTCCAGTGCATGTTATAATGAAGACTACACAGAGCAACATAGGAAAATTTTCATCAAGTTGGCCACTTGATAGGCCACTATACAAAGGCCACCATTCAAAGCTCCTGTTTGTGGAACTTCCTTAAAAAAAAAGGTTCTTTCTGAGGTAAAATATTATGAACAATATTTTTCTTTCTGTTACTAAAACTTTTAAAATCACTCAATTCAGATATGCACCTGAAACTTTCCAGAATACACTGACCACCTGCCACTGACTCAACAGTATCTTAGTTCCCCCCACCTGCTCAAAACATCCTCAGAGGTTTTCCAAAGACGATCCAGCACCAATTGCAACCTCCTTCTGCTTATACTGGTTGTAGTCAAAATTGGACACAGACCTCATTAAACTACTCTCTGCTACTCTGTGCCTTAGAGGGACTTCATGAGAACAAGGGGTTAGTCTTGCACCATAATCACCTAGTTCTTTTCATCTCTTTCAGTACTTTAATTAAAATAGACAACTTTTGTAATACTTGTCTACTAAACAGACATTTGGTTTACATCACAGGCTATTGCTGACACAGGATGCACATATGACTTGGTACTGAAGAACTGTACACAATCCAGTAGACATTATACAGTTACATAGGCAAATACTTCTTAAAGAATTTGAGAATACAAAAACTCAAAAGTGTATCACATATATCTGTACATATACACAATCACATACACACAAATTCTTTGATAATGCACAAAAAATTTGGATGTGTATTTACAGTCAGTTCTTACAAAGATACTCTATTAAAATGCCTTCATTCATGCAGTTTTTACATTACTCCTTTATCTCTACTACCACTGATTATTACAGCTGCTAAACAGATGTCAAAACACTAGTACCGCTTAAGTCAATAAAATTCTTACTTTTTAAGATCATTGATCATTAATTATACCAACTGCTATCTCCAGCTCAAAAAAAAGGTTTGAAAAAATACAGTTAGGTACAAAAGATTTCTAAAAGTGTGAACCAAAGGCTAGGCAACATTCTGGGAAGCTGCATGCCTATGCAATTTCTATGAGTTTATAGGAGAAGTTAAATACTAGGTTTATTGATCTGTCATTCATGTCTTTCAAACGCTGTGGTTTGCATTTATCTGTGGAGAGCGCTTGCTTTGTTTTTTAAGAATTCCACTATTTAGGACAAGCTAAATAAGATTCAATATCTATTTGATTCTGGCTCACTGGTTCTGAACAACTATTAATGCTAATAATTCATAACAACATTTTGATGCACAAGTTATCAAGCAATGATTGTGTCAAATGTGATGAGGTCTCGTTATGTGGATCAGTAATGAATTGTACTAAAAGACTAGTTGTAAAGCACAAATAATCCCATGTGGTAGACTTAGTTGTGAAAACAAAAGGGTGATTGCACAAGCAGGTGTATGTGTCTGTAACAACATGTTTGTGTGAGAGAAAAGAAAATCTGGTTGGATTGGTTGTATTTCTGTGCTGTCTGTTCACATGACCTACTCCTCAAATAGATTAATCCCTTTCGTAAGAGTTTTTCTATAATAAAACATTTTGTACCAGTAAATACAAAAAATGTACTACCATCTGCGAAGACTTTTGACTTCTCTAACTTCTAAATTTATTTTATGGGAACATATAACTCTTCAACACTCTTAAAAAGAAATATTTGAAAGAAGCTCTTAGGAAAAATAAATAGTTGGAATATGCTCATCACATGATTCAAGAACTAAAAAGGTAGACAGAAAAAAGACAGAGGAACTAATAATAATGTACCTCCTGTAGTGGTTATAGCACATTCAATTCAGATTCTCTTTCAAAGGCCTACTGTTGGAAATTCAGTCCTATTTTCATTTAAGTCTGTGACTAATCTTTAATTGACTTCAGATGCAAACAAGGCTGAGCCTACAGTAAAAACATTAATTTAAGAGGAATAAAATGAGATGAAAAATCTGTTTCCACAGAGCATCTCTCACCAAAGAAGGCCTTTCCTCTTAGCGGATACAGACGTTGTTTTTAAAAGAGACATATGGTCATATCAAACAAACATTCTAAATATAATGTTAAAGGGCAAAAGAAACAGGAATGTATGACCATTATGTACTTGTAATATTTTGTTTTGTTGTATTCTTTTCCTCTTTGTGGAGGAGATTCTAAGAAGAAGAACAACATTTCCTGTAATTTCTTTGCAAGTGGTATGTGTTGTCTTCAGTTGCACGTAACTTTGTCATCTGCAGCTGCAGTGTTAAGGAAAAGGCAACAGTCACCCAGGCAAACACACATAGCCTTGGAAGCAACATCTACTTAGAACAGCTGTTTTATAAATAACAACAATGCTAACTTCAAAAACTTAGTCGCTCACTTTGAGAAAAAATACACCTGAACACAGCACAGCCTTTTCTTCTTCCCATATACTTCAGTACTACATGCCATACCACTGCTAGCCCCATGCATTCTGCAAAGCATCAGCCTCCTGACATGAGCTTTGCTCCTTTCTTTTTCCTTCCTATAAAGGCTTCATGGGACTTATGCATCTATAATTGGTGGAAATGTAAATAGTTTGAAAGGCTGCAATTAGACACGAGCCTGGGTCACATCATCTGGATATGAATTTTCCCTTTACTCAGGGAACGGGGAGAAATTAGATCCAAGGCTTTGGTTTTGGCTTGCCCTGGAGTTAATGATAACATTCAGATCAGGGGATGAGTTTCCTCACAGTTCAGGTGTGATGACATTCAGGAATTTAGTTTAGTTAGGAACTGCAAAGTAGGACACACCAGAACATAACAGTTACGGCCTATCAAATCTGGATTCCTGACCTCCATCTGCCCTAGCAAACAGCTTACAAATTATCACAAATTACATTTGAGAATGCCTTCAAGTGGCAAAGCAAACTTGATGCTCCTCTGTTCCAGGTGAGCATTCTAGCAGCCCGGCTGCCATGGGAAACTCCAGATTTTTGGACTGAAACATGCTGTCACCATATTAGCATGAAGTCTGACGATGGATGTAAGGATGACCACCACACCAAGACTCTCTAAGCAGACTGACAGAGCAATGAGGCTTGAATGCATGTAAGCATAAGATAAACACAATGCTGGTCAGCAACACTGAGAAAAAAACATTTCTAGTACAATCTTGCATGCCTGAGGAGCTCTGAGGTAAACAACAGTTGTGTGAACATCAGAATAAATAAAGGCTGACTTTCAATAAAGTTGTTGAATGACTTTTTAACAGCACTGTACTAAGTGTGACCTCACCCCTTGTTATAGATCAAAGAATCCATGTGGGGAAGAAACGTTGCAAAGTCCCATCCACATGAAAAGCTGTTCCATGTGAATTCTCCCATGTCTAATAAGGGGAAAGCTTCTAATGGAGCCTTTCCTTCAGAAGAGGAATTGCCTCCTACTTTCACAAACATCCTGAATTTGTTCATGCAGGGAGGAGAGTACAGGAAGAAAAGACTAGGAAAAGAATATATCATGTAAACTTTGTTCCCATAGGAAAACAAAGTAAAAACTGAAGGCCTAATGGAGATTAGACTCCTCCAGAGTTAGGTGGTACTGGAGCAGGCCTATGCCATGAAACTTAACTCCAGACACATTTTCAAGTACAAAAGACACTCCTTCCTCAGAATTTTAGCAGGGAAAAATGGTGCTATAGTTAATAAAAGTGATGCTACTAGACCATCTGATTCCTAACGGATCTTAGAATTCCTTGATTAGTTAAAAGAATCAAAAATACATTAATAAAAGAACTGTAAACAGAAAGACAACAAAAATCACCATAGAAAAGTAGAGCTGTCAAGAAGCTTCCATTTAAACTCTGTGAAGCAAAACACACTACAACCCATCGGATGCTGCCAAAAAGCTCATTATAGGAACGAACAAAATAGACATCAGATTTCATCTGAATATTTTTGAAAAAAATGACAAAAAAATTATTTCAGTTTTCTCTAAGAGCTCTATAATAAAATGAGGTACTGATTATGTTCAAAGCAATTCCACAACATTGCAATTTCATTTATATAGCTACATTTTCATAGTATACCCACCAAAGTTAGACGATTGTAAGTCCTGTGATCTTCTTCCCAGTTGAGTCAATAGAAATTTTCCTAACCCTGAAAAAAAAGCAGTATCATTTAGTTTAATCTTAGCATGTGATATAGCATGTGGCTCCATGGATGTATTCAGCTTTACTACCTAGGAATGAAAAAATGCAGCTCATATCTAGAAAAGAAGATTAATTACAGTAGCAAAATTACCACACATATAATTTACATGCATGATAATTCTTTGCAAATACCCAGTTGTGTCAGACTGCATACCTGTGTCACTCCTTTCAGGTACCAAAACCAAACCATTGACCAAATTCATTCATTTTTACCCCAAATGACTACCTGCATTCTGTCAGACCAAATCACAACTGTCACCTAGGCAAAGGCATTCTTAACATATTAAACATATCAGCAGCATCACATACATTTTTCTAAACAAAGAATGCTACTTTATTACATTTATAGATTAATATGCTATCTGCTTATGTAGATGAATTAATAAAAGAAACCTTATTCCCTTAAAAAATAAAACCTTTCATTGACTTGCTCTTTCAGTCAAGGTTCTCTCGTCATTTTGCAGCTGTGGTATGTTATATCTTTCACTTACTAGGAAATTGTTACTGTTATGTCAATATGCTGGGACCAAAAAGACTTATATTCCAACACAGTTCTGTCATAGGCTTCCTATGTGAGCTGAGCCGTAAGCTAACATTTCTTAAGGTAGTATCTATTCCCTATCTTGAATGTCAACCACTAGAACCCAAAATAATCCACATATTTTGTAGTTACCACTGCACAGCAAAACATAATAGTTCAATCAACTAAGCAAAATGGCTGGGATCTTCTTTTAACAATTATTTGTCTTTTTTGATACAAATTGTTTTCACCAGATCTGAGGGAAGCAACAAATTGAATGTGATACAAACGCACTTGGATTTTAATAAAAAGAAGATTACGATTATCAAAAAGTCTAAAATGTACATAGTTTATTCTACACTGAGGCTCAGGTAATCTCCACCTTAGGTCACATTTTGTATTATAGTATTGTTGGTCACATTTTGTATTATAGTATTGTTATACTGTGATTCGTTTTATACCTCTCTAGTTCAGTAAACTATATCAGGGAAGAAATAAGAAGAGACTGAGTAGTAAACTGTAGTCTTGAATACAAATTGCAACCCTCAGCCCCCAATTTTAATTTGATTTCCTTGTACTCTCTTTCTTTCCCTTTCTCCATTGCACAAGTGAAACTGTCTTTCACTGCAGAAATGCACAAAACAAAAAGTAGTTTACATAAAGCCAATGAAAGTACATAGAGCTGCTTAGTTTGGCCTCTCTGTTGATAACGAAAAGCACGAACTGCTTGATTCTATCCACAGGCATAGGTATATCACTTCCATCCATCTGGTAAAGCATTTGACAAAATCTGCATGTCTACAGTAAATGGGCTCTGGTGACAGCAGTTCATCAGATAGCTACTCTGTGGGTAACAAACAGGGCTCCCATGGCACAGCAGAAACTTCAACAGGCTATTTTACAGTATCTGAATGCGGGGAAAAAAACCAAACAAAACATTTCTTACTGCATGCACAACACAAAAGTTTTGTAAAAACTGAAACATTCTATTCCCCCACAAGTTTCACAATCATTCCATGAAATTTCACAATTTAATAACAGTAAACTGTCTGTTCTTCCTGCAAATTACAATCAAATATTGTCCCATGTACCCAACTGAATGTACTGTCTTGAGATGAACAGACCACCTTTTCCCACTCAACACTATTAAGCATGTAAAGGTATTTCTGTTATCTGAACACAGTGACAAAAAGCCACACACAGTTTCTCACATCCTAAACCATAATCCTAGGCCTGAAGAAAACCACTTTAGACAACTCAATAAAGCCAAAAGTAGCTCCGTAAGTCAAATTTACAAAGTAGAAAAACAACTTTTTCCTTGTGAACTAATGTACTTAAGTTGTACATTGATCTAAGCTGCTCTCTACTGCCTACCAAAGACACTCAGCACTATTGTCATTCAATGTCTTCTTCCCGTCTGCCACAGAAAAGCCCTAATTCTCATAACACTTTGTTCTTGAATACTTTGTTCAGTTTTGGGCCCCTCACTACAAGAAAGACATTGAGGTGCTGGAGCATGTCCAAAGAAGGGCAATGAACCTGGTGAAGAGTCTAGAGAATAAGTCTTATGAGGAGCAGCTGAGGGAACTGGGGTTGTTTAGTCTGGAGAAAAGGAGGTTCAGGGGAGACCTTATCGCTTTCTACAACTACCTGAAAAAAGGGTGTAGCAAGGTGGGTGTCGGTCTCTTTTCCCAAGTAACAAGTGATAGGACGAGAGGAAACGGCCTCAAGTTGCACCAGGGGAGGTTTAGATTGGATATTAGGAAAAATTTCTTCACCGAAAGGGTTATCAAGCATTGGAACAGGCTGCCCAGGGAAGTGGTTGAGTCACTATCCCTGGAGGTATTTAAAAGATGTGTAGATGTGGCACTTAGGGACATGGTTTAGTGACTTGGCAGTGTTGGGTTTACGGTTGGACTCAATGATCTTAAAGATCTTTTCCAACCTAAATGATTCTATGATTCTGTGATTCTATGATTCTATAAAACAGTGCAATGATCTTCAAACTAGGCAGGTCAAGACCTTGTGGCAGTGTCTAAGAGTTAACATAAATAAATGAGTGGTGCCTGTCTCTGCCAGGAAAAAGGAAAGAGGGAGAAGTCAGTATGGTGGGGTCCACATTGTTTATTCCACCCACAAGAATCCCATTAACTGCTTTCTGTGAATGACAAGCATAATTTTGGACCAAGGGGTTTGATGCTCGTTAAAGGACCATAAACTCATCCATGACATTTTTTATATCCTAGTATCAATTTCCCAAGGAACTAAAAATGATAAAAACCCAAGCAAACACCACCTCCTTTTTATGACACAACAGAGATGAACTCTTAAAAAAAAAAATTATCTGTACAGATCAGTGTACAACTTAAGCAATTAGTTCATATGCAGACAGTCTGCTCTGGAAATTTGATTTATGGGACCAGTCCTGGCTTTACTGAGTTGTCTGAAGTGGTTTTACCTCAGGCCAAGGATTACGTATTGGGATGTGAAAAATGGAGTTTCTGAGAGAGGTTCACTTCCTGGCTTACTTCGTCAAGTATTATGAGTAAACATAAACAAGGGCTGTGATGCTTCAACTTCCAAAGCACAGCCAAGCCAAGAATTGTATTACCTATTCAGCAGCCACAGTTGAACAAACAAAACATTTTCATCTCCTTGCAAATGAAAAAATTCTTCAGTCATTACCAAAAGACAAGACACTTTTGTTAGTCTCATTCCTGTTTGATATAATATCATCAGGCGATTATGTTCACCTCACTTTTCTCACTCAGTATTATCTACTCTTGTCCCTTACATACTCTTTTTACAGAACAGTGTATGAAGCAGTTAAACTTTCTTTTATTACTTTTCACAATACACTTTTTTTAAGAGTCACATACAATATTGGATTAAAAGAACATAGGGGCAAGGAATTGATAGCAGCTGCAAACCTTGCCCAGGCAGATTAATTGTGCTTGTGACTACATTGCCACAGGTGAAGAGACCTTTCCACATGACAGCTGCATGGAAGATCCTAAGAAAGAGATTGTTCACGGGTGTTTCACCATGGGGTCTCTCATACCTCTTTATAGAAACACCTCTGTGGTAGGATGCAAAGATGCCCTTGGTGCTTGGGGTGGTAAGAGAAATAAAGCCATCACTAGTTCTACTACAAAAGCTTCCTATAGTGGACACTGAACAGAGCATAAGAAATAATTTTTCTATGGTACTTTTCCTCTTTCTCCATGGGTTTTGTGGCTTAACCTCTATGCAGACCTCACAGTAGTTCTTAGAGCAGTTGTTTAGTGCCAGCAAATTCTGCACTACTTGTCAGAAATTTTTTACTCTTGCTGTCCTGAAACATTGTAATTTGAATATGGCAAGCAGGGAGTAAACTTGTCTGAAGACTGTGTTTACAGGCCCCTCACTGTCACTTGTTAACTAAGAACCAGGCTCTGAGGATTTAGTGATTAATATTTAAAACAACAACAACAACAAACATAATTTGTGAAGTATTTGTTCTGGATAACCATGATCCACCAGCCCTATGAGAACAGCTCCTTTCCATGCTTCACTGTGGGATTCAACATCTACAGTTTCCAACACTGTACTCATATGTCAGCAGGTAACTGAAGCTTTCAAACTATTTGGGTTATTTTTATCTAATACATATCAAAATGTAAAGTTTAATTCCTCCATGATTACCGTGTTAGGAACATATTGCAACCATTTACAATTCTGTCAACGAGCAGCCAAGCAGCACCGGGACTGATCAACGAAGTGTCCTGCTGCAGATCTCTGACTGAGTCTTTGAGCCTCCATGCCTTTACTGGCAGTACAGAATATTTCGAAGTGTTATTCCAGACTTTTTAAGGAGCATCTTTTTGGGATGTGTGATGGCCTGTTATAAGTTGGTCTACTTTGTGACTCACTCCAATGTATTTCTATTTCATTAGTATTAAACTACTTAGGAGAAATCACGTCACTTATTTTTGTTTTAAAATAATCTCTATCCATATTCAGAATGTAAGAAACACAGGCAGAACTTATCTTTTGTATTTACAGTTTCAGAAAGAAAAAGAAAAAACGTCAAATGAAATCAGTTTTGTCTTTGTATTAAGTCTTGTCTTGCAAAGCAAATAAGATTGTTTTCTGCCTTAGAGAAGACATCCAGAACTCTTAAGCAGCAGGTATTCTATGTGCATATCAGAAGGCATTAGAACTGTGCCATATAAAAAGAGATATCAATGTAGAAAACAGTTTAGATGTATTTGAAATCTACATCCAAATCTCTCTTCAGTCTGTAATCTGAACCTAAGACTCAGCTGGAAATGATGCTGCCTTTACTCAAAACTGGTCGAAGGTGGATAATGAAAAGACTAATTCCTCTCTCTCCAAGAGAGCAGTAGCAGCTGAGGAGTGGCTTTAGGCCACTCAGTCTCACTTGCATCCCAGCTAACAGCTGTGCAAACCACAGAATTTTTACTTCCCAGGGGTTTATTAAAATGTTTTTTCTCTTTTGATGTCTTGTTTATATAAACTCATATGACTTTTGCTTTGAATGAATCTCAAAACTGAAGAATATCCTCTGCTGATTTTACCTATATGGTGAAAAATATGCTTTGTACAAGTTTCATCTCAAAAGAAATAAAAAGGATTATCCCTGACAAGCTATTTTAAGAGATAATATAGTTGATTGCTCTGTAAGTCTGAACGTATTAGAACTTGCCAGAAACAACCATGTTATTGCTCGTCACTGACGTTCATCGGTTAGAAGCACAAGACTACTCCCCACAAAACCAGAATAATTTCTTGAACTGACGTCCTAAAGACCGGCAATTTTAGAAATATCAAACCACCTTTGGCATGATAACATTTTTTAAGATCTGAATACTTAGGAAATAACCAAGAACTAATAAATTCTCTTCACATTTTACATACATCCACCAGAGTTTAAACCATATTTTTTGAGTTATAAAGGCATAAAACAGTGAATAAATGAAGATTTGTCTGCTGAAAGAATTCATATGCTTTACCAATGTTTTCAGCATAAGCTTGCAAACCAAACTGGAATAGCACTCTTCCAATTTGATCTTCAGTGCATTAATCAGGAACAAGAAACATGCTTTCATATGTGCTCATGCGGCATCTAACACAGTCAACTACAGTTCAGTCCAAGATACTAACATACAAACAGACGTCTTAGTAAGAGTGAGTGCAGGTCCAACTTGTATGATCCAAAGATCTCGCATTTGAATATCCTCCGAGATAACAATGAGTAAGCCTTTAAAACCCATTTGACCTGGCTGGCTGTTACTGCACTCTGTTCCAAACACCACAGTAAGTCCTAAGTCCAGGGTCTGGTCCAGAAAACCTACTGACCTTTGCCTCTGAAGTAATACTTGGGCTAAATTTCTCTCCCCTATTTAGCAGCTGAAACAGCAGCCCACCATTGGATGCTATTCCTCCTTGGAGCCCAGGCTTCTCCAGGCCACTCATTCAGGATGTCAGGGAGGTAGTTGCTTCACAACCCTCTGTCTGTGGAGCCTTGTTTACAGTTGAAATTAGCTGCAAATGAAAGACAGCCAGTGCAACTCTTGTCCAGCCCTACAGTGTCAACTAGGGGGTGTTGTGGTTTGAATGGAAGATAAATTCCCAGTCAAGTCTGGACTCTGATCCAGGCTTAAAGTATAAAAGAGGAATGTGCTCAGCCTTCTTGCTTTGCAGCTTATTGCCAGCAGGTGGTGGACATGTTAACAGAGTGATTTAAATCATAATGAATAGAAAAAGGAAGGACACCACAGATGAATGGTTGTGAAGGCAAGAGGACATACAGGATAAAATTATGAATGTTTAGCTCACGTGCAGTGCATGAGAATGAATGCAGAAAAGTCAATGAACGCTGAGCAAACATGCAGAATTAAGGCAAAGAAACGTGATTCTAGGCAGACAAGCTGCGAACAAAAATAAATGAAGAAAGATGACAAATGGCAAGTAGATACATGGCAAACAATGACGCAGGAAGGAAGGCTCTGAATGCCATGTTGACTGTCAGAAGCAAGGGAAAAAAAAAAGAGAACTGAGCAGATATGCCAAGGAAGAAGACAAATAATGGAACGTGCTGAAAAGCTCAAGCAACGTGTACTGAATTGGGACAATAGAAACATGGTGATCCACTCCCAACCTTTGTTTCAAACAAACAGCTTCTCAGAGTAAAAGAAATAGAACTGAATATGCTTTTTGTATGTTTTTTCCGAAACTGAAAATTTAACTATTGCCAAACATACAGCAAAGTCCATTTTCACTGGTTTTTATCTACTTGTTTACAGAACCTGAAATTTTCATAAAAGTAATTCTAACAATGTAAAGACTCTTGTGGATTAAGCTGTCTGATTCAGAAAGTTCTTGTTATTGTCTGTATATATAGAGAAAGATGCTGGCTTTTTCTTTACCCTAGAAAGGAAAAATAATAACAATATTAAAAGATATTATTAAACACTACCCTAAAGTATCTCTATGTGCCACAAGTGCCTATAATTCTACCTGTATTCTTTATAGTGCTAGTATGTCTAGACTTCAAACTGTTTTGCAAAGCAATAAATTCACTCTTATTTTTCTAACCCATGATCAACCTAAATGCCAAGGAGAATCTTATTTTTCATTTCATCATTTTCCATTTTCATCATGGAAAAAAAGGTGGATTGTGTTAAAATTCTAAAGACCATATCTGTCACTACGACGATCTGACTATCTGTCACTTTCATAAGACAAAATAGAAAAGTAAATACTATCTGGATTTTCTACTACAAAAAAAAAAATTGCAAATTGCAAATTTCATTTTATTTAACTAAAAAAATTTTTTTCAAAGCATTTTTGTTTTTTAAGAAACTTAATTTAATCAAAGATGAATTTTCAGTCTTTCCCTGTAAATTAGATGTGTTAAACATGACTGTAAGAAGTGAGAATGAATAAGAATATAATAACACTATGAGAGAAAGCAGTTTGTTGACCAATACAGTACATTTCAGAAGCACTAGACTGTAGAAATGTAGAAGTACACATAATTATTTATACATTATATATAAAAAAAAAAGCCTCTGAAGTGGAAACGCTAGAGGAAAAAAATGTTAGCCCAGTTGTCCAGAATCTAGTTACATTGTCAGTACTCCCATTACAGCAGTTATATCAGGTTTATAATTATGGCCTTCACAATGATTTTTTTTTCCTCCAGTTTCAAGTCTATGAGCACACCATAATGGTTTTTCATATTTGCTTACACGACTGAAACTAGAGCGTCAAATCTAAAGTCAAGGACTTGCCTTGCTGCTGAGCAGCACTGCTCTCTATTGAATGCAGTTTGCACACACTGTAGTTCTTCTGTTTTGGCATCAGGCTGGAATTACTAAGGGCTTTCATTGTCTTGAGATCAACAGGTGCAGAACGTCTCTTGGATTTGAATGCTGTAGTTATCAGACTAGCAATCAATGGTCTTATATTATAGCATTCATATTAAAATGCTAATTGCTGTTAATGCCTTCCACTAATGCATTCAATTCAATTGTGTTCTCTTAGTCCCCAAAATGTTGATATGTGAGACTGTCCCATTAATTTCAATAGAGCACAGACATATACCATCCACAGGAGCACTGAAGCGGTTAAACAAAACCTTATAAACTGATTAGATTTTGCTTGCACTGATATCTGCCTTCATTTATGAAATTGCATTGAACTCTAAAGAATATATTAAGATTGCTACTATACATGAAGAGATTTAATGCATTTCAACCTTACAGTAATTCACAATTGTAGTAAATAATCACAGTCACCTCTACTCATATCAGCTCTAAGACTACATGACAGCAAGGCTGCATGGAGCATTGGAAACATTTCTGTTAACTAGCAAAGGGCCGTGTTGTCACAGATTGTTGGACCACAGGTTTGGGGGTGTTTTTGGAGGGGAGGGAATTATTCAAAACAGAAGCCAAACTCCAGTGTTTAGGTCTAGCTTGCAGAGTTTTAAAAGCTTGGATGTGAAGCTTTATTTCAGAGCCATCTCCAATAAAAATCTTTAGTTCTACTGTATCCACCAGACTTTTCTGGATTTAAGAGAATTAAGAGAATACTTCTACTTGTAACCCTTATTTAAGGTCTTAAGCTGGCATTGAAACAGGAGTTAAGAAGTGAAATGCATAATTGCTGGTGGGATTTAATCATTTGAATTTACTTTAGAGATTCTGCTCACCTCTGGGGTCTCTGGCTAGTGTTGCATACTAAACCCACCCCGAACTGGGTCACGTACCACTAGCTCTCTGCATTGTTGTTTGGCAACTGTCCCTTTAAGTCCCCACCAAAAGGCATAGCACTTTTCCTTCACATCCAAAATTTCTATTAGCTCTTCAACTCCAATGAGTCTCCAAAAAGATTTGATGTCTTACTCGGGCAGCTGCTTGCATCACATCCACCAAACTCTCAGGGCTTCCCATGAGCCCAGGCTCCAGACAGGAGCAAAGGCTGCATGGCAAGCTTTTGACCTTGGGAAATCCCTCTGGTGGGAAAGATTTAGAAGCAGCTGCCCATCCAGCACAGACCTGCTAAAACGCCAAACTATGGCTTCTAAGATATCAGCATGGCAGGCAAGCTATAGCAGCTTGGGAGTGAAGTACAGATCACTTAGTACGAAAGCTTAGAATCAGTTTCAGCTAATTAACATCTAGCAGATGTAGGTAGATTTCAAATACCACAAGTCTGCTCACAACAAGTTCTTATCTTATTGTTACTCTTTTAACAATGTTCCTTTTTGTGATAAAATAATTAGCATTCAAGTGTTCATATTTGTGCCATGTTGTAAGGACGGTATGCCTTATTTCTACTGAATCTCCCGTGCCTCACTTTTGGAAGTTGTACTCCTAATCGAATTCAAACTTTACCTCTAAATCTTTACCTCTGAATCTTAACTTTACCTCTAAAGAAAACTCATTTATTTGTAGAAGGCTTGAAGACAGACTCCAGGAAAGTACCCAGATAAGCAGTGAAAGTGCTAAATCAGCTTCATGGTAGGGCTAGACCAATGTCAGCATGGTCTAGCCTAATACGTGAGAACCTCTATTTGTTCAGGATTAGCATACCCTGTTTGCATAGGAGCCTCAGAAAACATTGATACTCAACATTTTGTGGTTCCCTTATTTGTTTGTGCCATTTTCTATAATCAAATGATAGAAGTTTCACAAAGAACAAACTCATAAGCTTTTCAGCTGAATATGGAAAATGTGATTTTATACATTTGAATGCAATCATTTGTGTTCACAACTGATCTAACTTCAACACTCAAACTCAGAATAACTGAATTTGGGAGCTAAACTTGAGTTTAGGTAAATTTTTGGTACCCAGTCATGTGTAGGAAAAAAAAAAAACAGGCTGTACTGGTTTTCAGTACAGTCAAGCAAAGCCAATATGCTCAGAATTTATCTAAATGCTTTAGTACAGAAACTGGCATCTGACTTTGATAGCCACTCTGGAAGCAAAATGGAAGAAAGCAGGAGAAAGTACTCTTCAAAGAATGGTTGATCAAACAGAATTTTCTATTTCAAAGGATTTCATTATTTACAAACTATATATATGAATGTTTCTAATACTATCCATAACAGGGTACACTTATTAAGGATGCTGAATACAGTATAATTGAAAAAGAAACCCATATTTTCCATGAAAAAAAACATAGCTAAGTATAAAATGTTCATAACTTCTCAGAGGCAGGGAGCTAAGAAGAGAAATTCTACCAGAAGTGTTCACTATGTAGGTTGGTCATAGTTTTTGCCAGTCTTCTTTTTTATTCAGGTTTTCCTCTCATTTTTGGTTTTGCTAGGAAAGAAAAAGAAAAAGAAAATAATGTTTTAAGCGGGGCGGGGGGGGGGGGGAGCAAACCCTGTATTTTGGATACCAGTCCTGAAAGCAAGGATTGTTTTTGCACCCAAAATTAGGATGTTGTATGTTATTGCATGTCTTGGTGTAACAGTTACAGGAAGCCCAGCAAGTGAATAAGTGTAATCCCCTTAGTCATTTCCAATGACGCTCTGCGTGATGCAACAAGAAGGGTTTTGCAGAATGGGTTAAAACAAGTATCTGCAGTGAAGAAAATCAATGTACACAGAATCTCTAGGTCCCAAAAGCATACAAAAATTCATACAGAGTTTTTCCTTCTCTTCTATTTCTGGAAATCATAGCTGTCTACGCACTGAGAAAATGAGTACGCACAAATCCCATAAGGCACTGTATAAAACCAGACTCTTCTTCCTGCTCACTAATGACTAATTCAGATCAAACAAAATGAATAAATATTCCCATTGACTCCCTCAGGAAATGAGGCCAAAGAATTCACCTCTCATAGGAACATCCCCAGTAAAAAGCATACAATGGTTTCAATCTGACAGTAAGTAGCACACAGATTATTGCACTTTTATAGAGATTTATTTAAGATATTTTATTAGACTACTTTATAATGCTTTGTAGCGCAGAATAAAAGTATGTTCTAACTTCTGTTATAGTCACTACCAATATTCCCTTCCCCCCAACACCAGTCAAAACATGAGCTGGAAAACATGTCCTCTATTATCATTGTTGTGTGCTAGATATGTGTATCATCACTGCTCCTTGCAATTCCAGTTAGCAAAGAGAATATTTTTACCAATGAGTTATAAAAACAGAGAAGTAAAGGCATGGTCCTAAACTCGTAAATGGCCTTTCGCACCATAAAGTGATTGATTTTTTTTTCCAACTTTTCTCCTGGCATGGTTCACTTCTTGTTAAATCCATCTGCTGCTTTCGTTTATTTACTATGTAATTAAGCAAGTCCCTGTCTCCCATGTGATCTAAGTTTTGTATTTTGTGGAAATGAATTCTTCGTGATGATAAAAAGTCATAATGATAACTCTTTCATAATTGGTATTCACACACACACACATGTGAATAAAAATACCATGAAGCAAGAAACACCAGAATTAAGAAAGTACATTTTTTACTCTGCTGAAATTTGAAGTTTACACAAGATGTAATGGGTTTCCCCATCCCCTGCTTTGCTCTTCAACTCCTCCTTCTTCCTTCTCACACACAGTGTTCTTCCTATTCTTCACAGTTTCAATGGCAACAATGGACAAAGATGTCTTGAGAAAGCCAAGAATAATACGCTGTTGTTGATCTGTACTCATAAGTCCCACTTGATGATTTTTTTTTTCTTTTGCTTACTCAAAAAGTTGAAAACTCATGCTTCACTAGGGCCATCTGTGGAGTTCTTTGTTTGGGGATTTGAGAAGAAGCCAAAGCTTTGCATACCCTGTCTTTGAGACTCAAATCCCAGAGGTATTGCAGAAGTTCAGCTAGGGCTCAGACTAGCATAAAGTCACTTTTCACAAGAGACCCATCTCTATTTGAAAAATAAATGGCTAACAATGCTTAGCTGAGAGACACTGTATAACCTACTGTATACCTGCAAACTGAATCTGGCAAGTTAATTAACACAAATAGTTATAGATATTCAGATATTTCTCTGTCAAAGAGTTTGAAAGGCTGGCTCCAGAGCCTGAAGCTATAAAGTCTGTGGTAGCAATGATGTCACCCTTGTGACAGGCTTTAACTGGAGCAATGAAAGGAGCTGTTATGTTTCTCCTAGCTCAGCAGGTGTGAAGGCAACACAAAGGACATTCGCAGAGGAATTCCCTTACATGAAACTTAATCAGAGTCATTCTGAGTGTTGCACACCACTGATTCCACTGCCTGAGGAATGAATGGCAAACAAATGCTGATTCATTATATTTTGCAAATGCTTCTGAAGAAAAATATGTAATTTTGAAAAGTTACCAATTCTTACTGTCACTTCTATTTCATCTAAATTTCATCGTTACTTTTCTTTCTCCTTCTGCTTGTTTTCTGATTCATTTGCTGGCCCTTCCTTCAGCAAAGTCCTAAAGTCCAATTCATTTAAATATGTTTAAGCCTGAATGTCAATTGAGCATTTTTGCATTCCTTTTTGTTTACTGTAGCTAACTTCATAGAAAGAAAATTCAGAGGAGGTGGCAACACAGGCCCAAAGCTGTAAATTCAGATTCAGATAAAGACCTTCAGTGTTGATGAATATTTTGATGCAGCTCAACAGTAGTCATCTCTATTTAAAAACTGCTGCTGCAGCTGGCATGAACTGTAGTTTCTGCTCCCTTTCGCTTGTCTAAGTTAACCTTGTTAATTAGGGTATGCAATATAAAAATGAATTAATTAAAAAATCAAATTAAACAAATACTTTTTATTACAATTTTTTTATGTAGAACTATAATTTTCATTTGAGGAAATACTTGAACAGATACCCAGATTAAAATAAATGGTATAGCATCCTTTTTAATAGACAAAACAGAAAACACTTTTGCTATTCTAACTTAAAAGCAGCTGCACTTTCCAGTTTGAGATTGCTAGGATGACTATTATATGCTGCAGGACATCGTTTGGTATTTCATTCAATCAGATTCATAGGCCTAGCCAGCAGATTTCAAAGTGCATCACTTTGAGAAAAACATAGCCACTCTGTAAATATCACAAGAACCACAGCACAAAGCTTTCGTCAGGATATATGTTCAGTATGGTTTTATTTGCAATTCCAATAATTCAGTTAAAGTCCTAGTCTGCAAGTATGAATTTTTACATTGTGAGTAAAAGACTTCCTTTAAAAAAATGGATCTCAAACAAAATTCCTTTCTTTGCTCTAAGTCTTTTTATATTCTTTATTTAATATGTGTTATACTAAAAACCCCCAAAATATCACAAAAGAAATCAAGCATCTGTCATACAGAATCAAAAAAATCCCCTAAAAAGCAACCCACCTCCACCTTTTTATTTCTAAAAATAAATTTTGATGCACCTTTTTTTATGTGCGCTATTCTAAAGCCATCTTCAGTTTCTGGTACTTCCAAGATTGCTATTTCTTTGAACAGTAACTAGTAAAAAGGAAAATGAGTATGTATTTCAGGTATTTGAATACATAATTTCTGCCCATCTGGACTCTAGAGCACTGAAACTGGGTTTTATGTTCAACATCAGAAAGGCAGTGAGCAGAAATGCACAGTACTACTCCATTTTGTGACATGGCCAATACATGGGTGATCTTGAGAAGGGTAACAGCATGAGACCCCGCCCCAGCACAGCAGCCTTTCTTTAAAAACACAGAATGGGAAGAAGGCAGTCCATGTCCTAAAAGACAGAAACTCCATATACTGTTATTTCTATTATATGACATTTTCAGACAAGGTCATGTTTGCTAGCACAGCAATGATTTTAGAAGTGCACAGCCTCACAAGATTAAATGTTGATATCTATTTCTAGGAGTTATTATTTCTGCCTTCGCAGTCAAAGACATGACCACACATGAGTTTGGCTACACTTTCAAGATTTTCTTTGCAACCATGAGCACTAGAAGTGTTTTCTAATTAAGTGCTGACAGTTTCATAGAATCATGTATAACTGTGATGATAGTAAGAAAGCCAGACGTAGTGAATGGTTTTGCTTGTCTTCTTACAAAATCGCAATTGGAAATCGACAGCTAATGCAATGTAAAGTTAGTGACTTCACAGTAAGATCTCAAACAAGAATAGGAAAAAATATTTACATTTTCCAAGTCATCTACATATTCCCTAATTTACCACATAAAATTTAGTAAACTGGACTAAAGCAATGTCAGACTTAGCAGTTCTTTTCTAGAACTCATCAAAGAGGAAAGGAAGTAATTATGCAGCACTAATCTTTGAACTGGGAAAGAAGAAGGTAATTTCAACCCTCAGGAAGAACACCGAGGCAAAGAAACAGATACTTTGTAAGACCTAAAAAAACCCAAGGAGACATGCAAAGAGCCAACTGTATTTTGTGAAGAACAGGGAATGTGAAATTAATCTACTATCCCAGTAACGCATGTTATCAAGCTGTATGAATAGAGAAGAGGCAACTACAGTTAGAAGCCTTAATTTTTGTAAGACTTATTGATATTATTTTTCATTACATGCTCATGAGCAAGTTGAGAAAAGCACAGTGTAGATGAATCTATTGTAAATGGTTAATATCTGTATTCAGAGTAATAACTAAGTATTACTTCCCAACAAAAGGGCTTCTTCAGGATTTACTTTAGGTACTTTACTATTCTCATTAATGAACCAAATAATAAAATGCTGAGTGTGTGCTTAATATTAGTACCCTCAGGGTTGGAGGAAGTGCAAGTAAGCTGAAGAACAGAATAGAATTCAAAATTACTTGGGCTAATTTGAGACATGGTCTGAAAAACAGTAGAATACAATTCAGAGGAGAGATAAAAGGCACAGAAATCAGAAATTTTGAGGTATAAGGAAAGGAAAAATTGTAAGATAGAAAGGGCTGGTTTTATAATGCTCACAGGCAGAAAGAAAGCATGAGAAACATCATCTTAGATACATGGATGGATAGAAAGGCCTTACTTTGAGCAGCATGTCTAGTTTTGTGTAACATGCTTAAAGAAAGATGCAGATGATATTAAGAGTCCAAAGCTGAGCAAGAAGCAAAGGTGAGAGCTTTACAAAAATATGACCTACAAGAAAAGACTGAGAGAAGTTTAGAGGAGAGAAGTTTAGAGGAGACTGAGTAGATGCATGACAACAATTTTCAAATCTAGAAAAGGCTGCTACAAAAAGTAAGAAATACTATCTTTTTTTATTTCTGTTGTAGAAAGTGTAAGCAGTAATGGGTTTAAATTGCAGAAAGAAAGATTTAGGTTAAACTTAGGGTGTAAAAAGCCTTAAGAAAGGTGAAGCACTGGAGCATATTGGCTTGAGTAGCTGTGCTGTTCAACACTTGGGACCTTTAAGAATACATTAAGATAAACTTTATTCATTTGGACTACATCATCCTGCAAAATAAATGCTTTTACAGTAAATGAGAAGTAATCCACAAATGTCAGTTCTATACAGACTGTGAGCATAAAGTAGACATTTTCCTTCGTCTTTTATATAGTACATATGATAGTTCTGAATTCCAAAGCTCAATTTCTGCAAGTTTATTCTGATAAAAAGGAGCAGGATGTACACACCAAATCATCAGAATATTTCCAGTTAGAAAGGTTTTACACTGTGGAAAATGGCATATTTTTCCATAGTCTCAGTATCATGCTTAAAATAGCACCATGACATCTTCTTCTATCCCTTATAACTAAAGTACACACACATAAAAATACATCACACACAGATATGATCATTTCACATCTTTCATCATTGCCATTCAAATCTGCTGATAGTTTGCTGATAATATTTAAAAGATCCTGGATTTATAGTTTGCATATTGATAAAGAAAGCTCATCTACAGCAGGGATTATAGAGAGAAGAAAGGTTGATAGACATGAATCTGACTTCAGATACAGTAATATAAATCACTGAGCCTTGACAGCTCCCTCTCTGCCCCTCTTTCTCTTCAGATAGGTAAATTAGAACAATAAAAGTGAAATCATACACATTAGCTTAATCAAAGCCTCTCCATCCAAATGTTTTTCAGAAGTCCTCAGAAACACCTTGTTGTATCCCTGTGCTATGAACCAGACTTTAGATCAAATTAGTATGGTCACAGAGTTGAAATAAGTCATTTTATCCCATAGATGATAATTTTTTTCCTAATATAGTCAGGAAAAAAGTCCTACATAAGTCAAAATAGCTTTAAGCATAGTTTATACTGTCCCACTGTACTGCTGTCTTTATTGTATAAACTCAAGCCTGTGCTGGGTATTAAAGAAGGTATTTTAAACTGCACAGGGTGGAAAGAATGTTTGCTTCTGCGTAGTTACAAGGGAGTAGGGTATGGTTTGAAAGATTTTCATCACTACAGGAGGGTCCTCTTTATACACTTATGTCTTGCAAAATATTCCTCTCTGAATTAACTGTCTCCTTTCCTATACATTTCCTGCAGCAAACAAAAAAGAGCTGCCAAATTTCATTCTCTGTTGTTTGACACAACACCCAGCGGAGCCAGAGAAAAAGTCTGAAAATGACTCAGCTGCCAGCTTGAAAATCGCAAGAGCTCTGACATTTCTGCACTCTGACGTTTTAGACAGCAAGGTTGAGAAATCTGAAGTGGTCAAATCTGATGAACTGAAAACATTAGGATTGTTTTTTGTTTTACTAGCAAATTAAGGGATAGGTTAAAAAGATTAAAAGGGTAAAACTTTCCCAGATGTGGACTTTACATGTGAGTACAAAGAAGCACAAATGAAAATATACAGAACACCGTATCATTTTAAGCAACCAGTAGTCTTTCTGAAAGAGACAATACCATCTGTTCATTTTATTCCAGTTTCTGATAAGTGCATTAGACCCTGACAGATGATGTCAGGCTATGTGATAAAAGGTGATAGCAGGTGGGGGGAACCCAAATAATACCATCACAGGAGCCATTAGCCCATCAAAGGCCCATCTGCACAAGGCCAGAGGAACGCAGGACACAAAAGCAGGCAGGAACCCAAACTGTTAACTCAGTGGAAGGGACACTCTGTCCAGTCCTTCCCAAGGCTGTCCCAGGAGACTGTCTTCCCCCGTGTCCAGGTGTGACACCCATCACCATGAGTCAGCCCTGGAGCATCTTCTGGACCTTGGGTCTTAGGGGACCGTGTGTCCATGGTGCCAGCAACTAGAGTGAGCATTTGTCTGGGTGCCAGCTACTGGATGGGGATCAGGGGCCAAAGGGCTCATGTGCCTGGGTGCCATGAAATGGAGAGACTGGGGTGAGTGAAACCAAGTGCCAGAGACCTCTGTGCCCATGGTGCAGCACCTGGAGCGGGTGCCGGTGTGAGCACTAGTGAACATCCAGCCAGACTAGCCAGGGAGTAGGTGAAGTGCCCTGGGAGCCGGCGTGGGAGTGTATCTAGGGGTGAGACCACGAGAGGAGCTGGCCACCAGCGGGACCAGCAGAGTCCCAGCTGGAGAGACCATAGAGTCTGGGGATCTCTAAGGGTGAGACCTGCACATGGGTGTGTTTCTATGTGGAGACCATGGGTAGGGAGCTTGGCTACTAGGGAACCAGGAGCGTCCAGACCAGCGCTGTGTGTGTGCGCATGTGTGGGTACCCTGCGGTACAGTCTCTACCAGCAACTGGAGGGGGGCTGCAGTCTTGGGGGCTCCTATGTCCATGTGCCAGCAGCCAGGGAGCCTGGGATCCAGGGGCAGCTAATGGGCAGACTGAGTGTCTGAGCCCAGCTGCTGGAGGAATCCACCTTGTACATATGTATATATATGTTCTCAGCAGTGGACCTCCATCCTGCTCAGCCAGAGAGGGAAGCAGGATGAGGCCGTTGGTGTTGTCTTTGTTTATGTGGGTGTTTCTCTGTGTCTGTCCGTGCTGATCTGTGTAGCCAGCTGTGTATATATGCGGTGTATATATGTCTGTGTGTGTGTGCCTACTGGGAATACATGCTCAGCCTCACCACTGGTTAGACCTGGGGGCGTGGAGCAGCAGCAGCCTTGCCTGTCTTGGGCTGTTGGGTCCAGCCCAAATTTCCCCTAACAGATATTGCCATTTTATTTTCCATCTCTAACAAAGGAAAGAAGATACAATTTTGAAAATAAGCAAATACATATTTTTAAAAAAAAAAAAAATGTGTTCTGTACAATGAATGCCTCGAAGGGCAGAAAACCAAACCAAACCAAAAAATCAAAAACCATGAATATTTCTGAACCCCAAGTCTAGTTTTCTCTCCAAAACATTTAGAGAAATACTGGTTCAACCTTTGTGTGTCTGGTTCTCCTCCACTGTTTCCTCCCATTGAAACAGACAAAGCTCACATCCCTTGTAGATCTGTGCTTCCACACTGATGTTAATTTGATTTGTTTTCAACAAAACTTTAGTCCCAGTTTCAGTATCTATCCACTAAATAAACATAGGAGACTACAAATCAAAAGTTTGAATGGGAGATATTCCTTGCACAGGCAGTAAGCATCTTGGATATGTAAAGCAGCTAACTTTGGGTGTGGTTCAGAGTATTTAATGTTGGATCAGAAAAGCATAATTCCATGACATGTCCTATTGGGCAGCAAAGCTGGCTAAAGTGGTTATGTCT
Source organism: Gymnogyps californianus (assembly GCF_018139145.2). Taxonomy (NCBI): domain Eukaryota; kingdom Metazoa; phylum Chordata; class Aves; order Accipitriformes; family Cathartidae; genus Gymnogyps; species Gymnogyps californianus. The sequence goes on along the minus strand of NC_059472.1, from coordinate 105,517,176 downwards.
CTAGATGTTCTCCTCCTTCTCCCAGGCTTTCAACGGGAGTATTGACATGTCTGGGTTAAAATCAGGTAAGAACAGTGGAACAAAAAAAATAAAGTTGTTCTTCATCAACAGGCAGTGGACTTGTGGAATTTTTTGCCACTGAATACTGTGGTTTTGAAAGAGCTTTCATGGGTTGCAGAAGAGATCGGACAAGTACTTAGAGAGGAACTCCAGTGAGAGCTACCAAACCAAAACAGGGTCAGGAAACCCCAAGAACTGAAAATAGTCAGAGGCTGGAAGAGTACTTGGGGAAAATGTCTTCTGTACTGGCCCGGTTGTTGCTGTTCCTTGACACAGAGGAGTGGCCCTAAGCAGGCACATTTTGTGTAGGGGGAGATGACACGTGACTGAAGGGGTTAATTTCTGAGACCTCACTCAGCAAAGCTAAGTCAAAAACCTATGTCAAAATGTACATGGAAGTCTCTGGAAGACAGGAAAGATGAGCTAGTATAGTCTTCAATGAGAAAATCCAACCCAAAATTCTAAGAAGACAAATTTAGTTGCTATGAGTTACCAAAAGGGATGTGCTTACATCAGATGGTTCATCCCATAGTTACAGAAAGCACACTTCAGGTTTATCCAACTGAAAAACTTCTATCCTCCTGCTCTGGATGGAAAATACCCCACAAAACAAGTTCTTCATGTAGCATTTTAGCTATTGTAGATAGTAAAGTAGCCATTTCTGTAACTCATACCAAATAAAAGACATTTTGTTGGCTGTAGACAGAATGTGACCAGAAATGAACAAAAAGCCTGTACATATACACCTAAATGCCTGTACATTTGCACCTAAACTGATGTTTCAGTGTGAGGCACTATTAGCAAATTTCTACCAAAATGGCTGAAGCATAACTTTCCATCAAAGTAAATATTAATTTGTGTACTTTTCCATTTTATTCAAGATAATTCTGAAGTGTTTTACACATGACTATGTGATGCTTTACACTATATATATATACACACAAATATATGTATATATGTGTGTATTTAATCAAGTCTGATGTGCCTCAGATCGTCATAGTGAATGCAGAGTCACAAAAAGTGAGAACAGATCCTGGATCAGATATTTCTGTCTGCAAATGAGAATTCTCTCCTCCACCTACCTGCCTGCTCCCCCCTCTCAAAAAAGCCTTTACCAGAGGTAATATGTTCCCCAAACTTCTAGTTTCTAGGAATCAGCATTTTCCCAGTGAAAATAAATTTTAATTAAACATTTCTCAACCATACGTTTGTACCTACATCTGGAAAGGTGTACACACACAATATACCTCTTAATTTCTACTGGTAAAACATTGAGATGAAAGCCATGAAATACTGTTACAGAAATGGTAAATGTATTCATGCATTTCAACTAACAGAAGATGAAACTTGGCTTTTAGAATATAATCACAGAATTGAATTTGACCTGTGCTACGTAATTTTGCAACATACTAAAATATAGCTAACTATTGAAAACAGTCAGACTGATTATTTAGTGAAAACAGTAGTTGTGCAGGTTTCCCTTCTCTTGCTCCCTCACGAAAAAAATCACTACCAGCATCACAGTGCTTGTCAGCCCTATCTGCTTGCTCTCCACACAACTTTGATTCTTGCTTGTGTTTGTTCATCTGATCCCTATCCTGGAATCACCTCCCTTGACTGTGAGACATTTCACAGTCACATTTCACACTGCATGTGTGATGAGGATGATTCATAATTCATTACTCCCATAGTGTGCTCCTACCCAAACTAAGTCAGTCCCTATATCTGTTTCCTATTCTCAGCAGAGCAAGATATTCAGGATACATTTCCTGTAAGCACTTATTGAGGAGGAAGGGCTCTTCCTTTCTGTACAACTATAAGTATAAAGCATGTTTCAGCTCCCAAAACTTAAAACAAAGACTGGAAATTAGTCATCATGCAAATAGGCTCTAGCTGCATTGTTTTTCAAGTCCTATGTCACTAGAATAATTGAATCCTCTCAAATCCCAGAAATGTGGTAATAATTAGTCTGGAAGGAGGAGAGAGATGAACGAGGAGTGAAAAAAAAAGTCAAAACAAAGACTAAGTAGCTGTGACTAACAAAACTGAGCAAAAGGAGAAATAATGGACACATTTTCTTTTAGTACCTAACGAAACTGGCAGTAGTAGTAGAACAAAGATATCATTGTTAATTCTGCACTCCTAAAATGTGATGACAAACTCAGTTCTGGATTAGGTTCAAAGTGTCACCAGAAATCTTGAAAACAAGCAAGGCAAGGATAACATCAGTTTATTGTGCCAAAACTCCAAATCATCACATGAAGAAAAAAACTCCTTGCTCGACACACAAAAAAAAATTATCGAAACTACATGGAAAGAGTGAAGTGGTGTATTGTGTGATCTTTTAATGTTTATAACAAACAATGGTATCATTATTGCAGATATACCATGGTATAAACACAGCACACAGCCACACAATCAAGAGAGTATGCACAGATTTGGAGGGCATGCTGGGGCGGGGTAATGAGTCTGAGGTGGAACTACTGGTCATGAGCTGCAGGCACAGATATGCAAAGCATAGCCAAACTATTTATTCTACTAACTATTTCTATGATGGGAAGGGTTTAAATTTATACTGTTTGGATACTGTGATCTGTGTCTCTGTGAAGCTGAGTTGCCTACTTCTCATAAAATTAAACTGTGCAAGATTCTGTACAGTTACCAATCCTGCTTTAAGAAAATATCGTAAAATAAACAGCTAGACAAGCCAGAAGATTCCCAAGGACTTTATGATCTGTAAACAGTGAAGCTCATTTCATACAGGGAAGAAGATACGCCCAGTCCTGATGGACAAAAATCTATGTTTCCAGATTAATGGAGACTCAAAATTATGAGCCTGAAGTCCATTAGTTTTGTTTCTAATAGTATCTTTTAGATGAGGTGCTTCCCACATTACTACTTAAGTTTTACTTGCTGGATTGTGATCAGGGCAAGTCTTTTTTGGCAAAGGGCAGTTCCACTTCTGAAAAATAAAGAACATAGCAGTAGTGTAAAATGTTATTTGTTTAAGAAATGCGCAGCAGCTGAATGTGCCACAAAGCAGAAGCCAAAGCAGCAGAAGAAAAGACTTGATAGAAGAAACTCAGTAGCTTCTACTTCTCTTCCTTCCTGCTTTTTTCTTCCTGGCCATATTTCAAAAATCCAAACTTGAAGATTAAAACATTCCACCATGGCAAAAAACAACACACAAGAAAATTCACTGGCATGTCTAGATTATAGCTGTCAAGGGTGCATAGAGTACCAGGCTGAAAAGCACACCAGAGGGTATGCAGTGTTCAGCTTATCTACTTTCTCCTTATTTCAATTTTGATTTTCCAGTGGCACAAATGTGACAGGGCAGCAGATAGGGCATTTACGCGCACTGCTCTTGTGGGCTCAAATCAGTACTGAGGCCTATCATGGAAATATCTGCAACCACTCTAGCAGTGACTCACTGAGTTTTAAAGGTTAAAATCCTTCCAATATAATAACAACAACAACAAACTGCATATGCCACTGGTTAAAGGGATACATTGTTCTCACCAGACTGTTCTTAATACATCAATGATCTTTTCTCAGAGAGAACATGTGGAGCACCAGCTTCAATGAACGAAGTTAGAGGCTAGAACTGGGCAGGAAATGGTTTTACCAGTCTACAAAAATGGGAACATTTCAACATTATTCCACTCAGCATCAGAACTGGACCAACATTATTAAGAGTAAGCAAGAGAAGTCCCAGAAGGCCAAAGAAAGGAGAGCTGAAGTTCTTTCCTACAACTCTGAAAACATAACTTAAAAGCCCTGTTCTGCATGGAAAATGGGTTTCTCAGTCCTAGGATGACGTATAACATACAGTGGTTGGTTACCATAGTCTCTATTTTCTCTTTGCTTTTTAAAAATGTATAAAAATTAAAATCCCTTCATTGTTGCCCTGAAAAACTTTATAGACAAGAGTGTGAATAAAACAGGCATTTTCCTTACTAAAAAAAAAAAAAAAATAATCAGAGAACCTATCAAACATATTGACATCCCCTACAGAAATCATACCCAGCTCCACGCCTAATGGCCATGTGGGAGATGTATATTCACAGTAGCTGTACTCACAATACCACAGAAATACAAATAAAACCCAACCGATTACAAGTTAGTCTATGCAATAACTCAGTCTGTTTTCAATAAAAAATATTTTCAAGTATAATTTGTTCCTCGTGGTAGTTATTGTTCCTTATAGCTTTTCTTCATGGATAAATGAGGACTTAAAAAGACCAGCACCATAATGCTCTCTAACATAAAAGAAACTCTCATTTTTAGTTTCCACTGAGGCAGCTGGAGTATGAAAAGTTACCTAAACTCATCTGTGTATTTCATTTTAAAACAGCTATTAAAACTATATTTGACTCCTATGAACTTCAGCATTCATGCCTAATTGTACAGGCCTAGTGTCTGCTTATGGATGAAATTTTACAAAGCTTAGCCATAAAAAGGTCAGTCTCTTGGGTCGGACTCTGAAACATTACTCCCTTTCAAATATTCAGTTTACGATACACCTGCCACTATTCATTTCAGTAGTACTATTGTCAAGTAAAGTATTACCCAGCTTGATTTGAAGTACAAAACTAAATCTATTGGATAAAAAGGCAGTGGGAGAAAATGAACATTATGAGAAACGTTTGCAACTTTCTGTTTAAATAGCTAATGCTTCTGCAGAAGAGGACAGAAGGCTGAAATCTTGCAATAGACAGAGTTCTTTGGAAGTTCATTGTGATCCCACAAAAAGATTTTCCATTTAGAAAATGTTTTGAAGCCTGTGTTAACAAGCTTATAGAAACATATACTTTAGTAGGAGCATGTAATACTAACCTCCTACATGGTACTATATATGCATGTGTCTATATAATAACAGTTAGTGAATATTTAGCTTGTTAAATCAATTTTGAAAGATTTTTTCTCATGTATTGAATTAGGAAATAAAAATAAAACAAATAATAAGAAATAACTATGACTGTAAGCAATTATTTTGGAACTTTTTTTTCCTTAAATTTTTCAGATGCCAATTACTTATTACATCTCCTCGTATATTTTCAATTGAGCCGATACCCTGGTGATACACCATTGGATTTGAAACTAAATTTAAATATACAGTATATGAAGAAATCAAAATGACACTCTAATTGAAAAGAAGGAAGGCAATTTTTGTTTATTTATATTGAGGGTAGAGCTAATGAAACAGAAGTATCTTCCCTAGAAACATCAGAAAAGAGTAACAAATTGGTCTGAAAACTGATAGTTAGAATTAACATCTGTTATCTTGGGTACAAAGACATGCTATATCCCCTTTCCAAAATGTTAGTCTAAAAATTTTTTTACAAATTATAAAAATCTGTAAGGCAATTTCTCTTTACTGAAAGACTGTTTCCCCCCTCGAAGACTAAATACATCATCATAAATTGCTCTGATAATCAGTATATTTCTTTATTCTTAAAATTATTGCTAATACTCTTAGTAAACATTTCAAAATAAAATTAAATGACAAATGGAATAGGAAGCAAGCAAGCAAGGGGAACAGTGACCTAACAGCCACAACTGGGACACTCGTAGGAGATGGGTTCAAAGAAGAAACTTGAATCTGACCCAAAACCAGATTATAGCTATGATCTCGCAATAGCAATACCAATAAAACTAAAGAACCCACGGGTAAATGAGCATTTAAACAGAGTAGAAGTGGAGCAATATTAAGGGAGGAGTTTTGAGAACCTTCTCTCCTATGTGCATTGTAGAACAGCAAGTAGACCATTTTCTATGATGAGAAACGTATGCTGACATTTCAACATGTTGAAAAATTATTTGAATTGTGGTCTCACAGCTGGGATAAACAGGATAGCCCTGATCACTGGACTGATACATTGAAGATATCCTGATGCTGGCATGTCCATGGTGTCCTCTGACCATTTTGTGAATTTTATGTTATCCTTTCCTTGTTTATTATGGAAAAACATTCAAAATAAAAATATAACAGCAACGCTGAAGTAGAAGGTGCTTTTTCTATATGTAGAAAGGGCTTAACCTGCTCAAAAAATTGAAATGAAACTCATTTTTGGAACCCTAGGATTACTCAGCTGTGTATGTGTGACTATGTCACTGAAAAAAACTCAGTGTATTCTCTTTCCCTTTTATCTGCCAGAGAGAATTGTCAATAATGACAATTCAAGCTCAGCATAAAGTTTGCTTCTGAATGAAACATATACTTTAAACTGTTGTATGGGCCTTTTCAGTTTCGTTTCAAAGATATAAAATTCATTTCTATGATTCTTGAAAGAATTGACAGTAAAAGCCTATATAAATACATTTTAGTAGATACCAGACTCAGCCACAAAGACCCACCATTAACCACACGGTCTCTGTTAGGCTCATTAGCTCTGAGTCTTGTTTGAAATTCTCTTTGAGAAAGCTTAGCCACAAAGCAAGCAGACTTTTCTTTGCAGATGCATTTTAAGGCAAAAATTACTTGATCTAAATCTTTTCCGTTGTACAACATGTGTTAAGCCTGCAAATTTTACTAAACCAGGTAAGAACAAGATGACTCCAAAGTGTTTAAAATGGATTTATGTGTTGTGCGTGTGTATATGTATATATGTAAACAGTTATCAACTGCAATGACGTATACACTTAAAGTTTATAAGTGGTAATAAAGAAACAGAACAAGTCTGCTAATGGCTAAATTTTATCGAAGAGTTATTTCATACTCATTTTTAATTTCTGAATTTTCAAATATTGTGGGTTTTTCAATCACAAAACTGCAAAATTGACTGAAATGTAAAGTCAAGATATTCATGATCCTACTTTATGCCAAATTATTAAGAATACAAAGCAACCAGCTTCCCCCTCAAGGTACCTCAGCTTTGTTGTGAACTAGTTGAATTTAGAGTGGTTGACAAACCCATTACATGCATTCATATAATCACTGAATGGAAATATATGTTACTTTTGTGAAAATAATAATTTTATTAGCATAGAAAGAATAGAAAGTCATTCAACACCCCACCTCCCTAAAAAAAACCCCTGTTGATACTAAATTTACACAGATAAGTAGTCCAGCATAAGGAACTGTAAAAGTTAAGTCTCAGATGTATTCTTATCTGTTATAGATTCTGCTATAACTGGAAAAAATAAAAGATACCTGTTTACAAATAGAAACTTCTAACATCAAAGTGAAATATAAGTTGAAAAGAATTTCTCTATGATACATTGCTTGATTGGATCATTTGAAAGGAAAGGAGGTTGAGATCTGCCAAACAGAGGGCAACTATTAGTAATGAGAAGCATGACAAGCAGCTTATCTCCTCTGGGACAAGAGTCATTTGTTGTTGGAGGAACATAGTGGGGCCAGCGTGAGGGCAGATTTATATGGCTCTCTCACCAGGGAGACAGGCTACATCAGTATCTATTAAAAAGACAACGCCTCAACTCATTTTGCTATACCACAATACCTAGAAGAATACTGTAGGTTTGAATGCATATTGCTAAATATGGCATTTCCCATCCTGGTCTAAACTTTGTACTAAATTCATTACATGCAGTAAGTAGCTGCATAATCAAGAAAGATAAAAGTTAAAAGGCAGCAGAGATTATCTGAATTTGCAAGCCACATCTGTGGATCTCGTGGGGAAAGCTACAGATCCTTAGATGCAAAGGAAAAAGTGAAGGCAGCTAGAATAACTGTATCCAGTACAGCGCCCACTTTAATTATCAGCGATAGATTTCTATTCATGTAGTTGGGAAGAAACACAACACAGATGCCACTCACAAGTTACCTATGTGGGCGTGATCCACACCAATCAACATCAACTTTGCTGAGGTCTTCTTCAGGCTTACAGTCTATGTGTGGTTTACTTTAGAGTCCTGTCCTGTTTCTTCTCTGAGTGCTATTAAGAAATTCTAATGCTCTTACAGAAATCCAAGTTCCTGAAGATCATAACTGACTAGCAGATACTGTTAATGACACCATGGTAGCACTGCAGCCCTTTGACTTCGCTTCCAAGAGTCTAACAGACCCTTTCACAAGGCATGGATATCCATAGTGTGACACCTCCTGCTTCACAATGTACATTCATACCAACAGTGTTCTGGATAATTATCTAATTATATTGTGGAGTTAGTGCACATGGTTTCACTTTATATCTTCCTTCCCTGTGCTGGCTGCATGGCTTTTGGCAGGCTCATAAAAGATATGACTCAGCCGCTTGTCAGCACAATTTTTATGAGCTAAGAATAATTGAGTAGGAAGCAAGCCTGTCTCTAAAGTAAAATCTTAATTGATTACTAATTTTTGAAACATTGTGCTCGAAGTGGGGTTAGCAGGAGACAGTACAGTAAGTTTCCCAATAATTAGGACGCATGTCTGCTAATCCTCCAGGGTTTTGTGAAATCATCTATACATCTGAAAAATTAAAACAAGTTTCCCTTGCTTCACGGGTGACTAAATTTTTCAACATCCTACTACAAAAATGATGATTTCTTTTTCTTACTTAACTTAAGATCACTATAGATTTACAATAAAATGCCCAAAAGCTAACATGAAAAGCAATACTCCACTGGACTTGGTGCTCCATAAACACAAAAGAAAGCTAACTTTACCTTTGGGCTCCATTCCTTCATGAACGGTTATCCTGAAGTCACTGAGTAACTCAGATTTGCTTAGGATTGAGTACATAAATACCTGTTTAGAGCACTGGCCATTTTCAGCATTTGAATGCAATAGACACATTTAACATGGAGAGGATTACAGTCAGGTATCTACTACTTGTATATATTTGCAGTGAAGTACAGCAAATCCATTCTCATGCGCTCCCAAACTGTCGTTACCTGGCTAACTTATTTGAGAAAACACTTTTAGGTTCGTGTAAGAGCTTTACCTTAATCAAACTGATGAAAAATTTGTGATGACATCTCTATCCTGTTTCCCAGAACAACATTTTTTTACTCCATATTCTCTCGTGCTTTGCCCACCTTAAGGCTGACCACCTTCAATATTAATGTTACCTGCAAAAAAAACCTCAATTAAATTACACAGCACTAATCAGTAGAACAATTCTTTCGTGACAGTATAATTCTGATACAGATGTTCTACAGCACCGATAAGTGCTATAAAGTTAGATGAATCTCAAAATCCTGTTTGTGTAACTTGCACTAAGTAGATCATTCTATGGTTTGTTTATAGCTGGATAAGGGATTCTTTCCAGCTCTATTCAAGCTTTTTATTATTATTATTCATTTCTTACAGAGGGAAAAGAAGTCCATAAAGTCTCTGCCTATTCTTGGTTCACTATTACCTCTTCTAATAGCTTCTTTGGCACAAACATCTTTTGGATGCTCAAAGAAACTTTACTACTTTCTCAAGACATATTCTCTGTTCCATGAATGCTCTCTGTAATTCTACATGAACCACTGTCTGATAGCTAAAAATTCCTCTTTCCACAGAGCATTCCCTTCCAACTAGCATATCACAAAATCTGGTTTACATTAATTGTCTCAGTCCAGCTGCAGTATAAATGAATCACCTATCTTTACTGTTCCTTCTGTTGCCTCATTTTTGCCATTTGCTCCAAGTCAGGATCTAACCCAACTCCAAAATGTGGCAGTGCTCCACTCTGTAGTCATATATTAGAAATTATTTTCTTACCCCAAAACGGCAATAGTTAGTTCTACCACAGACTAATGATTACTTAAGGACTCAAGTGTACCACAATCATTACAAGAATAGCTATATCAGCTGAAAAATATATATTATATAAAGATTTACACACTCCCTTTTCTAATATACCACTGCCTACCGATATGGCTCTAAATCTGATCTATTCGGTATCTTGTAAAATTATGTTAAGACACATTTTTCATGAAGATAAATGGTAATACATTCCATATGCTTCTGTATGTGGCAGAGATATCTCAAAATAAGTCATGTATATGTATTTGCTGTAAGAAAGGAAAATGCTAATATGGTATTCATCAGAAAACAAACAAATGTTGCCATGTTTTTGTTACATGCAATTCCAATTAATGAAAGTACAATGGTTTCACTAGGTAGAGAGCTTTTGGGTTGGTTTTTTTTAAACTTAAATTTAAATTTTATTTAAATAGGCTTCTCTCTTTTTTGGTCTTTTTTGTTGTGGTTTGTTTTTGGTTTTTTCTCAACAAACTGTCTTCCCCACAACTATTGTAGTTTCTAGGACTGTATGTTTCTAGCTGGGATAGAAAAACCAATTCAAATACGTAAAAATTAAGGAATGTTGCATGAGGAAAAAAACCCGCTCAGCACTAGTCTAAACAAGACAAGTCCTGCACTTCATAAACAAACATTTCTATCCACCTCTCCTTTGCTATTTTGCTTTCTAATATGGAACATATATAACTAGCTTTGAGACAATTGGAAGTAAAAGTATGTTTGTGATCATATTATCCACTACCTTTCAAGCATGCAAGAAAAACAAAGCTATTACTTTTACAGCTCAAATTAATCTTTTATGATAAAATAAAATGTCTTTTTAATTAATAAAATTTATTTCTGCTGGCAAAGTCATTTTGGAATCACATGATGGTGAATGTATTCATTCTTTTCTTTGCTTCCTCTGATTTGTTGTGAAGCCTCAAAGCTGCCTGTCACTACCTATTCTGATTCATTAACCTCATTATTGCAAATCAATAAATTTCATCATGCTACTTAAATAAATCAAAATGTAATGCAAGACATAATTTGTGAAATATTTTAGAAAAGATATAACTAATCCTGATGCATGGATTTACATTATGCAGAAATGTTATTCTGTTCTTAATTGGAAGGTTACTTTGTATTAAGAAAATGCTTTTTCCTTCTTCATTTCTCCTGTCCCATCAGCCTTATTGAGGGGACCTAAAAACCAAGGTTATTATTTTAATATTTCAGTTATATATTAATATAACTGACATCGGTAAGTTCAAAATAAATTGAACATGTGATTTGAGAAAGAAAGAATTTCACAATTTCCTAAATTTTGGAGTTATGACATTACTTGGATCTGAAACTTCACATTTGATTTACATTACTAAGTGTTGTGGGAGTTTTGTGCCAGTTTATGGCAAGCTACAAAGGGAAATGATGAATTGACACTGCCATACTCACTGCCTTGTGAAATACCTCAGCATGACCAGATAGGAAGTGAACCACGCCAAACACCAGGTGCCCCTCTTTTTGCTTCTTTTGGCTACTTCCACTACTTCCTTATCCCACAGACCCACAAGTCTTTTTCTGGCCAACAGCAGTAGTGAGGCAGAAATTAGAATATCTGTCCCCACTTTGCACTGAACTAGTCTTTTGTTCCAGGCTTGTATTCTGGTATCTGACAAATCAATAATAAGACCACACAATGCAAATAATAAAAAATTCAATAGAAAACTGCCTAGGGGAAAAAAAAAATTAAAGGTCTTGGCTATAGTTGCTGAACGGAAAATTTGCTCTTACTTTTCTCCCTAGCAGCATATTGGGTTTTTTTAAGCAGAACTAGGAAAAAGATACAGGAATAACAACTTCATTTTAGCCAAAGCCAACTCAAAATAACGTGGTTTGAAAAGATGACAATGTTTCTTGAGATTTGTTTCTGATCACTCTGTTCATACAACATATATAGTGAGCAAGTACATAAACCATGGATTTAAACACAAAGATATTAGAATTTTGTAATACCATGCTAAGCATTATAATGTCTATATGCTTTTTCTGTTTGAAACTCTGGATAATATTTCCATAACTTAGAGGGATCATATGGATAGAAACATGGAAGATTGAAGGGTGCTTTAATTCTGTGAGAACATGGTCCAGCAAGAATCTAAAAACTAGCTGATGAATATCAGTCGTTTCAATTTTATCTGTTTCAGACTGTGATTACTTTTCTTTTGCCCCTTCATATGTTTCAATATTTAGGGTCGTCCAGGTGCACTCCAGTTTTTAATTTCCTAGCTTTCAGATTATGAATGATTTTACTCTGTTGTTTTTTTTAAAGAAAAATATCTGTGTAACAAAGAAAGCCTCTAATATGACAAGATACTATGCGTCAGTAACCAGTGACAGCACACAAATGCAAGATTTTTCTATCATTGTAACACAAACACCCACAGTAAAGAACTTTTAGCTTTGATTTTAGTGCTTGATAAATGAGAAGGAAAAAAGAGTTCATTCACTCAAATATGATAGCGCTGCATGGGTTTTAGTTAACACAAAGAAATAATTACTAATTATTGCATCATTGCAGAAAAAAGATATGATTCTAGATAGCGCTGAAAGAAACCATTCCATTGAATATACTGGCATGTACATGATATGTACACTTACGGGGGTTTAGTGTAGGGATTAACTGAAGGGTTATGTGAAATTTGATGGTTTAGATTTTATAAGGATCTATGGCTGTGAAATCAAGGGAAGTATATGTATTCTTTTTCTTTCTGGTTATCCTGAAACATCTAAATTATACATTTAATCAAGGCCACAATAAAAGGATATTAAAGCATAAATCCTGCATTAAGATTTGCGTATGTAATTACAGTGTTTCACTCGGAAGTCTGTGGCCTTCTCAAAATTTGATACAGAAAATTGGTAACAGTCAATGGGTAGCTAGATGATTTTGGAACACCAAAAAGTACGATCACATATAGAATTTTTCCCCATTTCCACCAAGTGCTGAGCAAAAAAGAAAAAAATAAAAGAAAGAAAGAAAATAAGAGCCCATGAAGATCTGATTCTTAAAGAAAATATGGCAGCCTTAGGCCATCAAAGGTTTTAGCACATATACACAGGTAAAAATCAACTGAAAATACAAAAATATAACTTTATTAAAAGAATGAATAAATTCCTAATTAATAGACTGACATCCATAACATTTATTGAGGCTGTTCATATTTGAACATTTACTGAGGCTGTTCATATTTGTTTCCTTACAGGTAACTATTTAACAACATTGGCAGGCTGTGGAAAGACTGTCTTGCCAAGAAATCATTAGTTGCTGTATAATGAATATTTTACACATATTGTTTATTCTTATATTACTTGACTAACTCAGGCTTAATCCCACCTTTAATTCTATTCTTCACATGTGCCAACTTGCTGCGACTAACAGCTCTACATCTTTGTTAGTGTGAAATCACTAAAGGTGACTTTTAATAAAGCTTGATTCCCCTGTAGGTATCAATGTAAATCAGACAAATGGTGAGGAGAATTTCAAGGAGCAATTTGTCAACACTGATCCACCTCCTTCTTCCCTTACCCCCTGACCGTTCCCTCTCCCTTTCCTTACACGAACACACATACTCTGCCACCCAGGGCAGGCACTTTATCCACAGGAAAGGACTGCAATGAATCACAAAAGATGCAGGATGCACAATTCACCTACTAGTGGAACAAAGCAGAGATATGGGTCAGGAAAATGCAGTGATTAATGACAACCCAGTCAAAGATAAACACAAAACTTTTGATTTCAAATTTCCCAAATGTCAGTTCTACCAAGTATTGTTTTCCACATAATAACTCAACATAGATGAAAATTCAGTTTCTGTCCTGGAAAATAGTGTGTTTGATACTTTCTGAACTAACTTGTCTTCCAGATACTAAACAGAAGGAAAGATCTTTTGACTGGTCTTAAACAGAGGTAGAGGTTAGCTTTCCTTTCTTCCATAAATCACAGAAAAAAGAGGTTTTAATGGTTTTGCCAATCACTCAGCCAAGCTTATGTTATAACCACTTCACCAACATCTAATCTGTCCATCTGCTTGTCCACATAGCCAACCAAATATTCAAAAGAAAGTTTTTGAAATTCAAAGCTTTTTTTTTCATTTTTTTATTTGCAAAAGTGTATTTGTTGCCTTTCTTGAAATGCGTTCCCTGAGCCTCCATTTTAAAAATGCCATGTTTAAATTTTAGCAATTAGGCTTAATTCTATTACACCATATGCATTTTTTATTGTTGTATAAGCATCTGAAAAAAGAGTAAAGTTTAATTCTTCAAATCTGAATAAATCTCAACTATAGAGGTTTTATGGGAGTTACTCCCAACTGAAAAAGAAAAAAGTATCATGTCTTCAGTTGTCAGTAGAAGAGATTAACTTTAGGAAGTTCCTATGTTTATCAGTACAGACATGAAAGGCATCTTACATGAAAGAAAAAGCATCCTTTTTCTGAAATGTTTCAGAATCCAAAAATGAAAAGCCTCCTACTTAGAGCTAGGTAACTACAGATTGACACACTGTTCATTTTAATATAAAACCCCAAACATTCCAATATTTGATAATAAAATATTGTTATATTTCAGTTAATGAAGCTAGTTTAATTTACAGCTCCCTATAATTAAAATTCTACTTGCCTTATAATACCCATCCTAAATGCAGAACTTTGCTTTTCCCTGTAACTCAGCTATCACAATACTTGTCAGTACCTAATATATTCCTTAACCCTTGCTTCCCTTGTCACCGCTGAAGTATTTGCAGATTTCCAAAACATCCATCTTTTTGACAGGACAAGAGGTGGTACACATTTTGTCTGATTTGTCAGCTGGCACACATGAGCCCACAGTGCTTCTTGGAATGATAAAGCCTGATGAATATCACTCATTGCAATTTCATCTGCATTTCAGTGAGGGAACTTACGAGAGTCTCTCTCCTTTAACAGCTGCTGTGCCTATAAGCTCACTCTCCTCTACAACTGATAGAAGTTAGCCAGTGGTTTCAAAAGTTACTGAGGAGACGAAGAATAGCTACCAAAGAAAAGAACAATATTCTGCATCTTTTTTCTACCAGATGTTGGACTAAGCAACTGGGCAAAAATGGGCATTGCAAGTGTGGGAAATGATAAAAATGTCACATCAAACCGCCATTCCTTGATGTTTTAAGGTAGGATGAAGTACACAAAGCTGATGTATTAGAACTCTAACAACAGTACATACGGCATCCCCCAGTCAGCATCTTTAAATGCAGGATACAGCTGTCTGTCTGAAAGCCAGTATGTCCGCAACATTTGGCTCTGAATAACAGCCTAGAATGCATATCCTGCCAGGACAGGTAAGCAGAACTAATGCAGAGAACATACTGTAACGTTAAAAAGTACTTCATTTTTTCTATACAAGCTGGCTTTTGAGCTTGTGCATAAAATAGCCCCCTGAGACTTGGAAATAAAATAATATTGACATTGTGTGCATGGAGCTGTACTTTGAATGAATCAGTGATGTTCATCAATATGGGGAACCCTTACAGTTTAGCACGTATGAACTGAGTATTTCTGAACTCCTTTCATGATTCCTATTCCAGTAAAAGCACAGGATCCAAAGCTATTACAGGAAGGGGTTTATGGTCACTCTCTGGGAGTCAGTCCAATTATGTTGCATCACTAAATGTGTCAGCAGATGTTTACATCATCCGAAGTCAATCAGAGGGAATAAGGAATTAGGGTTTATCAGCATCATCATAGGTCAGTGGAATTGCGTAGTCCATAAATAAAGGGATTAATATATGATTTGTGAAGTGCTATAAGCATTAAACAAGCTTTTGGTGTAAAATACGGACACTACTAAAGAATGCTGTTGAATAATATATCTACCATTTACACTCCATGCATGGAACGGGGAGGAAGAAAATGAAGTCAGAAAAGCTGGGCCATGTGTATCACATAACTTTTTTTTTTTAATGTTCCCCTTGAGCAGAAAGCCTATGTTTTAGTCAAGTCCTCCATTTTTTAAAGTGATGTAGGGAAATGAATTTATCATTTCCCTCAAAGGTAGTTGATGTGTCACTGCTTCTGATTTTAGCATGCATCCCACGGGTCAACAAAGAGACCCACCCAATGAATTAATTTTTATCTTTTCAATTAAAGGCAAGGAGTTAGAATGGGGAAAAAGAACTTGCAAAAGAGGAGGGAAATGATTCAGAACTGTACTCCTTGTGAACTATAAAGAGATAGCATGTTAGGAAAGAGATGTATATACAGTTTCACATGCAGAATGCTGGCCAAATGTCAAGGAACTGAAGGAGAGCAATTGAGAAAAATGTATATTGAAAACGTAATTCTAAAGACAGAACACTTGAGCCAAGGATTGAATAACTAATTGAAAGGAGGTTTGATATAAAGGCCAAATAATTAAGCCTTCAACAGGAAAAATTTACCGGCTGAGACTACACCGCTGATAAATGAAAGACATCTGGGATGAAAAAAAAAAAAAAGAGGTACTGTTGAAAACAGCATCGAATTTTGAGAACTGGATAAACTGAAGGTCATAAAAAGGATTACTGTTGGAGACAAGAAAGGACATAAACTGGTCTGTTTGGTGCTGGGGAAAAAGGTATGTAAAACACAAACATACAGATGAAAGACTACAGTGCTTCTTGAGAAGATTGGTCAAAAATAAGGGGGAAAAAACAGAACACAACACTAGATATTATTGTCAAAGTGGAAATCACCCAGAAATAAAGAAAATTGGCTATAGTACTTATACAAAGATGAAGGAGGCAATAATCCTGCACAAGAGAAAACAAATTCTGTGCCAGATAGACAAAATACACCTGAGGAAAAGAAGAAACTATAGCTCTGACATGGCACCCAAAGTTAACTATGGCTGTCAAAGTTAAATGACATTGCAAAACTAAATGGCATAACCTTCTCCAAACCTGGAAGCAGTTATCTAGATAAAATTTTGTCAGTGTTGAATAAAGCTGAAGTTTCTTACATTGGTTCATACAACTATGTGTTCACATATTCCTGAATAGTATTAGTTTTTTCCCCAAAAGATGTTGGTAATAAGCTTAGCATGGTGTTCACTATTACCCCCCCAAATCCTCTCCCACTGAACCACTGCCACCATTTTTAGCTTATTTCACTATGTTGATTCCACGTCATTTTTACAATTTGTCATTCTGAATTCTGGTTCTGTCCTTCCTTTTAACTTGCCCTCATCATCCTTAAAGCTTATAAACACACAGTTCCATCATCAGAAAAACATTAAGAGCAGTTATTTTCATACAGCAGGTCTGAAAACATGTATTACTTAGCAAAAAAAAATCAGCTTAAGTAATTAATTCAATTAAGAAAACAGAACAGATGAGAATCAATGTGAGTCACTAAAGAAAATTATACCCAAAAAGAACAACAGTATGGAGTCATTTAGAAAACAGTAGGTTTATTTGCCAGGAGAAAAATTATTGCAGTCAGAATCTGAAAATAGCAGGACTCTGAAAAGGGGACCACAGAGGTAGTAGTCATAGGCCCTCCAAGTCAGGTGTTTGTAGGTTCTAGAACAGTTACTATACAATTTTGAGTCCAAATAAAAGGCAGGAAGTAGAAAATAGTTTTGGAATAATTCCACTCCACCTTAAAAACTTAATGTAGATTGCTCACCCAACCTCCCTGCAGCCTTTGATAAGTCAGTTTCTATTCATTAAACCTTATCAACCAGGTTTAAAGATCCTTTATCAGTCATCCATAAAATAATTAGGAGTCAATTCTTAACCAGAAACAAGCATTCCTCAAATAAGTTTAAGTAAGTAGTTTATATTAACACTCTACACTCAGTTTCAGGTTTTGAATGACCCAGTAGGGTTCCCAGTGAGGATGCTTCTGATATGAACACTCTGCTGGGTACAAAGATTACTTTTGTAACCACAGTATAGACAACCACAGACGTTAAACAATCTTTAAGTACACACCCTTGTGCATTATGATCAGAATGTTACAACAATAATAGCAATCTTTCTGATCCATATGACCCAGATAACAGACAACCACTTGTATTTGATCTTCTAAGTTGATCTTCTAAGTTCAGGCTCTTCCAAGTTCAAGAAAATTTGCAGTATAACATAAGCTGATAAACACAGACTTGAGGGCAGACTTTCAAATACATTTAGGCTCCAACAGAATATCCAGTGCAATTTAAATAAGCACATGAGGTATCAAGTTTTATGATAACCTTTTCACCTATCACCATGGTTGAATCTACCTTTGTAGACATCATCTGTGGGTACGGGGTCTTTTTAAGGTAGGCTAAAAGCAGCACCAGGGAAACAGAGACACTACCTACACTGTCCGCTGTTTCTTACCACTTCTATAGTCACACAGAGTTGAGCAGAAGACAACTAGCTTTCAGTAGTTAAGTATTTGGATTATTAGCTAAAAGAGCTGCAACAAAAAGTAAGAAGGAAGAGATCTGTAAAGATTTGTACAAATAAGCAGTCCTCTTTAGCCTCTTTCAGAAAAATACTGTTTATTGACAGATAATTCTAAAGATTAATATTTCCATACAGATACATGAAGACTTGTGTTACTGCATCAGAAATAAACCTATTTCATCCACAACATACTAGAAGGGAAGAGTATCCTCAATGCATTTAATGCAAGTCAAAACTGCACCTAAGAACACTACTTAGGGAAGAGGTCAGAAGAAAAAACATCACTCATAACTGTAAATCTCCCTCAGTTTCATTCTGATGTTATTAGAACTGCTTCTAAATTTACCATCCTTGACATCAAGTAAACAGACCAATTAATTTTTCATCTTGATAATAGCCTTTAAACTTATAGACAACAAGATGGACTGACCTCTCAAACCTTCACAATCATTTTTCAAATCTTTAATGGTATAAGATAATTTAATAAAGTCTATTTGTAGCTGAGTTGAGAGACAACTATTTTACAATGGAAAAGGCTATTCTTAAATAATTTCTGATTTCTTTCTTATAATATAAAATCAGAATAAATATTTATTTTAGAGTTTTCTATTGACATCAGTGATTACATTGATACACCAGAGGGTCATGCTGCCATCCAGAGGTACTTCGACAGGCTGGAGAAATGGGCTAACAGGAATCTCAGGGAGTTCAACAAGGGGAAGTGAAAAGTCCTTCAACCTGTGGAGGAACAACCCATGCACCAGTATATGCTGGGGATCACCCAGCTTGAAAGCTGCGTGGCAGAAAAGGACCTGAGGGTCCTGGTAGACATAAAGCTGAACATGAGCCAGTGATGTGTCTTTGCAGCAAAGGCCAGTGGTATCCTGGGCTGCGTTAGGCAAAGTATTGCCAGCAGTTTGAGGGAAGTGATCCTTCCCCTCTACTCAGCACTGATGAGGCCACAACCTGGAGTACTTTGTGCAGTTCTGGGCTCCCCAGAGAGCCGTGGGACATATTGGAGAGAGTCCAGTGAAGGGCCACTAAGATGATTAAGGGACAGGAGCGTCTCTCCCTTGAGGAAAGGCTAAGAGAGTTTGCACTGTTCAGTCTGGAGAAGAGGAGACTCAGGGGGATCTTATCAATCTATATAAATACCTGAAGGGAGGGTGCAAAGAGGACGGAGCCATGCTCTTTTCCATGGTGCCCAGTGACAGGACCAGAGGCAATGGGCACCAACTGAAACACAGGAGGTTGCCTCTGAATATCAGGAAATGCTTTTTTACTGTGAGGGTGACTGAGCACTGGCACTGGAGATCTTCAAAAGCCATCTGGACACAGCTCAATTTTGTCTAACATGATTCGAGGAAATGGGAGAATATCTATATGTGAAGTCAATATTAAGCCTTCAGTGAAGTGGAACTCATGAAGAGTTTGAAGAGAATACTAAAGTTTACTACATTAATCAATCTATGAACTTCTATTTCTTCAACAAATATAAAGCTGAATCCAGCAAATAGATTACCTTATTCATTACAATTACAGCTATTTAATTGGTTTCAGATGTGTAATTCAAAAAGAAAAAAAATGCTATTTTCCTGAGTACAGACTAAATATTTTGGTTTCCTTCAGAAACCTTCTAAAAGCTCCCAGATCACAGATACTTTTTTTCCCCATAGTTTTTTTCTTCCATCTGGTTATAATATATGGGATACCGAGTGAATTATTTCAAAACAGTTTGGCATTGCTATCTTTTCCATTTATGATGGTTGCTGATTGAGGTGGCATGTTACCAAGCAAGGACATTTGGAACATTATGGTTTGTCTGAATTATGGTTTGTCAAGAACCAAAGTAACTCAATATATGATTTATACTTCTTTCAGTTATTTTGACACAAATCTACGTATAGATTGTTTATAGGGCAACAAAAATACACATTTTTTACCCAAAATCAGCAAAAAAAGGTCAACTTAAAATGAAAACAAGGTGGTTTATATCAAAATGGATTATGGTGCAATCAGAAAAAGCATACATATAGATGAATTAAGTAAAAAGGTAAAAGTAAAAATTAAAGCATACATAAAACTCCATAACACTTTCTTAGGGTGTGCATCCTAATCAGTCATTTATCTTCTTTTATCACTAATGCGAATTATGTTGGAACCTGAAAATATATTACATAATAGACTGAGAATACCACTTATTTCTTGGACAAAATTATGAGTGTAATACTAGAAAAGACTTTCTAGTTCTTTTAGTTCAATCCCCTCCTTTTGCAGTTATTGCCCTATAGAATTCCCTTCATAATCTTACTGAGTTGCATCTTGAAAGTAGTCACTCTGATTAGGAGTTAACCTAATTGCTTTAAAATAAGGTTACAACTTTTTTGCATTTAAATTTTTCTGTGATTTTTTTTAGATAAATGCAGTAGTAGCCAGTTTGCTTATTTGTTCTCGTGCTAATACTATCCTTTAGCTTGCTTTCTTTTATGGTGTATGCCCCACTAAGGTTTTTTCTAATCCACACAAATCTATCCCCCCTTCTTTGCCTTAGCTTTGCCAGACCAAACAAGCCAACTTCTTGTGCTCCGTTCTTTCTCCGTGCTTTTACAATTGTCTCTCCATTCCCTTAATCTTTCTGATAAGTATACCCATGTCGCTTTTTCACCCGGCATGCATTTTCTATAGGAGTTATTCAAATTGCACACAGCTTTTGCACAGCCTTGAACAATGGCATTACTGTCTTTCTAATTTCTATTAGAAGTATCTTATCCAGTAAACTCTAAATCACTTTTTCAAGGTTTCCTCACACTCAATCTGTGTTGAACACAGATTTTTTTATTTATTGCTTCTGACCCTAAGCCTACAGCAGATATTCTTACTGCTAGTCTCTAAGAAAACAGCTTTATCATATCCGATCTTAACCCATTTCTTTTATACCAATGCTCAGTCATTCAAATTAGATTCTTGTACTGACAGCTAGTTTAATCAGCATGTGTCTATTTTTAAATGCCAAGGTCATTAACAAAACTATGAAACAAGAACATTTGCAAAACTCTTCCTTCAGGTTCATCATTTATAAGCTCATGCCAGTCTGAGTACAAGCCAGCGTCTGACACTTAATACTGTTAACTTCTGCCAGCATAGGATCTTTCTTACCATTTCATTATTCCCTGTCCTCCATGATAGTTTCATATGTGGTGCTGAATGCCAGATTCATCACAAAAACGCCAGAGAAGTCTTAATTTTGACTCTTCTATTTTTCAGATTTTTGTCTACAGATGATCAGACATTTTAAATGAAATAAATTTGCTCACCACATATGTAGTGATTTGCAATTGGTAAAGTTGTACTGCATTTTTTTGTGTTTTCCATGTTTCCTTCATAATTCTTCTGAAATTTGCATCCTATTGAGGTTATGACAAATTTTGGTGTAGTTCCTGTATGATATTATTTCCCTCTCTTTCCCCATCTTCAGTGCAAGTACTGGATTTGTAATTCTCTAAAAAACCACGTTTGAAGTAATCAGTTTAAATGCAACTGCTACCCTGCATTCAGTCAAAACATTATTCACAATATATTTTTACACATTGTATATTATTCTTTTTTGCATATAACAATTATCAAACCTTCCTATGGGACTGCTCACTAGAACACATAGGCTAAAATTCCATTTTGACATGATTCATATTTCTTAGAGCTCAAGGTACTGAAGTAGTGAAGGTACTTTACTGTTTAGATAAACACACTGTACTTAAGAGGACAAAAGGTTAATTTTTCCCTGAAGCTACTGAAAACTTGTTATCAACACCTATGTTTATGTGTGCGCAATCTTTCAATGAGGTAATATGTAAAGTGAGTGACCACCATTCCGAGTCTAAATCACCTACTTCCTCTGAGTCATTTTCAAAAATATGAAGCTAAAAGAAGTTAAGAGGAAGATTCACAAAAAAGGTTTCCTCACAGCCAGTTTGCTGATGGATGACCTATCTCACAAGTATTAATCTGCGCAGAGAAAATTCACAACCATTACATTTTGTCCATTGAGCCAAAATTCATATTAAAAAAAAAAAAAAAAGAAACAATATCCAAGCCCTCCTCTTTCCTGAAGGTACACTACATCTTGCTGTGATAAATGTTAAATGAAGAAAGTTCCTGCTGAGATTGAATAGCTGTTGCCACAGCAGGAAAAGAAAGTGGTGGGGTTTTCTCCTTTCCAGAAGTGTCATGCCCTTTAGCTGGCACTCTTTGTAACTATCTCACATATGTAGCAAATTTGCTGAGTATACCCATAAACAATATTACAATCACCAAGCCTATCAAATTGCTTCTGATTTTTTAATTTAACATTTCCCCAGCAATTACCAAGAAACATGACCAATTTTTCCAACAATATCCAGAAACAATTTCCAGCTGAACAAATAAATTATAGGTGAGAAAATTAGTCAGAGAGAGCATTGGTTTAATCTTTGAGAATGATGAAGACAGTAAGTGTAACACTGTAATTCACAGCTAATTAAAACTTACTCTCACAACCAAGTAATCTTAAAAATCCCTTAGAGATCATTTGAAATGTCTTGAAATTAATTAATCAAAATTAATTGCTTTTCCTGTCCCATCTTAAAAAGGGAAACGTGGAGGGTCATATTTAAAAATAGATTAGAATTAGAACTAATAAGAATGTTTTCTCTAACGTTTTCCAAGCAAACGTTAAGGGAAGGTTTTGCAGAGTTTATTTTTATAAGAAATAGATGAATGGTTTTGAATAGAAATGCACATTCAAAATTCCCCCTGCATTAATTTGTAAAACAACATTAACTTTTTAATTTAAGTATGTATGAGCTACCCATCCATTTAGATACCCTCACTTTGTTCCAAAACATTTATTCTCAGTTGACTACAGATTTCATATAAACCTACAACTTTGGTCACAAAAAAAAATGTGTATTTTTACCAGATCTCAGTTTAGGCTATTTTAAAATATTTTTAGCAGAACATTTGAAGCTTCAGCCATCTTTTGAACTCTTCCATAAAACAGACAAGAACACTGATTCTACTACTGATCTATACTTTTCCAGTTAGTTTTATGGCTTTCAAGATAAGAAGCCTTAGAACAGGTCTGCTAAGACGATACAGGTGTGCTTAGACCTGCATATCTTAGAGTCTAGTCATAATGCAACTCCATTTAGATATTTCTGATAAAAGTTTCTTCCAATTTCCATTTTACAGAAAGTTTTCCAAAACATAAGAGATATACCCAAAATAAAAGTTTGGAAAACAGACAGGTCTAAAATGATATGCCATTAGCTTTGGGACAGCCTTTTCAGATTTGGATTTTTACAGACAGCAAAGTTAAAATTCTTAGATGTGAATTACATGTATGTTTGAATATTAAGAAATGTTACAAAGACATTGAAACCAGAAAACTGCTATTATTATAACCTGTAGAAGCGTATTGCCCACAAAAAATGTAACAACATTGTAGTATATTTGGTTTGAGACATAAGAAATAAACAGTACCTTTGGTAACACCTATTTACTTCCATAAAGTTATTTCCTTTTCCTCAAATTTTAATACAGACACACAACACTGTCAAATTAAAATTCAGCTCATTGTTTTGAGATGTAACTACCAAATTCTATTGGAAAGCTACTAATTTCACAGGTTAGCACAGGCTTCCCTAGTCATCTGTACAATTAAGATGGACAAAACACTTGACTACAAAAGTAGAGAAAGATTTTTTTAGATTCAGACATAACAATGAGAATGGAAATGTTTCTATAAGCACACCAAAAATTATGACATTTAAATCTGATTTAAAATCTAAGAAAAACAGTACATATACCCTGAGCTACCACAAAATAATGTGGGAAGCTGCCACTTGGTGGCTACAAAACTCACAAGCACGTCTATGTTCACAGCTTTGGCACCTGATTCGAATTTGAGTAGTTCTTTCCAATTGTCATCATCTTACCTTACAGGGTTTCTACTAAATACAGAGTTGCGGTTCCCATTAGTGCAGACTATGAGCACTTGACAGGCATGCTGTTGAAATGTGCAACAGATTACACAATCCTCCCTTGGCCAAGGGGAAATAAAGACAAAAAAAACCCCACCCAACCTTAATCTTTGAATTGAAAATATTCTTGCTGATTAAAAATACTATGAAATGAACAGAGTAAGTTATAAAATTTCATAATTTTGTTACCTGAGGGCTCAGTCCAACAACTTGCTAAAAGACTGTAGAGTACATTTGGTGAAAGCCTTCTGACACCAGCAGTATCTTTGTAATTGAGGTTTTACAGAGGAGATGCATTCATTAAGCCTAACATTATGAGCTTAGAAAAAGAAGGCTAATCTTGAGTCTTTTAAGGATGTATTTAAGAAAACTAAATTAGGAAATATATACATTTAAGGGGAAAGATGTCATTAACTCTGAACTGTTCTCCATGATGTAGTCTCTAATTACCACTCCATCATATTATAGCACATTTTAATCTGCAACCTGTTCCAGCGTCTCACCACCCTCACCATAAAAAATTTCTTCCTTATGTCCAACCTAAATCTACCCTCTTGCAGTTTAAAACCATTGCCCCTTGTCCTGTCACTACAGGCCTTGGCGAAAAGTCTCTCTTTCTTTCTTATAAGCCCCCTTTAAGCACTGAAAGCCCACAATAAGGTCTCTCTGAAGCCTTCTCTTCTCCAGGCTGAACAATCCCAACTCTCTCAGTCTTTCTTCATAGGAGAGGTGTTCCAGCCCTCTGATCATTTTCATGACTCTCCTCTGGACCCGCTCTAACAGGTCCATGTCTTTCTTGTGTGGGGGTCCCAGAGCTGGATGCAGTACTCCAGGTGGGGTTTCACAAGAACAGAGTAGGGAGGGAGAATCACCTCCCTTGACCTGCTGGCCAAGCTTCTTTTTATGCAGCCCAGGATGTGATTGGCTTTCTGGCCTGCAAGAGCACATCGCCGACTCATGTCCAATTTTTCATCCACCAGTATCTATCCCCAAGTCCTCCTCCACAGGGGTGCTCTCAATCCGTTCATCCCCCAGTCTATATTGACTTTGGGGATTGCCCCAATCCAGGTGCAGGACCTTGCACTTGGCCTTGTTGAACTTCATGAGATTCGCATGGGCCCACTCCTCAAGCCTGTCAAGGTCCCTCTGGATGGCATCCCTTTCCCTCTAGCGAATCAATTGCACCACTCAGCTTGGTGTCATCTGCAGACTTGCTGAGGGTGCACTCAATCCCACTGTCTGTGTTATTGATGAAGATATTAAATAGTATTCATCCCAGTACAGACCCTTGAGGGACACCACTTGCTACTAGTTTCCACTTGGACATTGGGCCTGTACTTGGACATTGAGACTGTAAGTCTTTGGACACATCCAGTTGCCATCATAGGACAGACAGGTGATGTTGAGGTGAGCTATTCTAAAGCTTGCTTCTCTTAACTCTTAGATTTTAAACTTGAGAATTGAGAATCAGAGGCAGCATAGATCATATTCCAAAGCTAGCTGAAATATTAAGAATCCATGTGATTTTTTTCATTTTGAAAAATAATCTTTAGAACCAATCGTGTATGCTCAGTATAACTCTCAAAACAGTAGCTGACATATAGTTAGTCATTTGCATTCATTTCATTACCCTTTGGCCTTTGTACTACTTTCATAGGTAGCTTATGCCACCCTTTTCACAGATATTCTGACAGCAAATATTTTTAAAAGGCCAATGGAAGGGATAAGGAAGTGGGGGGATATTTTATACTTTATGACATAAACTTTTTAAAATTGAGAAACTGAAAAATTACAGTATAAAAATTATAATTCCTTATAATTCTGTATGATCCAACTATGTTTAGAAAAAGAGGGCTATCTAATTTTAGTCACTAGTAACAGCCCAGCCACTATAATTTTTATCTACCGAAAATACAAATTCTTTGTTTAACCTCTGAGTAGTTCAGGAAAAGCAGAATATAAAGATTAGTCATTAAAAGCAAAAGATGCTTTGTAGTAAGAAATATATTTAACTGATACTGATAAATACAGCAAGTGGAAATTCATTTGAGGCTTCGACCTCTGTTAGCCTGTGTTAGTAGATCTATTTGACCTACTGTTTAGCTAGTATAGATAGAACAATTGCTGAGTGAGAACAGGCTTCTGTGTAAGCTCTACACATCTAAAATAATAATTTAAAAAGTGCTATGCCATACTCCAAGCAATATTTTTTAATAACTGAAGCTAATCAGGGATCTGCAAAGATACAGTTACAAGTTTTAACATGCCCTAAAGGGATATTAGCTTTCTCCTAAATATACAAAAAATATTAGCATGAAAAAAATATTTTTAAGGAAGATAGTTATGTAAATTATTAACTTTTACATTTAAATTAAGTATCTAGAGACTGAGATTGTCTCTGTGTGTGTGTCTCTTATCTTTTACACTGAGATGAAAACATGGGTAGTTTCTTTCTGTACTTTTTTCAAAGAGGTTAAGAGCAATTTGTATTCTGTACGTCAATGTCCCACTTTAATCTATATAAGATTAAGAAAAATGTCACACCTAGTTAGAGACATAGTAAATGAACAGCTGTGTAATAAAACATGTACATTGCGGGAAATGAGATACATGGGTCATGTAAAAAGCTATTTTGTCCACATAACAAGGAGTCACGTCTGTAATGGCGTTATTTTCATTCACTGGAGTAAAGCTGTTCAGACTCACATCTCAGGCAATCAGCAGCCGTGCTTGGTGCTACTGAAGTACAAATTTCTATAAGCTTCTTTGTGAAGTTCAAAATAGCAGAAATACAGCACTTTCTATGATTACAGCAATTTCTCTGTAATATCTAAAAATGTAAGGATATAGAAAAAATTTCAACTCTTGGCGAAAATACATAGCTGGAATATGTTGTTTGGTAAGTGCTATGTGAACCTATCATAAGAAATAATTATTTTCTTATACTTCATAGTTCATAAATATGCCATTTGGCTAAAGACAAAGTTTACGTGTAAATGTTTTTCATCAAATTTTGCATACACTCACTACAAAATGTGATTTTTATCATTTTACTTAGATAGCATTATTAATGACAGAGGTTATTAACAAAACAATAAGTGAGCTGAGTCAGAATTACACTCAGAAATTGCCAGTTGTACATTTTTCATTTGTGACATTGGAGCTGTTTGATTCAACCCAAATATTCTTCATGGAATGAACTCAAAAATTCTATATTCAGAAATTTAACATTTCAGGGCAAATGTCTAGCTCTGATATAATTCACTTTTTACTCCTGTGACACTTGCTTAGGGCATATAGATACATAAATACAAACATAGATACATACACATACACACACATGTGTATATATATTTTTTTAATACATATATACAGCTTTTGACTAGAAAAAGGAGAGGGTTATTAAAAAATATACAAAGTCTTCAGCTAAATTCCTCTATTATTCCCTTTATTTTCTGCCATCACACTTCTCCTTTCTTCTCTCCAGGTATGGTCTTTTATGTATGTCTAGTTTATGCCTTTTTATTTTTGTATATTACAGCTAGATTGTGTAAAACTTCTTCATGTACAAGGGCTTAAGAATGGCAGTGAGATATCTCTATTCCATATTTTCGGTCGATTTTTAAACCTAGAGATCACAATTTGATATATTCTGTATTTTATCAGAATTAACATAGCTATACTGAATTTCATTCTCATTTAAGAGTGGTGATTACGTAAACTACAATAAAATGTGAGTTTATAGAGTAAACTGATTTAATTTCTTTTCTACATTGAGCTGATGTTTCTAAACCATGCTGACATCTAACATACAAGTATGTGTTTTATAGATAACAAGGTAGCAAGGCAATATTCACAGATGAACAACACAGGGCTTATGGTTTTATTCCTTGAGCATCATTATTTGTACCTAGGTTTGATGCAGTTTGTGGCTCTAATTCTGGTTAGGCTAAAATCTTGAGGTGGCTAGTTATTGTGCTATTTGATGCTAGAGGAGGCAAGTGGGGTTCCTTAATACTTTGCTGCCATCGTGTGGCTGGTGAGATAAATAAAACGATGGGGAGGAAAATCAACTATCAAAATAACAGGCCTCGACAGCCTATCTGGAAGACAGAGATTGGATCCCAAGTGATGTTAGTAACTTAACAACGAGCTGACTGACTGGACAGCAAGACTGAGCTGTTTTTTAGAACTGTGACATTTAGTCACTGCCATTTTCCGAAAATATCCACAACAAATGTTATGGCTCACTTCTCTCTTTCAGGTTCTCTAAGACACCAGTGTTTAAACTGTGCCTGCTCCAGGTAGCATTTATCACCTCTTCAACTAGCAAAAGCATCTGACTTGCATTCAGTACCTTTCTGCATAAAGCCCTGAAGAAAAAGTTCTACAATGCCCACAGTAGTAATTACTATGATCAAAACCAGCTGTTCTCAGAAATACCAGGTTTTAGAGTCATAGCAGCACTTATCCTGATGAACCTAGGGTCAATTAAAAATTGATAAAGCAAAATAAACTACGGCACTGAGCCTTACTCAGTGTTACTAATACCAAATGTGGTCCACTACATAGTATAGTAGAAGAGAATGAACCCCACCTAACTTTCAGTGCCTGTAACTACTCTGGCCAGAATTTCCTCTGTGAGTATTGATGATTCCATTACTTACCCTTAAAAAAAAAAAAAAAGTCTAAAAATTTAAAAAGCATGCTTTAACTGAAGTTCATTTCTGTGGCAGTGTTTGGTGGCAAATGAGTCCACAGAAAGTTGGAGGGAGATGCCCAAGACCTGAAGGATACTTCAGATACTTTGATGTTGACAGAAGAAAAATTATCTGGAGAAGGTATGAGAAAACTAGACTGTATGGGAAGAGTTTGGCTGTTAACTGCAGTTACAATACTGCTGTTATTTTCTTAAGAAAAGTCTAGTCTTGTAGTTGGAATCCTTTTCTAAAATTGTTATGTAGCTTGTGGTATATGACATAATGTGCTCAGTACTCATTTAACAATCCACAAGGCCACTAGTGAGGGATGATTGCGTTTTACCCTTCTGCATCCTTGGATGTTTATCAGAAAATGAGGAATTCCATATGCCAGGCTCTGGAAAGTATTACTTGGCTCACTGATAGATTCTTTTGGCAGTCCTAGTGGCAGGTTTATGGTTACTACTGGGTGTGCTCTTTGGTGAGGTTTGTGTCAGAGATGACTTTATTCTTGAACACCATTTTGGTCTTAGCATGGAAGTATTTATCTAGATTTTGTCTGGTTTAAGTCTTCATTTATTGTATGCTTTTTTATTGTATACAAATAAGAGATATACCATCAGATTGAATACTTTGCAAGTACTCAGTTTCATAAAAAGAACAAACTTCACAATATTCAGTATTTCCTCCCTCCTTACCACAGATGGAAACCAAGATGGAAAAATTTAATCCAGTACACGAACACATTTTTATTAGGAACAAAATAATTGCTATTTGTTCACAGCTTCTTTTTAAAAAATATTCTGATGTAAACCTATTTCATATTACTTAATTATAAAGTCAACAGCTATTAATGTCTTTATTAAAAAATAATATTTTCTTGACTCTCCAAAATCCTACTAGTTCTCCTCAAAAGGTTTTAAAATGCCAAAACCCTAACCGCAAAATAGAATTTTGACTTGGGGAAAAAAAAAAGAGTGTCACGAAGCAAAGACTATTTTTTTAACCGATTTTACTCTAAAAGAATTCAATTTTTATGGTAAGACACAAGTTTAAAGCCCTGGGATGCAGAAATGTAAAACTCCTGTGATAATGCTTTTCAGTCTGCATGCATGCACATGGAGACCATGGTTGAAGTACATGGTTCCCAACATCTATTACAAAATCAAGAAAATTCCAGGAAAATAGAATAGCTTTATTGAAAATACATTGTTCTAAATCTTATAAGAGAACCTTTTCCCTGCCCTTCAACTCTAAAAGGGGGTGGGGGGGAATACCATCTATGCCAAACAGCATAAAACAAACACAAGCACAACAAGCTCTGGGTCAGACCCACAATGGGTAACTGAAATGTATAACATTAACCTTCAGTAAAGACAACAAAAGCAGTAAGCCCTGGTTTTAAATAAATAAATAAATAAATAACACATTAATCGCTAAAAAACACCCAAGTTGTTTTGTTTTCCAAAGAAAGACTATCTGTTACACATAAGGTCTGATGTAGCCAATCCATGTTAGTTTAAGAGATGTTAAAAAAGGAGATATGTAAGACATGTTTATCATTCTAATGAAGAAAAATTGGACAAATTGTTTAGAAAATAATTTGATAGAATATCAGCTTTTTATGCTCAATTTTTTATGCTTAGCCTGAAAGCTGGCTAAGATTTCCTAATAACTGAGAGTGAAACAATTAGGAGTAAAAAACAAACAAACAAACAAAAAACCCCCTACATTTGTAACCTTATTCAAATTTTTAAGACAAGGTTCTTATAAACTTGACATTCAAGATTTCAGAAGTTTTAAACACAAATCAAAATGAATGTTTTCATTCTTGCAGCTCTTACTGTTGGAAATACTGCCATTTTTACAGAAGATGTGCCTTTTTCGTGTATATTTCTGCTATTAAAATAAAAAGTCACTTACTAGAATATTTGAAGAACGTTTACAGAGAGTATGAATGCTGAATGTTGTTAGAGAAAATTCACTGATCATGTGACTAAAAATTTGGGAGAAAAAGTTATGTTGAGCTTTAACACTGAAAATATGAATCTCCTTTTTTTAGCACTATTGTCTTCATAAGTGTGCCAAATTATGTTGTTTATGTTGTTTCTTACTATATACTTCAAAACCCTTGTAAATTTCAGTGTATCCTCCTCTACCTACAATTTTCCAATGTAACACTTGAATCTATTTGTGAGTTCATGAGCCATTTCTCTAGCAGACAAAATCCTGTGTCTCCAACACTGCAGTTGTTTACTATTTTCTGTTTTCTCCAATCCCTTTTTCATTTTAGTTTCTTCTTCTTTGCAACACCTATTTCCTTACCTGAAGAGGACTGGAGTTAGCTATTCTTCATCATTAATGTTTTCCACATTCCTCCTTCAAACTTTGGAATAGGAAGGGAATAGTGCTGCATGCACCAGATATATTTGCATAGAGAAATAGCCTTGTCCTGATAATCAGCTGTCAGTAGTCCATCTCAACCCATTGTCTCTGTCTGTTGTTGCTCCCTATTTCTCTCTCCAGAAACTTGATCGGTGTCACAGAGAGGATTAACAATTACACCGTCTATTAATTGCTTCTCTGATTTCTCAAATGAGTCAACAGCCACCCCACAGCTTGTGAAAAAGTCATCAGTGCTGGACAATCAATATCACAGAAAGATTAACAAAAAGTCTGAAACACATGGCTCAAAGTCTCTAATGCCTATGTTCATTAAAGAAGCAGTTTTCACTTCACATCTATTCTTGAAATCAATAGGAAATGTTGTATTTCTGGAAGAAATTTCTTCCTCTCGGAGAAAAGTTACTTGCTTCGGCATTGCTTGCCTTCAGGAAAAGAACTATAACTCTGTGTTTTGTGTCCCTAGCAATTTTTTTTCTTGTTTTCCCTTGCTAAAAAAACCAAAGCCTTAATCCACTGTGCTGTCATTAATCTTAGGACCTCTGCTAGTAAGACTGTTATTAGGTACAGTCACAGAAGAAAATGTGGTTTCCACCCTCAGCTCCAACCTCATTTCAGAAAGCTAGTGAGATTCACTGAATCTTTTTCCAGGAAGTAGCACAATAGCTTTTCTCAGTAGGTGGTATTCATATCTGGAAATGTGTGGATATTATCCATGTTGGTTAGGACAGAGATAATTTCCTTTACATTTTGCAAGGAAACAACTATTTTCCAATGCCAAGTTGACTTTATTGTGCATAACCAAAATGCCTTGTAAGAAGTTCAAAATTTTCATTTGATACAGTGCCAGGCTTCTGTAAGTCCTCATAAAGTCATTGAAATTCATGATAAATGTCTGTAGTAACAGCAAATATAGAATAAATTCCATTACTTTGTACAGATGTCTGAATTTCTCCCTTGCCCTCAAACCATTTTTGCTTAATGTTTAAAAGGATTTATTCTTCTGATCATTAGTAACTTCATAAATTTTTTATGTTTTTTAAATACTCATTATATTCAATGAAACACTGTACTGTCAAAATAAAAATCCTTCCAAAAATCAACCTCTTGTTTAACTGTGATCTCTGGATATACCTGTCTTTCCTGACCAAAATACTTTCATTTTGCTCTAAATCTAAACTTTGCGTGTCCCAATAATATACTAGTATAGCCCAATATTTTATATATATATATAAAAATGTATATATGTATGAGGATATTAATTTTCATTATTAAGTAAAGAGTATTACAGCTTCTCTTGCTCTTTGGTATAGTCCAGAATAGCACAGATGCTATCAGCAAGAGTCTCAAATTTAAAAAGTAGCAAGACTGAAGCTGTAGGATCAAACCTGAGTATTTATATCCTCTAATTTTAATAAGTACTGTCCTCTAGGGTACCTCTAGGCTGCCTACAAACATTACCGAGGTTAGCATTTCTGTAATTTTAAGAACTACTTCAGCAGCTGACCTTTGTATTAAGTTTATGTCTCTCACATTTAAGAAACTATTTAATGGTTATCATAGAAATCCCCAAATCTAGTAATCGCCTATCAACTTTATTATTATTATTATTGTACTTTTCCTTATTAAATCATAAAAAGGGACAAAACTTTTCTTTCTATAAACAGACTTAAAAAAAAAAAAGGCTTCTAAGTGTTATTGATAACAACTCGTGTTGTCTCTCTTGCATGTGTTATGCATGAAAGTCATAACGACCATAATGATCATCATAGTGAAAATAACAGTATGGATCTCTTAAATATTACATAGAAAGGCCATCAGCCGCAATCTTTTGCACATTCCCACCATAACCATCAACAACAAAGAAACATGCAGGACATTGACAGGGATACCAAATGTAAATAGAAAGGCAAGCCAGCTTTGTTCAAGACAAAATAATCTTCTCCAGAAGTGGATAGCCTAAAGCTGACAGCAGAAAGTGACCAAGAGTGTCTGGTAGAATATTAAACCTGGAGACTTAACAGAGAGTGTGAAGGTAATGGCTATGGGTATGGAGGTAGAGAAGGAAATATATGCATAGCCAATGTAGAAAGCACATGATAGACAGTCAACCTATTACATGGCAAGAGATAAATGAAATAATACCTTCAGTGAAAGTCCTTACATTAATAGGTTACAGAGACAGTCATGAAACCAGTATTTTGGTCATAATTCTTATCTGAATATAATAAAAATGAGGCCCTGTCTGAGCTAGAAGAAATAAATGTTATGAATATCATTAGGAAAAAAAAAAAAGTGGGTATTATATATAAGTTATTTAAAAAAAAAAAAAAGACAAATGAAGAACTATCAAACAGGAGAGATTAAAGGGACCCATCTGAAATACTCAATGAACTCAGTGTTGACTCTCCATAATTAAGCTGCATTGAGAGAAAGAGACAGAATACACCCTAAAAATACATTTCCTCTATCAACCAAATATCAGGAAGAATGACATAAACAGAAATGCTCAGAGAATGATTGTAAGGAAGGAAAGCCTTCTACATAATTGATGATTAGAAATATTTCATTAAGAATAATCAGGGTTTCATTACGAGATCCAGAAAGAAATAAACAGGAAAATGTGCTTACCCTGTAATAAAGCAACAACAAGGAGGCACCATACCATTTAGAAATAAACAAGTCGTTTCTGTGCCCAAGACATAATTAGACTGCTGGTATTCATATTTCTACAGGACTAGGAAATCTAATTGCACAGCTCTCACTCTTCTGTCTAAAAACTAAATTCCCAAGATTAGGAAGAAAGGTAACCCATAAACATTGCTTGCTATTATCTCTTCTAGTATCTGCTAAAACCATTTTTCGTGAAAATTAAGATGCGGTCATTGGATTTTTCACATTGTCTCATTTCCTACACTCTTCTCTATTTGTATTGTGATTTACATAGCTACAGTTGAGTAATAAAATACCTATGTTCATAACTGACAAAACCATTCACTGCAATTCAGTTCTGATCATTCTTTGTTAATGGAAACTCATGCTAATTATTCATTTATACAATCTGGTTTATAGTACAATTTGTATCTACACAAGATACTTAGTCAATCAAGAATAGTTTGATGATTAACTGGAACTGTTCCAAGTATAGAATTTTAGTTAAAGCCACAGTCATCCCATCAGGAAACAAAAACAATTCAGTGGGCTTTAATTAGAATGTTCAAGCAACAAATTCCAATTTTTAAACTATTCATACATAATCTGTAGGTTTTCCACTGGCTATACTATTTTGTTTAAGGTAGTAATCTAACCAGTATATACATATTTTTGAAAGGCCAGAACTTTCTGCAAATCACTACGGCAACAGAGTATCTATCTAACTGCTAGTCATACAAAGGGGGTATTAATTGAGAGTTCTAGTTCTTTACTGGATCTAAGTATGCAAATAGGAAAAAAAATGTTCAAAGGCAAAGCATGGAAATCCAGTATATGTAAACTTGTATGTCTTTAAACAGCTGTGCAAGATCTGCTTTCAAAGTTATAAGACAACATATCAATTTATGACATCCATATAAAGATGAAAATTGGCAACTCTTGAGTCTTTTTATACAAGCATATAGTTACATTTACACTGTAAAACCATGCTTTGTGAAACTTTTTTCCTTACCTTCCCATTCTATTCCTTTCAACACAACAGTTTGAATACCATAAGTTTAAAAAAAAAAAGCATCGAATATAAAAAAATACAGCAGTCAACACTTGGATGAAAGTCAAAGTCCTAGTAAATCTTCTTACACTGTTGCAAAGATTATGTATGTTCTTTTCCTGACATTTTTTAGGCTTTACCTTGCTGGTGTCACATTCAATATTTTGTTGAAGTAAAGTAAAAGAAAGAGGAGGGGGAAAAAGGAAGATGGAATAATCACATGATGAAGGAGATGTGGAAAAAAAAATTTTTATTAATGCGTAATTCAAACTCAATAGTACATTTTCCATCACTTGTTAGTGGCAGGGATCATAAGGTCTAACATGAACTCAGACTTCAAAAAGTCAAATTATAGGTCAATGGAAAAGGAAATGTCTTTGACCCAAACCAATGAACTTCAGTTTATTTTTGGCCTCTGCTAACATCTACTTATAAAGAGGAATGTACCTAGCAAGAGGAAATGTCAGTCTCAGCCCGATCAAACATTTATGCAATTCAAGAATGAGTGTTATTCATTTTTGAAAGACCAGGAAGACCTGTATAATGGATTAGCTGCTTACACTCATCGTATGTAAAACTAAGTAAAACATTCCAAAATATCTGAAAACACATCATGAGACAGAGGATAGGAACCATCACCTTCACTACTATCCTTTGTTTCATATCAGGCAATGCATTAGCTTAAATACATCTAGTTGTTCTGCAGTTGACTAGTTTTTTTCCCTTTCAACAGCTGCTTTGTGGTCCAGACATTAAAAGTGAATATAGTTTTGCAGACAAGAGGCAAAGGAAAGATATTTCCATTCAACATACCCGGAAAGCCACCATCATTTCTGACTTCCTTACTGGTATTAACAGATGCCAAGAAATGAAAGGAACATGAAAACTTTTCTTTTCCTCTAAAAAAAATTAAGCGTTGTCAAACTCTGAGGTGTCAAGAGGAAACGTAACAAAATGATAAATTAAAAGGAACAATACCCAAGGCTAGATAAATCTTTCAGAAATTTTTGGGTGAAATCTGAATCCTTAAGCAGTCGAAATGCTTAAAAAATGTTTTCAAGGTCTGTTTTCAAGTAAGCTGCTATCATTGAGTCCAGGAAAAACAAGTAGGGTGGGGTAGACATAATTCATTAATCTCAGGATAAGCTCAGTTTCTTTAAAATTAACAAACTAATTATTTTTTTAAAAAGTCTATGTACTCTAGCTTTCAATTTCTCAGTACAAGACAAGATAATCTTATAACTTAAACAGAAAACCAGTTACAATTATTACAAACTTTTACACAATGCACAATTCCCACAACCTTTGGAATTTCCAAACCCAAAACGGTTTTTATGGTTAGGGGATTAAAAAAATTAGTGATCTAATGACAAAAAGACTTCAAAACTAATGAGACAAAACCAGAATTATAATTTTCTGGAATAAAAAACTGTATGGAATCATCATATTTCTAGGAAATGTCAGTTGTTTGCAGATGAAGGCTACATAGGAAACTTCCCTTATAGTAGGTTATTCCAACTTTTTTTTTCCTTTCTCTGGAGTACTCGGTACTCATTATCACAAGTCAAGAAAAAGTCCTACTGACTGCTGCAAATCTGTTATTAGAGGTTCTTTCTTGAATATTTCATTTTTTCAGCTATTAATTCCACTCCCATCAGTGAGTAATTCCATTACTTTACAAAAAATGCATTTGTTTTCAAAAAATGCATTTGTTTTCAAATAAAGAGGTTATGAAAAATTGTTAAATTACTGCTTTTTCTCCAAATGCACTAATAGCATTGAGATATTAGGCTTACCTTTTGATCTATCCTTATTTGTATTATTATTTTATATATTTTTGTTTGTTTGTTTTCTTAACTAGAAGACTGTGCCAACCAATTATAGGCCAATAACCTATATGTACGCATATGCTTAAGTGCATAAGATTCTGTTGCTATTTTTAGAGATGGTTTAGGATTCAGATGTAACACTGATATTTTCTGAGGCTTTCTAAAAGCACTCATCCTGCTGAATATGAAGTAATTGAAACTACATTTTAAAAAATACTGTTCTCATCACAGTATACTGTGGTGGACACTGTACAAATATAAGGTAAGAAATGGTTTAGCCTTAACCAGCTTTGGTTATAAATGGAGAAGACATGCTTCCTCTCTATAATAGTAATTAGTGGTATTTTATTCTTTTAGTAATAAATTTTATTAGTAAATTAGTAAAAATTTATCAATAAAAATTACTATTTTCACAGGCTTTTGGTTTTACTTTTTGAGCGTTAAGAGGTAAGCTGGATACAAAAAATAAACTAAACAGAGTAAAATCAAGAGCAGAGATGCAGCCAGTGGAGGACCCACACTGGAATAGATTTTCCTGAGAGGAACTGCAGCCTGTGGAAGGACCTGTGCCACAGCAGAGAAAAGGTGTGATGAGAAAGGGTGGCAGAGAAAAACCATTATGATCTGACTGCAACCCCCCATTTTCCCATCTCCCTGCCCTGCTTGGAGAGGAGGTAGAGGAGCTGGGAATGAATGAGTGAAGCTGATTCTGGCAAAAGGGAAAGGAAAGGTATTATTTTAATGTCTTTTTTTTTTTCCCACTACCTGAAAAATATTTATTTTAATTGGCAAACAATTAAGTCATTCCCCAATTTGATTCTGTTTTGTCTGCACCAGTAACTGGTAAGCAGTTCCCTGGTCTTTAACTTGACCCACAAGCTTTCTCATTCCTGCTCTTCTCATTTCCTCTCCCTGTCCCCTTGCAGGGGAGTGGAGGACTCAGCAAGCGGCTGGGTGGGAGTTTGGCTGTTTGCTGAGGCTAACCCACCACAGCGATCAATAAACTTCCCATCTGACTTTGAAAGTTTTTGCAAAATTGTTCCCTGTAAGTTTCCATTCTCTTATGGCTGTCACTCTCATAGCAAAAAGACCTCTGTTTTCTTCACTGGATTTTCCAAAGCAGAAGTAAGAATTTAATATTTTAATATTTTCAAAAAAACATTTTCAAAAGAGGTGCTGTGGGTGTAGAATTATGACTGTTGCTTGTATGCAGGTTAAATTTATAAGAATTATTGTTGGCATATCCCAACAAGTACAAAATTAAATGTGGAAGCAATAAAAGGGTTTTCTTTTTAAGTGGCTATATCTTAATCTAAATTTATTCTATGCAAAAAAGATAGATTTTTAAGACACTTTAAATTATTTTTATTTTTTAATTTTTTTTTTTTTAATTTCTGATACTGTTTCAGGACAAATTTTAAGGAATGGCCCCTATTTTTATTAACTTGTACATGATACACAAACAAGCTTGCTTGTACGAGGCCTTGAAATGTTAACTTCAACTTTGGCTACTTAAAACTCATTTTGAATTAATATGTCAGAAAACATTGGAAATTTATCTCACTCCTTCAGCTCTATAAATTCTAAGTTAGGTGGATGGTGGTCTTAGTTATAACTCCATTTATCAGGCAGGGCTTGTGCCATGATGACTACGTAGAAGTTTTTGGATGGGTCAGCGCCTGTTCATCCTTTTCTGGAGTTTGTTTTAAAAGTATGTAATAATTTTACCCTCAAAACTAGACTAGACTAGAACCTAAAATGAAAAATCCCAGTTGAAAACAGATAGAAATAGCATCAGTTTTTCTTATCAGAGAGCATACCTTAGCACAGTATTCCAGAACAAGCCTCAGAAACCCAAACTTAATTACTGTCCAACTTTACCCCATTTAACTGTAGAAACAATTTCTCCGTTTGCACTTAAATCATGATATAGCATCAATCCTTCCTTAGCAATCCTCAATCAAGAGGGGCAGTCTTAGTCATTTTTGCCTGTTTAAAACATATTTCCCAGCAGGAACATTAGACTTACCATGAGAGCCATGCTATATACAAATGCTTTTCCTTCTCTCAAATTGGATCGTTTGACCTATTCCATCAAGGTATTTGAGACAACTTCTTTTTGTCAGAGTTAGTTCATTCCCAGAGAACCTGTGCTGAGAATTACGGTGACTGTTTTGTGTGTATAGTTTTGTAACAAAGCCTTATTTTTTTCACCAAGATTTCAGGAGAAGGAAATGAAAATTCAACACAAATATACAAATCCTTTTCCAGGAATGCCTGCAACTACCAAACAAAACTCAAGATATTCAGGTTTTATAGTCTGAAGAATGTCGTCTTCTTTAAGTGTCAGAATGAGGTAGAACCTCTGTAGGCTTTACAAGTAGTCCATCTTCTCATGAGTCTTGAAAAGCTCTAGTCATCGCTGGGACATCTTTTGCTCTTCACTATGTACCCCAGGATGTGCAGAGTAACAGCTGCTTCGTTAC
The DNA here is from genome assembly GCF_018139145.2 of Gymnogyps californianus. NCBI lineage: Eukaryota > Metazoa > Chordata > Aves > Accipitriformes > Cathartidae > Gymnogyps > Gymnogyps californianus. The sequence goes on along the minus strand of NC_059472.1, from coordinate 105,477,832 downwards.
TGCGTGTGACATCGGGTATAATGCATGGCACTGAAATATTTTACCCAGTGGAATCCCGTCACTTTACCACAAGTCACAATATCTGAGTGGTGCTGTAGACTTCTCTGGAGAAGGATCGCCAAATTAATCCGTCAACTGCTTTCATTTTCAACCACTGCTCCATTAAGTAGTGCTGTCTGGTAGCTAAAAGAGCTGGCTGGTGTGATATTAAAACATTCTATGCATGCATGGCTGTTTTTAACTGATTTAAAAGTATTTTTAAATGATTTAAAAGTATGTTAGCATATTACATAATTGCCAACAAAGAAGTTGGTCCATCTGTACAGATTCTCCCAATGAAATTATACAGAAGCAGGGCTACATCATTTTGTATAACAGTAAGTCTTTTCCTCTGAGCAGCAAAATGTGTTTTTAATTTCTTAAATACGTGAGAAGAGGAGTCAAGACCATCCATGAAATAATAAGATGCAATTGCTAGCAACAATGGAGAATAAACACCATAATGATTAATCAAGAGAGATGGTCAAATTCAACCTTCACAAGTCGCATAATGTAAGACTAAATTCACACAATTACTGGAAGCCTTTGGCTGGGTTTATGGAACAATATTAACAAAAATAGTGTTCAAATAATTTTAACTAGCAAACCTATTTGTAGTAGTGTTATTTTCCCTGTGTCTCTCATAATATCTACAACACTTCAAGGTCAATATAAAAGAAAGCATTTCATTTAAATATCTTAAAAATGACGGCCCTAATCTAGGAAAGAATATGGACTCATCAAGATGAGAAAATAAGAGACAAAGCAACAAAGATTAAAAGACTGATGAAACAAAATTGGACAGGTAAGATGATAGATAGACTGAAGTCAGTATTGGAAGACTAATTGAAAGTCATTGAGGCTGTATTATGTATTATTCCTAAAACTGGAAGGCAACTTGAAGAAAGGTCTGGGGTCATTTGCAGACAGGGGGGCATGAAAATGTTGAAGTAACAGATCTGAAAGTGGTCTCCAGGAATAAAAGCTAGGAATAAAGAAGCAGCAAGGAGTCAACATTCACTTTTTTCTGCAGAGCCCTCCTATGTTCCATCTCATGATGGCATTTGGACAGTTGTTTATGTTCCTTAGGAGTGCAAATCCTGGCTGTGTAGATTTCTTTTATCAAAAGATCTTCCACTTCCACAAATGCCTATCTGTACAAGCCCAGAGGAGCACAGGGACACAATGGCAGGCAGGGACCCAAATCAACAATTCCCGAAGAAGGAACACCCTGTCTGGGCCCCTCCCAGGGCTGTCCCAGCACAGCCTCAGCTGTGGCCAGGGTCAAGGTGAAAACCATCATGATGAGTCATCTAGAGCAGCTCTCTGGATTACCTTTTGCACTAAGGGTTGCGGCCTAGGGGTTGGACACATTATGGGATGCAGAGGAAAAGCAGCTGGGGATCACACAGGATTTATTATAGGGTGCTTAGGGGAAGAACCAAAGGTGGGACAAGGGAGAGGCTTAGGTGATGCGGGAGAGGAACAAGAGTGGGCAAATAGAGGGGTAAGGTAATAAAAGGGCCCGTCACGTGTGAATAGTGGTCTGGTCTGTATGCTTGTCTGGCCAAGCCTTGTGTCTGATCAGTGCAGCCTGTCCTATCTTCTTATTAAATTCCTTTCTAACTCTTTCCTGGGGGAGGGGCTGTCTATTCTGTGTGTATGTGTGTATATGGGGGGTGTGAGTGCAGCCACTGGAGTCAAACCATGGGCTGGAGGGCCCATGTATGCATGGTGCCAGTAACTCAAGCAAGTGTGGGTGTGCGAGTGAGTGGGTGATCACTAGCAATGATCAAGACGGATTAGCTGATAAACAGGTGAAGTAGCCTGAGAGCAAGGGGGTGAGTGGGTGCGTAACAGCCAGCTCTGTGCGCAAGAGTGTCTATCTCTAAGAGCACAGGGGGTCAGCTATTGGGACTTGGAAAGTCCTGGCCAGCTGTGTGTTTATGTCTGTGTGTGATGGTCTGTACCAGTAATGGCAGTGGGACTTTGGCCTCAGGAGCATGTATGTTCATGTGCCAGCAACAGGGGAGACTGAGATGCAGGGGCAGCTACTGGTCAGACTGAGCTAAGTCTAAGTCTGGCTGCTAGAGGGATCTGCCTTGTACATATGTATATATTCTCACCAGTGGACCTCCATTCAGCTCAGCCAGAGAGGCGAGCAGGATGAGGTCATTGGTGCTGTGTTAATGTGAGTGCCTGTATGCAATCTGTGTGGCCAGCCATGTATATATGTATATATGTATATATGTATATATATGTAGTGTATATGTGTGCTCTGTGTGTGTGCGCCTTCTGAGAATACATCTTCAGCCTTGCTACAGGACCTGGGCACATGGAGCACCAGCTGCCTCACCTCTCTTGGGCTGTTGGATCCGACAGGATATATTTTTCACTAACAAAAACAACTTGTAGTATGTACAGTTAGGGGTGGGAAAAGTGTATTTGTGCTCCATTGATACCCACCCAAAAATAAACAAACAAATACATTCAAAGCCTACAAAAAATGTTTTTCTGAAACATAAAGCAAAAAATGCTAAAGTGGAAACACTGCAAGAATTTGGTCAAAGACAACAACCCATCACTATTAAAAAAAAAATAAAAATAAAGGCTTCTTTGAAAAGTGCTCACTTCCCAGCAAAATATTTAAAATATGGAAAGCAAAATAAGGTTGTATGATTTCAGGTCCAAATTTAAGAAATAATAAATTGCCTTGGAATATAAACAAACATCTGTCTGGCTTCCCTTTGCTGCCTGGTTTCATTCACCTGAGAATCATCATTCCTATCAAAATGTTGACCAGTTTGTAGCAAGTAACTCACACGTAAAGTACTAAATAGTCTGAAAAATATAAGTAAGCATAATGACAGGCCTTTAGACATATTGTTTAAGGGTACAGGGACACAACTGAGTTTCAGTAGCTGGGTAATTTGTTATGTTTTCAAAACTCAATCAAATTCAGTAATGGCACCTGCAAAAGATAACAGTTTAAGTTCTTGATGTATAAAATTGAATACAATGTAAGATTTTGGTACAGCTTCAAACTTCAGAAAAATACAGACTTGTTTGTAACAATATTCACGTATGGAAAATAGATTTCTTTGAAAAAAATAAATGAGCTCTTAAGAAATGCAAAAGTAACCTTTCTATTGGGAGAACACTATTTTCTATCATTAAACCTCTAAATGATTAAGTAGACACAAAAAAAGGCTCATAGGAAGTCAAAAACTGTGATTCCAGTAAAGATACAATTTAATTTTACCACAGAATTGGTTGATGGTTTAAAAAAGTGGTAATAGTCTACTTAAAGGTCAACCAAAAAAACTCAGTTAAAAGGAAAGCAGCAACTCATAAGAGGCAGAATGATTTAAACTAACATCTATATTCTTTGTTTATGTTATTTCAAGTTAAATATATTTAAGTTATTAAAAACAGATTTGGAAACAGAAAGAGTTCAAAGGACAGCCATAAAAATGATCCAGAGATTGGAAACACACACTACAATGAGAAGCTGCACATTTCAACTCACTGAAAACAGAAGGGAGATTTCATTGTTATGCATACGTATTTAAAGGCAAATCATTTTATAGGGGAGACGCTTTAACTTTGCTGAACGTGACATAAAAAAACCTGCTTGGCAGAGTTAGCATAATGACAGTACAAGAAATTTCAACTCTGAATAAAGAAGTGATTCTTGTCAAGGAGGCTGATGAAATATTGGAACAACTACATGGGTAAGGTGGTGAATCTATCATCTAACAGGGATTGTTTCTGGTGAAACTGATTACTTTTCTAAACTATATGATGTGACCGCGCTACTAGAAGGATCTCTATTCAGAAAGCACTGTCTATGGTGTTAATCCCAAGTGAATGAATCAATGGCTTAAGATCACTTCCTTCATTTCTGCATATTAACAACTTGTGCCACACAATAAAAACTGCATGCTTTGTGGTTTTAATGTATCACCTTGGCAATATTCATCTTCTTGAAGAATACTTTGGATTCTCTTCTGTATTTTCATTTTTCTGAGCATTCAACAGGATAATAAAGGGGACTCATTGTCTGAAAGAATGCAGAAAACCCTGTCATGCTTTTCAAATCAATATTTCTTGCTCATGCTGTCAGAGGAACTGAGGTTAGAAAGGAAGTCTCCTACTGCTTAGAGTTACCTGTGGAAAGTAAAAATGTATGACCTGGTCATTCTTTGTTGCTTTATTTTTCAACTATTTTAGCTGCGTTTTGTAGCTATTTCTCCTGAGCACTTGTATGACAGGGCAAACCCACGCTATCTGGATTTCTAGGAACCTGCAACTTCATGGCAGTTGAGAAAAACTCCAGTCTTTTATTGTTGCGCTGGCTTGAAAGAAAGGAATAATGATGTACCAATGAAAGAAAAAAGAACAGAAATTGTAATATCTGCCTTAATTATTGAATCTTAGAATCATAGAATCATTTAGGTTGGAAAAGACCCTTGAGATTGTTGAGTCCAGCCGTTAACCTAACACTGCCAAGTCTACCACTAGACCATGTCCCTAAGTGCCACATCTACACATCTTTTAAATACCTCCAGGGATGGTGACTCAACCACTTCCCTGGGCAGCCTGTTCCAATGCTTGATAACCCTTTCGGTGAAGAAATTTTTCCTAATATCCAATCTAAACCTCCCCTGGTGCAACTTGATGCTGTTTCCTCTCGTCCTATCACTTGTTACTTGGGAAAAGAGATCAACACCCACCTCGCTACAACCTCCTTTCAGGTAGTTGTAGAAAATGATAAGGTCTCCCCTCAGCCTCCTTTTCTCCAGACTAAACAACCCCAGTTCCCTCAGCTGCTCCTCATAGGACTTGTTCTCTAGACCCTTCACCATCTTCGTAGCCCTTCTTTGGACGTCCTCCAGCACCTCAATGTCTTTCTTGTAGGGAAGGGCCAAAAACGGAACACAGTATTCGAGGTGTGGTCTCACCAGTGCCAATTATAAAGGGACAATCACTTCCCTAGTCCTGCTGGCCACACTATTTCTGATACAAGCCAGGATGCTATTGGCCTTCTTGGCCACCTGGGCACACTGCCGGCTCATATTCAGCTGGCTGTCGACCAACACCCCCAGCTCCTTTTCCACCAGGCAGCTTTCCAGCCACTCTTCCCCAAGCCTGTAGCGTTGCATGGGGTTGTTGTGACCCAAGCGCAGGACCCAGCACTTAGCCTTGTTGGATCTCATACAATTGGCCTCAATCCAGCCTGTCCAGATCCCTCTGAAGAGCCTTTCTAACCTCAAGCAGATCAACTCTCCCACCCTACTTGGTGTCCTCTGCAAACTTACTGAGGGTGCACTCGATCCCCTCATCCAGATCATTGATAAAGGTATTAAACAGAACTGGCCCCAATACTGAGCCCTGGGGAACACCACTTGTGACCAGCTGCCAACTAGATTTAACTCCATTCACCACCACTCTTTGGGCCCAGCCATCCAGTCAGTTTTTTACCCAGCGAAGAGTACACCCATCCAAGCCATGAGCAGCCAGTTTCTCCAGGAGAATGCTGTGGGAAACAGTGTCAAAGGCTTTACTAAAGTCCTGGTAAACAACACCCACAGCCTTTCCCTCATCCACTAAGTGGGTCATCTGGTCATAGAAGGAGATCAGGTTAGTCAAGCAGGACCTGCCTTTCATAAACTCGTGCTGACTGGGCCTGATCACCTGGTTGTCCTGTATGTGCCGCCGTGTGATGGCACTCCAGATGATCTGCTCCATAACCTTCCCAGGCTCCTTCTGGCCGTTCTTGTAGATGGGCATCACGTTTGCTAACCTCCAGTCAACTGGGACCTCCCCGGTTAGCCAGGACTGCTGATAAATGATGGAAAGTGGCTTGGTGCACACTTCCACCAGCTCCTTCAGTACCCTTGGGTGGATGTCATCTGGCCCCATAGACTTGTATGTATCTAAGTGGTGTAGCAGGTCGCTAACCAGTTCCCCTTGGATTATGGGGGCTTCATTCTGCTCCCTGTCTCTGTCTTCCAGCTCAGGGGGCTGGGTACCCCAAGAACAACTGGTCTTACTATTAAAGACTGAGGTAAAGAAGGCATTAAGTACCTCAGCCTTTTCCTCATCCTTTGTCTCTATGTTTCCCCCCACATCCAATAAAGGATGGAGATTCTCCTTAGCCCTCCTTTTGTTGCTAATGTATTAATAGAAATATTTTTTATTGTCCTTTATGACAGTAGCCAGATTAAGTTCTAGTTGGGCTTCAGTCCTTCTAATTTTCTCCCTGCATAACCTCACAACATCCTTGTAGTCCTCCTGAGTTGCCTACCCCTTCTTCCAAAGGTCATAAATTCTCTTTTTTTTTCCTGAGTTCCAGCCAAAGCTCTCTGTCAGACAGGCCAGTCTTCTTCCCCGCCAGCTCGTCTTTCAGCACATGGGGACGGCCTGCTCCTGTGCCTTTAAGATTTCCTTCTTGAAGAATGTCCAGCCTTCCTGGACTCCTTTGCCCTTCAGGACTGCCTCCCAAGGGACTCTGTCAACCAGGTCCCTAAACAGGCCAAAGTCTGCCCTCCGGAAGTCCAAGGTAGCAGTTCTGCTAACCCCTCTCCTTACTTCTCCAAGTTCTTCTATTGAGTTTTGTCATGGCATAACAAAGTAGCCACAATGATTGTTGGCACTTATACGGGATCCTTTCTGGAATACCAAGAACTGAAAGAACTGTAATGACAGAATCTTTGCCCTTACCATGCTGAATGCAGAGGCATGCCTCAATACAGAAAAAAGAGGAAGCTTTGCCCATGCTACAGCATACTACACCATGAACATTAAAATACAAAGTTGCCTGTTTTGATGGCTTTTTAACGATTAATTTCAAGAATATTAAATAATAGTCCTTTTCATGATGTAAACTTAATCAAAAGCAACAAAACCCCTGCCATTCTATGTAGGACTGTTTTTTCTTTTAAAAATTAAACTCTCAGTCTCTATTTTTCACTCTTCTTACATCTACTCTATCGAAAAGCCTTTCTGTCTAACTGCTGTCAAGAGAAAATAGCCGAATGGCTTGCACTGAATGTTTGTGTCAATGTAACAAAACATTTTATTTTTAATAACTTTTTATTTGTTGGGTGGGAAATCCTAAATCCACAAAAAAATTTAAAGCTGCTTTAACAACCTTTAATAATCTTTCAGAATACACATAAATTCCTATAAATGGTGAGCATGTTGAGCAACATAAATGATAGTTGGCCGGCCATAAAATAAAAAAAATAAATTAAAAAACCAAACCAAAACACACACCCCCCCCCAAACACAACTTATTCTTACCTTACTTCTACTTTCTGTGTCCCTCTCCCTCAATCTGTTTTCACAGCAACCGTTCTTTAACCATAATATTTTGTAAAAGCCAGAGACTCCTTAGAGAGCAATCATTCTTCAAACTCAACTGAGCTGCCACAGTGCTACAGGACTTACTTGTGTTCAGTCGCCACATGCTGCTTCTTCAGTCTTCCTGCCTCTCTCATTGTCCTGTGGGTCACATCACAAGCCTGTATGAGGCAATATCCTCTGACTGGTCCTCCTCTCATGCCAATAGGAAAGCCTGAATTTATGCACTACTCTGTTGGCTACACTGGTTTGGCTCTCAAGGACTCAAATTGAATGCCAGTGAGATATAACAGCTATGTGCAAGTCCAGTTGCACGCACCTACTGTTGGCCATTGCTTGTCAAGAAAATTATTGCAACAGGATTATTATTCACACAATATTGAAAATAAAAGTACAAATAGCACCACTTATTTAACAAAACTGATTTTGACAAAATGTTTCCCTAGTGCTGAAGTGAAGATTGTATATAGTTATGAGACTGAACTAAAAATGTTCCAGTTATACAGTCTGGAATTGTGTCACAGTCAATGTATACAAATACAACTATAATATTCCACTTATACCTTATGTTACTGTTATTAACCGAACTGCTGCATGAGCTAGAGAGAATATAGTTTGACTATCTTCAGTCCCCATCTGCATTTTCAAGACTATCTGTTCTTTTCAAAATAATCTATAAATACAATAGTTTTGATTAAGAAAATTTCCATAGGAATTTTTTAAACTATTGTTTTTATAGTAACTTTTCATAACACACATGACTATAACTCATATGTTTATAATGAATAACAACAAAGGTTGTCTCTAGATCACCTTTATTTTTTCAGATGGACATAGCTTCAGACAGTAAAACTAACATTTAAGATAGCCTGTTCCCACAGATAAATTACATCATATAGATGATAACTATTCTGAGAAGAAAAATAAATGATAACATTAAAGAAATATTCTGTTCTCAGGTTTGTTATTCCCTTCTGTTAGTTTCCATCCTGAAAAAAAGTCACCACTTGGTAAGAACTAGAGTTTGTTTCAAAAGTATGTAATATTAAACTTTAATTGCTGAAATGGTGCTGAATTTCATGTATTAATCTTTAATCTAATTCTTTTTCATAATCATCTCAAAATGTGATCTGAGGAATTAAAATCAAATCCAATTTGAGGAATCTATTCATAGCCATAAAAGCTAAGAATTGTTCTTTTAGTCCTTGGCTAGCTGGATAGAAATTTTTCCTAAAATAATAAAGCAGAAAACTCATGAATGTTACTCATTAGACTGTAATATTCTGAAAATCTAGAAAGTGAACATTATTCTGAGCTGTAAGAAATAGAAAATGTCAATTTAAACATAAAAGCTGATTCATAGTTCGGAATGCCAGCACAATCATTTTGATGCGGACTCCTCTCACAATGTTACTACCATACCAACAAAAGTTATTATGATAACTTTTATACCTTCTGATTGAGTTGGACTATATGTTTTTAGAAACACATCAAGTTTGGGGGTTTTTACCTAGTAATAAAAAAATCCACCACTTCCTCAGTGAAGTTATTTCAACTGCTAATTACTTCACTAAGAAGCACACTGTTTCTGATCTCAGTCGGTCAATTTTCAGCTTCCAGCCAAGATATCATTATGGTTTCATTCACTGACACCAGAAGTTTTTGTTTAATGTAGGTGCTTTTAGTCTGTGACAAGGGCAGGTCTTAAAATTCTTTTTTTCCTCAGTCTCACATCACAGAGCTTATCTTTTTAGACCCTCAGTATTTGTTGTAAATCTTCAACCCTTTTCAATTTGTCATCAGTTTTCCAGATTTTTCATTGGCCAATTAAAGCAAATACCAGTACAGCAAAATTTAATTAGGCTCATCTGTTTAGTTAAAACTACATCAGATACAATGTCAGACATTAAGAGTAAATATGAAAATAATGTTTCCAGTTGCACAGATTAGGAAAACTGATTACAGAAATAGTCTTATTTAATCCCTCCAAGAGTCTTCAGGATCCTTGCCATCATCTCAAAGTTTATTCCTTCCGCATTGCACCTAGTCCAACAGCTATGATAGCCATTATTTTAAAGTAATATGCAGTACAACCAGGTGCATTGGTAGCCCTGAAACAGATGAAGAAAAATTATGCTCAATTGAGCAGAAGCTATTATTTAGAGTAGCCATGCCATACTCAGTTTATTTTTAGTCTTAATACAATGCTTTCAGAGAAACAATAAAGATAGATCTAGCAATACAACTGTGCGTTTCAAATTTCTCGTTGTATGATGGATAAAGAGAGAGCATCAGCAACTCCAAAGAACAGAAGCACAAGAAATTTCATGTTAACAAAGGGAAATTCCAGTTCAACCTAAGAGAAACAGAGAGGAAAAAGTAAAAAATAATATGCTAATATGGTAAACCAGCCAAGAATAGTTTTATTTTGAAATTATAAATAATGTATTTTATTTTGTGGTTTGACAGGATATGCCTTATCTTCCTTATCTATTTGCTTAGACGTATAGATCTGCATTCATAAAAAAAAGCTGTGAAAGACAAAATCTGTTATTATGCTAGAGTTTAAAAAGTAATATAACATTGTCCAGCAATGTGCTACAAATATACTTTTTAATTCTAGCAAACTTAATAAGCCCAGAGCAAAAACTACAAATACAACTCCACTGTTGTCCCTATTATAGTACACATGTATAAGCACGTTGTTTTATGACTGGTCCCTACTCCCAAGTTCTCTGCCTCAGATGACCTTAGTAAGAGTTAAGACAAATACTCCAGAGGACAGTATAAGTTAGAAACATACAAGTCCAGGTCTCTGGCTCACTTAAATATGCAGGTCTTCCTTCTAACAAGGAACAGTTCCCCAAAATTAGAAAATACAAAAAGGCTCAGTGTAAATAAGTAGTGATGAGAAAGTTTTAGCAGATAACTAGCAAAAAGAAAAATGTAACTAGCCCCCTTCTGCTTCAGGCCACTGAAGATCAGACTGAGTTGTTGTCCTAACTTACCACTCAAAGAATCCCTACAGAACTGTATCTCAATAGATAAGAAATGCATTTGTGCTTCCCCAGTACTTCTAGCACAGGCCTATACATTCTTTACTGTCAGCCTCTTTTGGGCTTGCAGATGCACTAACCCAATGAAAGCAAACAAAACAAAGCAAAACAAAACAAAACAGAAGAAAACCCACCTAAACCCTTTCCTTTAGCAGGAAAAACCTGCACTGTTATTTCCGAAAATACTACCTAGAAAATGGAAGTGACCAAATGTGTGTCTTGTAATCTTCAGACTAAAGACACTTCAATCTGGACTTCTGGTGCAAAGAAAAGTTTTCCTTTTCTAGCTTGTTTTACAGTCTTCAGTCTTTTGACACTGTAGTTAATGCCTTTTTGCAATGTACAGAGAAAATAGTCAGCATGTTAAGTACCAGTCTGCTTTGTAACTTTTATTTGTGTGGCCTGAAATATGCCTTTCTACACAATATTCAGAATCTATTTCAACTTACTTTAGATTTTTTTTAATTCAGATAAATTATTTCAAATAAAAGTACTTAAAAAATTGATTCAAACAGCAATAAAAGTACTTTTTCCAGTACTGCCTGCTTAGCTGGGCTTTGGCATTTGATGACATTTCTTTTGTAGCAAGCAATTTAGGGCTAACTTGTTATCCGTAAAGAAACATCTCAAAGATCCAATTTTTCTTTGATGCTCATGGCCCACAACATAAATTAAAACCTGCGGGCTTCCTGGGTATTGCTGGTTTCCATTTTTATCCTTCAGTATTTAGTTAAAATACCACATACAACCAAAAAACCTACACCAGCTTTGCTAATTTAATCTTTGTGTGTTTATGGAAGCAATTAAAAATAAAAATGAATTGCATATGGTCTGCCCTTGGAATGTATGTTAAGCTAAACTTCCTGCTGTCATTTTCTGATAGGGTAGAACTAATTTAATGCTGTTCTACTAAGTTATTATAATGAAAAACAGACCACAAAAAAGATCAATTTGAGAATTACATGAGGTTTACGTGAACATAAAACTCACTTTACCTTTGCAGATGTCTGTGCAAGTAAGGTCTACCTGAAATCCTGCAGATGATAGTGTGGAAAATTGAGTTTGTACTTTGGGCCATATAGCTGAGACTTGAACATCTGAAGCCAAACCTCATCTGCCCATCTACATTCTTTGCAGTGAAAGCCATACCCTACCGTCTAAATTCATACATATTAAAAACGACTTAGATATTCTTTTGTGCATTGACTTGACATCTTCAGGCTTCCGCAGAAACACAATGCATCATAGGGCTGCAAAGTGCAGAAATCTATCCTTAAGAAGTAAAAAAACTAAAGAAGGAAAAAACTGAATAAAGAAAGCCTTTTATGGAATGAGTTTAGTATTTTAGACAGTCACAGTGAAGCAACAAACTATGCTTTGGTCAGAAACTCGTTTTGCAGATGAGCAATTAAGGTATTAAATCTTTCCTAAAGAAGTTGGGGGAAAGGTTGGTTGGTTTGCTTTATTTTGATTTGGGTTGGGGTTGGTTGGGGGGTTTTTTTGAAGTAGAGGGGCTGTAGAGATTGATGAGTTTTGGAAAATTTGACTGTAAAGCATTTAGTAGTTTGAAATACCATTGTTGTGCTTAGGCTATTTTATTCTGGAGATGGCAATTTAAGGAACACATACGTTCAGACTTTCAGTTTTTCTCCAATCGAGTAGATCCATTCACTTTGAAGATGTACGTGTATGAATAAAGGCCACAGAATTAAGCTCTGACTTCAGTATACAAATATGTTTTCACTGTAAAATGAAATCCTGGGAAATCTGGAAAACATGCATACATGTTACTGGCACTGATGAAGTTGTTTTTCTTTCTATACTGCAGAAACACTGATTTTTTTCTCAGATCCTGCAACATTATGTAAGATACTCACAAAAGGGGAAAGCTGCCCCTATGTTAGTCTTCACATTAGCTGAAGAAGTTCTCAGTGATTGTTCCTAATTCACAAAATCCAAAAGACTGACGGATTATTATTTTAAAAAGATTTTTGAAGGTCAAGAGTGTGTAAACAAACTACATGAACTTGAAACGTTTCTTTTTCCTACCATTCCTATCATTCATTAGTGCATTAGGCGGTAAATATAGTTTGCCTAAGTCACCATCCGCAAATGCATTAAAAAGCTTTTCTAAATTCTTAGGGTACACACAAGTTCTGGCAGTACTGTATATAGAAAAATGTATGCATGGGATACATGTCAGCTATACGCTAAGCATGGTATAAAGTGCACACACAGGATGATATAACAAAGTGTAAGGATGATAATAAAGATGTCCTGTTAAATATAACTTATTTGAATTATTATCACACATCTACAATCTTAAAAAAATATTCATGTAATTTTATTTCCCTTAAATGTTTCACAGAAAGAAATGCTTAGAATATCAAAGCCCAAGCTAGTGTCACATCAATTTGCTTACACTAATTCTCAAGCTCATCTGTGTTTCACATTCAAAAATCAGAGCTGCCTGTAATGTAGTCAATAAAGGTCAGACCTAAGAACTCAGATTCACTCAACGATTCACATCAGTCTGTACAATTATCTATTCCATTTTTTTCAGATACATTTCGTTCTTCTTTTTACTTCAACTAGAGAGGCATTCATATTTCCTGGATCTAAAAGCTGAGACTGTCCAAATTGTATAATCTTTTTTTTCCCTCATGTTCTTCAAGGATAATTTCAAGGCATAAAGTGGATACCATGCCTAAAGTTCCAAATCTTTTTTTAATGCGCATTGTTGTAATATTACTTTTGTTTTTCTTAAAATAAATATCCACAAATGAAATAGATCACATAATTAACCAGGTGACTTCGAGGGCTGAGATTTCCAAAGCTCTTGCTGCACATATTGTAGTATACCTGACACAGTTACATAAAAACAACAAAGGGCTAACCTACACCTTCATGCTATTTGCATGCAGTGGGTATTACACTCCGTAAGCAATGTCGTATTCTATGCAATTTAAACTATCAGAATCCTGATCTCTTCTAAGTTTGGCTTAAAACTGAGTGGAAGGATGTTTTATTCCTATTAACACCTTTTTACTTAGCACTACTGTCGGTGCAGAACTTAAGTAATTCAACATGACAAGTGTTTCTGTGGAAACCACAGGACATGCAAGTGCAGACCAAAAGCAGTAACCAATTCCAACAGTTATCTCAAATCTAAAGATGTAATATGAGCTCATCTTTTATAAACATCTTGCAGGTACGACAAAGCCTTTTAGATGTTTAGGGGTTTTTTTTCATTCTCTTTGCACAATTATGAAAAACCTGTATCTTCCTTAAAATTAAAGAGATTTTGCTCAGACTGTCTGACAAGACCTTTCACGGAGAGAAATCATAGACAAAATAATTGCAAAACAAATACCAGAGATTCCAAAGGCTGATTTATTAGATTACGTATGGTACATAACGTATTTATATAATTGAAACAATAAGGCATTATATTTGCCTATTTGTAGAGCTAAAAAATGACTTACTTTTTTTCTTTCAAATGCTTACATGATCAGCATTATCTGTACTAAAAACTGGGACCATTCAGCAGCAGTAGAAATGCTTATAAATTCATGCTTCATTCCTTCCTCCTTTCTGGCTTTCATTTTCTCTTTTATTTTCTTCCTCTCAATCAGGCTGGCAACTCTACAGAGAGAGGATTGCTCCTGGGAAAGCAATCTTTCCTAGCACTACTCCTGCAAGGTGAAATTGAGTAAAGTCATACATTAGAAAACCTGTAGCAGGCACTGTTTTATGATTTGGGGATACATTTACAAGTTTATTTTATTTTTGGCGCACTTAATGGAAAACACTAGTAAATGTCAGTATGTTCAAATTTTTAAAATACCAGAACTATTTTAATTGCTGAAAATCACTTAAGTTTGATAGTGTCTTTTTGTTATTGTTGGTTATTCAAATGACACTAAAAGATAATTTAATGAAGTAAATTCCCATAAGAATTTAAAGTGCATCCCCTAGCTAGCTTGGATCATTCATGTAGGAAACTTTGCCCAATAACCCAATTTACTAGGAGGGTTGAATGAAATTGTTTCCAAATCTAATCATCTTTCAAGCTTTGACATTCTTCCAGTACAGAATGACTTGCTTATTATAAATACATTTAAAGGACCCACAATGATGTTACAACATTTTATATTATCTTTTTGCATTTGCCGGAGTCTGTTCTGATGCTCTGCAAAGAACGAAAAGAAAATAGATGTTTCTTAATACCTCTCAATCATAGAAAATGGGCCCATGCAAATTCTGCAGCTCCCCAAGAAGCCTTATTCTGACCATTTTAATACTAAAAGGAGCACAAAAGGAGGTAGATTTCCCAATACTTTCTTAATGTAGCCAATCAACTCTCTCTAAGAAACAGGAGTACTTGTAAGGCAAATCATGGGTTCCTAGACTCTTGCAACTAAAATTTTTCACTAGGGTGTGTGGAACAAAAAATGATACACATTCAGAAGCAGTCATCCTTAAAAAATCCTTTAAAATAAAGCAAATGTCTATTAAAAAAAAAAAAAATCAACGGAACCTTTTCAATGCAAATCTGTAAGTTTGGCAAACTGCCAGCAAATCTTAAAACAGCTGACTCTTAGAAGCTTGCTTGGATGTCTGTGGTCCCTTGTGCTTCCTGCATCACCATCACAGAATATTACTGTCAAGGCACAGCTAGCCAAAGTCTGCTATTCAAGCTATGGGTAAATAAGACACTTTTAGCAATAACCAGGACTTCCAAATTTATTGCCCTAGAGCTGGTAGCCTGAAAAAAACTCAGAACTTGGCTATCAGCTCATCAGAAAAAGAGCTGGAGTCAAGCTGCTAAAAAGTATCACGGGAGTGCAAAGTCTCATGACTAGGGAGTTCGTCAGCCATAAAAGCAATGGGAATCCTTGACTACAAGGCAGCAAAATATGTCGAGACTCATGGCATGTTTCAGGCACCTGAAAAAAACATGTTACTCAGTAATGATGGAACTTCCATTCCTGTAGAGCCACATAGTAACTTAGCCAGTGTTTTCAGGACTAGTTTTCTGGACAACGTCTTCTGAATGGCACTTTTTGGTTCTAGCTACTAGTCTCCGTGGGTCTCAGTTTTATAGATCATGATAGCAGCACCAATCAGAACATTGGCAGGCATCTAAAGTGGTGAAAACAACATATGAATTTTAAACTGAAGCTGTGGTCCACTGTTTAACTTGGAACCTACTCCTGATGGTCTGCACTCAACAGTGGGTCTTTATCTGCTTAAATGGTAAGAAAATTGGAGATCTAAATAGGATAACATTTCCTGTGAAGAACCACCTAGTGCATTTGGATTGAAGTTTTTATTTTCTGAGAAAGAAAAAGTGCCGTACAAATGGTCAAATTCCTGATTGTACAAGTTCTAAACATCTATTTAGATTATCCTGCCACTGTATGCATTTCAGTAAGATTATAAAACACTCACAGCACATCATTTATCAAACAGACTGGGTATCAAAGTTGGCCAGAAGCTTTAATGTAACATTGATTCCATAAATGGTTCATGATAGTGGCAGTTTATTCAGTATTTACAGAGGCCTAAAAGAAGCTTCTGAAGCCAGAATTGTGTGTTCAGTCACACAGCAGCAAACAGCAAAGGGACCCATGAGGATAAACATAAGAATACTCCAAGACAGTAAATACTCATGTGCCCAGTTAGTTGTACTCACACAAACGAGAAACTTTGAGCTTGAAACATCAGAACTGAATGCCTAAAGGAATGCAGAGAATAAAAGGATATTGCAGTGAGCATGCAGGGGAAAAAAACAGTCTGAAAACAACTGAAAATGGATAATGTGCAGTTTGACTTGCAACAGTCATTTTAGTAAGTGTATACACTTTACAGCCAGGAGACAAATATTTTTCCTGTGACTTTTAAAATTAAGAAAGTTGAGATAGCAGGAGTGGTGGCCTTTGCAGATATTCAGCCACAAATTCTCTAATGAATCATCAGACCTGTACACTGCCATGTAGAAATAAGTTCAGTACCTGCAAATACAAGACTTTGAAAGCACAAAAGCCATGCTAGGACAAAAGCTTGAACTTCATTAAAAGAGATTTCCATGTGCAGAACAAAGTTCATCACAAAAAGCTCATGGAAATATGTTCAGTGTTTTCATTACTGTACAATATTAGTAATGTAAAATGAGTTTTACTGAGGGTCCTTTAATAATTACTATGAACAATTTGTGGCCATATAGCAACTTCTACTTGGCACACTTTGATAGATCCGTTACTTGAGCCCTAAAGCACACCCAGTGCTACCTAAAAGCTAAATAATATACACATTAACTTGAGGCAAAGAAGTTCTTTCAGAAATGACACAGTGGCAGAGACAGGCATATAGCCCAAGAAAGAAGATGAACAGGCAATTAAACATACTGATTATTAACTTCCTGAAACTATTTCTGCACTGGCACAGCCCCTTTTACTGTGGTAGAATTAGTCCTAAATTGCTATCATTGTAAAATCAGAATTAGCCCTATAAAAAGAAAGTAAAAAAAAATAAAAATCAAAATCTCATTAATTCTTCAATTATGAGATTAAGATTGATTTTTCAGAAAACAAAAACTACCTATAAAGGCATGTGGTCTATCTAGCTTTAAGTCCCTTAAAAGCCAAGTATGCTTCTCCCTGATTCCACAATAAGAGTAGACTTGCCAGCATCCTCCAAATCCTTCTTCCACAACTGGCACTGAAATCCTCTTTGACTTGTGAAGTCTTTGGGGACCTAGTAGCTCACCTTTTCTTCAGCAATATAATCTAAAAAAGGCTGTTGTTTCCTCCCCCTAAGAAATATCTTTATATTCAGAAATGCAAAGAGAGTAAGAAGAGTGGGAAGAGAGGAGAGTCTTCTTTGTCTCAAGTCACTGTCATCATAATTCATCACAATACTACCTAATTCATCCAAGCAAGGCTTTCCTCTTAACTTCCAAGACTCAAAGATTTGGAAGATGGGGATAAAGAAGTAGGTCATGGTGACCTGCTAAGCCTAACTGAAATTGTATTTTTGTCCCTAATTTCTCTTTCTCTCAGTCTTCCAACACATACATTATTTGAATGAGTTCAAAGCTATTAAAAGTAAAGCCTTCCTGTCCTGTTCAGAATCCTGGAAAACAGGAAAGCCATCTGTAGCGCAACCTCTGATTTGTTATATCTGCTGTTACCTCAGTTCTTTTTTCCCAAGAATTTCTGTGACTGATCTTCCAAAAATTACAAGTAATTTTCTTGAAAAGCATTTCACACAAATTAGTGAGACTATAATAGCTTTCTTTCCTTTCCATCTATCCACAGGATCTGAGAGGCATCCATGGACATATGTAGGAGAGGCAGTTGAAGAAATTGCCTCACTCAGCCATGCAAAGAGGCAGAGAAGAATACACCAACACTTCTGTCACTCAAGTTCACAGCCAGGTACCATAGCACAGCCACCTCCTTTAGCTTAGTCTAAGCTAAAGCCATGTTTTCATACGTGCTTTAAGGTGGTGCTGTACAAAAAAGGTGCCTCCCCTAGCACTCATCATATCCTTGATCCCAGTCTGCACAATCTGAAGAAACTGCATGATTGCATGATGAAATGGATCAGAATTAGTTTTAATTTAAATAAGTTTTTACTGGAAGAGCACGACTGCTTCTTTTGCACAGGTATCCTGAACTGTTTTTGAATGCAGTTTCTCTGATTTCCAATTAGTCAAATATGACTACTCTGGGCAGTTTGATAATGTCTTGATTGACTTCTCAAACAATGGTTTCTGATTCCAAATGTATGATGGGGTTGCACTGCATGCATCCATATACAGTGGGCAAAAATATGGAGTTAAGTTGGGGGGAAAAATGGAAGAAACTCAGTTAGATTTTAAAGTTAGAGTCACAACTACGAACTCTGTGACATTTCATTATAATATTTTGCAAAAATAGTATTGCATCATTTTATAACATATTTTAAAGTAGGTATATCCTGGTTCTTGAACTTCTTTTCATGTGCTTCACACTGTGACATTAAAACATGGTGTGAACATGCTGTACACTAATAGTGTCCTTAAATGAGGCTGGATGACTTTCACAAATGGAAACAAATTGTTATCTGATTGCAAAGATGATCTCAACAGTGGATGTGTTTCCTGCTGTTAGCTCACTTGGAATGTTCTTGGCTGAGAGTCAAGGTCATTCTAATCCTGGCAAAGCTAAAAAAAGAAATTAAAAAATGCCCATTGTCTTGCCTGCTTTTACGAAGTGAGAATCCAATCTCTTTTGAATGCTGTGAATTATGCTAACTCTAAGTTTAATTGAGTGCAATACTACTTGTGTACATTATAATTAGAGGCAGCCTTGCTAGGGCACTGCATTGGGACACATGAGACCTGAGGCTCTGCTAACACTCCTTGAGGGCAGGGTTTGACTCACAATAATGTGGTTTAAGAGTGCTTACGTGCAGGACAATCTTAATTTCATTGGAAGCCTTTAAATGCTTCTGAAACATAGGAAAGAATATAAGAAATAATGTTTTCCATCACTTGGTGGCATTTGCATTCTGCTCTGAATCAGTATTAATAAAAAATAACTAGTCCACGTATGGGAACATATTAGCTCTGATATCACTGTCATTGAAAAGAAAGACCAAACTCTATATAGAAACAAGCAAAAATCCTTAAATATTTTATCAAAAGAGATAACCTACTGACCCTAGCCTCATCAATCTCATGCAAGTTTGGCAATTATTCTGTCAATCATTCATCATCCTTGTTTTCACTGCTAAACATGTTACCCTCAGATTGTCCAGGAAGCCTCCTGTTCCCCTCCATTCCCGTTCTTTTTGAAGATCTACTTTTGCTGGGAAAGTTGCTGACTAATGACAGCACATTTGAAGGGAAAAGGGAAACAGTTTACAGGCCTTAGCAGGAGGGCTAAAGATGATCTTGAATAGCATATCACCTTCCTTTAGTGTTTCATAATTGTGTCAACCACAACAGGTCTGGAGAAAATACGTATTCCTTTATTCTCTGTAGAAAGCCAGCAGCCCATTTTCACGTACTGAAAAGTACAACTTTGTGAATCTTCAAGCTGCACCACTAAAAGCTAAAAAAAGCCCTTGCTTTATTATTACACCAGTTCCTGTCCTATTTTGATCACATGACTGAGGAAATCTTGAAGGAAAATAAAGGTTACCCTTTCCCTGTTTCTCTCTCAAAAGCACCATTTAATTTGGTAGACAGGAACTACATTTGTTTAATTTCTTTAGCATTCCTTCCATTGAAAAATAAAATTTAAGGTATTCAGGTTACTGTTGTTACAACAAACAGATCTATAGGAGGTTTATGTGGTTTCCTCACATTTACACAGAAGTTGTAAATTTAGCTCAGAGCTAGCTCTTTAGTCACTCTGCTTCAGAAATTATGTCCTGATAGCTAGATTCAGTTTCAGTTCCTCAGGTTTTTTTTTTCTTCTAAAGGTAAGACACTACAAGGGGATAAACGAAAATCTCTATCAGGTCAATTGACACCAGTTCACAATTTACCAGTGGAAAATCTAAGGTTTGTAGTTTCAGAACTGTCTACCAGTAAAGGACTTAAAGTTATTTAAAAGTTGAAATGAAAGAAAAAAGATGTTGTTTTGATTATAAAAGGTCTATGCAAATCTCTGTTCTGGTCGATTCAACTGAATACCTTGACATTTACTTTGAAGAATTTAAACAGCAAGTGCCTCAAGTTCATGTTACTTGTTGTTGGGATAAAGGCTTTCTTTCTATTTCAGCTTTGAGAATAGCAAAGGAGATTTACTTTCTTTAATAGACAAAGGCCAGTTTAACTTCTTGAGAAATGTCCAGACCCTGGTGGTTGATTTAAATTGTATTTACATGAGCACAGTCTTGAGGAAACATCACAGATTGTCAAGTTTTAGGGCCTAGGCTGTGGTAACACCTTTTTTTTCAATATTGCTCTATCAGATATATTCCAGAATTTGAACCATTCTGATGCCCCTACACTAGAGGACCTGACAAGCCAAAGACTACCTTCAATCCCCCTATGTTTTATTAGATTAATTTTAACTTCACTATACCTCAAAAAAAATATCATATAAAGGAGTATGCTACTACCCCTCTTTCAATCACCTTGTTTTTCTTCAGAAAGGCACGGAAGGAATACAAATAAAAACTGTGTTAGCACAGAAGCAAAGAACAAAATTCTAAAGCGCTACTGATTAAAACTTCAGCACAGTGTTTTGCAGTTATTTTTCATGATATGTATTCAATTATTAGATATTAATTCTTCTCTTGACAGGCAAGAAACAGGATTACTAATCCAACTTTTTTTTCCCCCCACAAAACACATTCCAAATATTGTGCTGCTGGGTTTTCCTCATAGCAACAAAAGGTGAAGGCAGCATAGAAGGGAACTAGATTTGCCAAATGGAGAATGTAAACAGAGCACTTAGCGGTCTTTCAATAAAAGATAGAAAACCAATGCTTCTCACTCTACTGGCTCACAGTACAATACAATTGCTGCTGTTGTAAGGATTTCCAAGATGAGCACTGGAATTATGTTTCAAAACATGAAGTTTAAATCATTTTTGGAAAAAAAGTAGTATTTAAGTATAATTCTTTCTATCAATGTCAATCTTGTATAAACAATTGTAGTTCAATAAAAATTTGGTTGAAAAAGAGAAAAAAAAGAGTAAAAATATTCAAGAATGCTCAATGTACCTATTTTCTCCATAAAGACAGCAGTTAAGAAAACTTCCATTTACCACACATACGGAAATTCCATAATTAAGGTATGCATATGGGTGCAACTGCAAGCTGAAATAGAAGATTGTTCAAGTACAACCTTATGAAGCTCAGACTCTTCTCCCCCAAAGTACTATATTCCTAAAATCTGAAATACCGTCTTTAAAGTAGCATAAACTTCAAAACAGCAACAACAAAATGCACTTACCTTACAATTAGATCAAACTATTTTTCCATTCCATTCCACCTAATCTGTATCAAAGTACTTCTAATGATTTTCTTTGTAACCAAGTAAGCAGTAAATTAATTCCATAGATCAAGCTATAGAGTAGTTGTATTTTGTACTCTGAATACCATCCTTTTATACAAGAAAGTATGAATTACATGAAATGCTGCAAAATCCTCTGTTTCACCACTGTTAATGTTTCTGGGAATTTATTTTAATAATAGATAGCTATTCATAGCATATATTTCATACCAATGTTAATAGCATAATATTGATATTTGATATTGATAATATATTTGAAAGAGTTTGATATTGATATTACTATATCTATATTGATTTTTGGTACAAAAACCTTCAGCTTACTCCATTCTTTTTAAGAAATTTTGAATGCAAGAAGGCTAGAAACTAGCATAAAGGATCTGAGAGGAAGTGTCAAGTGTATGCTGAACTATAGACATTTTTCTTTGAGGCATGCCAGTAGCCAGCAGGTATAAAGTGGTCTACAGGCAGCAGTTTGTGGGGAAAAAAAAAAAAAAAAAAAAAAGGCCCTGAGATGTGGAAAACAATTGTTCCTATTTCGGGTGATAGCAAAATTATAGTATTGAACTTAAGCAGTTACATTGCTATTCTTCAGCACAAGAATCAAAATCAAGCACACTGAAGCAAAAATACCTTACACATCTCTTCCTGCGATTTCTTTAACCATATCCAGTATTAGATCAGCAACTACTGTTTGTCAGACTATTGTGCCACCAAGGATTCAAACCCACTCCTAGAAGGTACAATCTGGCTTTCAGACCAGAAGAGGGGAAGTCTGGTCACCTTGGAATTGTGCTGCTCCTACCTCAGCAGCAGTACAGAAAGGAAAGCATCAAGTTCATTTGGAAAGTAGCCTGATATAAAGTAGGCTTTGAGCTCTGACACAAATACATATTAACAAGGAAGCAAAAGCTTTTGCCTCAGGTGCTCTGTAGTAATTTTATCCTGACCATGCTACTATTTCAGAACACAGGAAAGGTACTTAGAGATCACTTGCTGGTCAGTGAATGGATTAGTAAAGTAAAACATAAGAAACTACAAAACGTTACAGAAGAGCAAAGAATGGTGTATTTTATGAAGTTGTTTGCTGGCTTGGCAACTTAAAATAGTAGCTCTCACCACCACGGCTGGAGCACTGAGCAAAGCCCAGTCTGCATAGCCCAAACAACTCAAGACATTGAAAAGAGGAAGCACTGACCTCAGCCTAACACAATTCACTTCCTTGGCTGTACATAGCCCAAAGGACCTAGTCCTGTTTTGGGGTTCTTCTCTTTCCTCTTTCTGGCTTTCCTGGTGTATTTTACTTTCTTTACACACTTTCCTTGTGTGTTTTTACTTCTTTTTCTCTGCCTTTCCATCACAATGTTATTTCTATATCTCCCTTCTGTGGTGGTAAAATTATTAACATTTAAGATTTAGCTATCTGACTAAGAAGTTTATGCTAACTAGAAGAACATTCCTTTCAACTAAAAGCTAGAAGTCTGTGATTCTTTCCAGCTCCCCACTTCTGAGCTAAGATAACACTGGGTGTGCCACTCCTATAGGCTCCACGAAGAGCCATCTCTCCATACTGTCACATTATTTATTACTGTTTGATTTCTTCTTAGAATTGTGGCAGTGAGCAAGCTACTTAAGGAGTCCATCTCTCCCAGGGATGGATACCTGGCCTTGTTAACATTGAAACAATTAATTTCCTCACCTCTTTCTTTTTTTCTGAAACAGTATACAGGCTGGGTCTCTGCAATCACTTGGGAGATAACAGGGGAGCAGAGCGGGAGATGCTGTCCGAATGTTCTCTCACTATGACCACACTTAGTAAAGCTTCTGTCTGACCTATTCTAAACTGTACTTGTGTTGTTATGCACTTGGAGTCCCCGGATTCTCTGGCACTTCTTTAAACCTTTGATTACATTCTCACCGTTTGTATGGAAGAAAAGAGACAGAATGTGCTAGGTTTTACCAAATGATAACAGAGGCCAGCAGAAGAGAACCAGTAATTAACTTTCCTGCATTTGTTCCAAAAGGCCAGTGAAGTATGGTGAAGATTCCCATTGATTTCCATCAGTTTCCTGAGCGTTACCGTAGAGTGGAACACCTGCTGAGGAAAATGTACTGAAATCACAGTGAGAAATAAACTTTTTCCCTTTTCTTACATTGCAATGTTTTAAATCTTCAAATGCTGAATTAGAAGCATTGTTGTAGTAATGGTGGTCTACAGAGATACATGAGGCAAGGTGTCTTGGGAGGGCTCATTATTTTTTATTTAACAAACCAATAGATTTGGGGAAAAGTTAGGCAAGAGATCAAGCACACAAACCTGTCTTCAAATCATGTTGACATAGATTTAACATTGTTGCTCCTAGCTCCTTAAACATTTCCCAGTTGTTGTCTCCTTGTTGCCTCCAGTATAATCTATTTTGGTCCAAAGTAACTCATGGCCAAAACAATACAATTTATTTGCCTGATATTAATTCATTACATATACTTTACAGGAAATTAGGGAAACTGTGTCACTAAACATGGTAGATTTACACATGGCTTATATGATATTTTCAACTGCATACACATCCATACATTTTCAAAACCATAGTCTTAACTGGGTAGATCATCGTAACTTGGAAAAAAGTTCACTCTCCATGCACTTAAGCTTTTGTCTGCTGATCTTTTACCAGGACTAAGATTTGATACATGGATGAAAAAAATGTCATAAATGATTACTTTTTCCAATAAGACACAGAGAAGATTGAAAGCAAACCTTAGTGATGATAATATTTATGTTACAGAAAGAATAGCAAGTAACATTTACCCATATCTGAATGTTTTAATTTTGCTTTTAACAATATGGTTTGAGAAAGGTTTTCAGTACCTTCTTTCTTTGTTTCTTGAACTTTTCTAACTCCTCGGGAATATGATGCATAGGTCTGTAGTCAGCATCAAACAGAACCCCCAAAAAAGAGCCTTTAAGAAATGGAAAATTACTTTTTAATGTAGTCAATGGCAGGTGTGACTAAAGCAAAGTAAGTATTGCAGCAATGCTAAAATCGGTGGGCTTGCTGCAAAGGTACTACCAAAAGTTCTTTTTCTCCTTCTTTTTCCAGCTAATAAAGTGCAGGTAGCTGGAATAATTATCTTTCATAGTCCCTTCACAGCTCCTTTGTGTTCCCAGTATATTCAGTAGAGAGAAGTATGCCAAACATGCAGCTCCTTTTCTCCCAAACTAAGACATCTAAAATAGCTCAAGTACCTATTCTCTCCTACTTGCCTCCTTTAGCATTAGAAGAGTCTAATATGGCTAACATAAATGCAGAGGTCTACATCATCTAAGTGAATTCAAATGAGATTAATCCCTCCCGAGCAGTATTACTGAAATAAACTGGGTTCCATTCTAGAGTAAGACAAGAGCTTATATCAATTATAGCATCAGATGCTAATCCATTCCCTTGTCCTTTAGTATTTATAATGCTATCTGGGTTCTAAAAATCATCCAATCTATTTAGCAGTAGTTTTGTATCTGTTCCCTCTAAAACACTGTCAATAACATACCAGACAAGAAGACATTATCGATAATGAAAAGACCATCTTCTCACCTATCCTCTGAGCTACCCAAGCATCTAATACAAAAATAAATGTATAAATCATAATTAGCACTGTGAGAACAATTCATTTTCCATTTCACTGACCAACAGAAACTTAATAGCGTTCTTCTCTCTCCTGAGAAACAGCAAGTGGGGAATTAAGCTATTCCTTTGAAAGGGCTTCAGTGAATTGTTTTCTCCATCTCATTGACATCAGAGCAAAAGAGATTACAGGAAGAACTATACCTCCTGGCCAGCATACTTTAAAGCTCGTCTTCACATGGGATAACATTGTAAAATACAAACCAACCCTCTGAGAACAGGAAATATACCTGTTTCTAACTGGCAACTACACAGTGTACCTACAACTAGAAAAGACTCTTTTGAGTTAGTAGACACTTCTGAGTTAGATTTGCACTGGTATGGTATGCTACATTTTCCCAGTAAATTAAAGCCAAAGTTCTGAAAGTAGTGCTCAAATAAGTGATATGATGGCTTATCCAGATATAGGCAAGAAAGAGCTTGTTTTGATAAAAACAGCCCGTCACACAACTGAAAATGTACAGTCGTGTACAACCCTTTCACTGAGATACAAAATGTAATAAATAAAAAAATATCCATTGTGCAAAATAAGCTCCTCTTTTGAAATGACAGACTGTTTGGCACATTGTGTTTAGCCCATGCAAAGGTGTTTTTTCCTATTAAACTGATTTTAAGATGAATATGGAAAGATCTTGTTCAGCCTTACTTATACTCATGGGGGCCTACCTTTAAATAATGTAGCCAATTCACTGGCCTCAAGGTGCCTTGTTTTCTGTTCTGAGACAGCTGAACTCCAAAAAGGTTAAGTCACTGTTAGCTGCTCTGTTAATAAAGCACACAGTTGCTATTGCTGCATTGCACAGTAGACTGGACGTTTCTGGTCTTCCAAGTGGAGACTATTGGCTTCCCTTAGGCTCTCATGCCCCCGTATGTTGAACTCTAGAATATCAGTTTTTCATACTTTCTCACTCTTGTAAAAGCTTGGAAACACTTGTGCCGCTGCACTTATGGTTACCTTTGCAATTAGGAAAAAAGATACGTTCAAGTCACAGCATGTTGTTATTTACACGGATAGAACAAATGTCAGCAGTTATTCACCCAGTTCCAATCGCATCCTTCAATGTTAATATTAAAGGTAACTTTTTAGTTCCCATTGTATCACTCCTAAAATATACAAGTGTTGGTAAGAGCAGAAAGCAGGTCCAGCTAGGAAACCTGATTTATTGTTCTTCATTCTTTTTTCCTAAGAGAACAATATAAATAGCCCCTTGTATGGGTAAGCTGGTGAATATATGTGTCTTTGGTACAATTTCTTATTTAATATGGCTTGACTCAAAACTAATTCATAAAAATGACTTATGATGTAATGAAATTCTGTATTGGAATTTTTGCAATTTTTGGAACAACTTGTCCTTAGTTTCAATAATTTCTGTAAGCTATAGTTTTTTATTAATTCCTTGTTTTATTGTTTTATTAACAGGTTAGTTTATTATTAACTGCTACAGGAGTTTTTAAGCTGTGGTTGCTTTATTTTAAAGTTGTAGAGAATTTTCTTACATCCATTAGCAAAGCATCAAGTTATGTCACATCGCTGTAAGTCCACCAGACTATTAATTTTAAATTGGACTGTGTTCATTCTCAAATATTGTTTTATAATCAGATATCAAAAAATGAAATTAGAGAACTCCAAGAATAATTCTCAAGTCAGTAATTAGTGGTCACATTCAGCATGAAAATTTACTATGACCTGGACAAACAGCCTGGACTCAACAACATCCTGCTTGCAGTAATATGAAAAGTGTGCAGGGGAAACCAAGTTTGTGATCCCCTCTGCAGTCACACTTGGAACACATATGCATGCTTTATCCATCTGGTTGATTCCAAAACCTGCAAATCCATTATTTTATCTCTCATTTCCTTCTGGACAGTGACATTTACTTCTATACAATGGATCATGACAGGATCCACCGTATAGATCATCACAAAAACCTCCAATGAAAGCAAGCAAGTCATATTCTGTATAGTGCTATGTTTAACAAGCTCATATCTGTGTTAAAGAATATGGGATTAAAAAATGGAATTAAGCAGTAAACAGCACTCAAACATACAAGAAGCTACACTGGAGAAACAAGATCTGTAAAGAAAGGCCATTTAGATGGAATACATTAGATGTATAGCCACAGGTCAGTTAGAATGGAATTATATGTAATTTCTTTCACAAGGAGTAAAACTAACTTTCTTCTAAGTTTGTAAGTCGGGGGAAAAAAAAAAAATCATTCCACTTGTGATTCAGAACAGAAATGAAAGAGTCCCACAGACTTTCTAATGGAAGACAGGCCCAGACAAACTTCTTCTGCCAGCTTCTGCTCATTTAATCCAGTGTCAGTTCCACAGAGCAGAAAAGATTTGCAAAACTAAACTGCACACTATACTACATTCTGAAAAAAAATGAAACTGAGGATATCATCTGGCCCTGATCTTTTAACTGAATACCTGATTTTATGAAGCTGTCTTCATAAATACAATACAGTAATATTTGTGGTAATAAAGACAGATGACAACCATTTCTCTACAAGCTTCTGAGAATCTGAGTTTAAAAAACTATCATATTTTCTCAGGAAGAAGTTTTAAAAAATAAAACTACAAAAGTTATAAAGCTGAAGATGTTAGAATTGTTCTTACAAGAATACAGGAGATTTCAAGATCTCCTAAGAAGTTTGAAATTTCAAAAGCCACAATAAAATGCCAAAGAAGATCTATAGGGTGGGAAAGGCTTAGAAAGGAAGACTACAGTCTTTGGGCTAGATTTGTGTCAACATCCCTTAACAGTGGACAACACAAAGTGGACAATGGCCCTAGAGCAGGCATCCACATCTGCACTAGCTAGAGGGAGTAATTCATTTAATGTATGCCATTTCAAATGTGCACCATATCAAATATTATAAGCTAACTAGTATCATGAAGAAAAACAATAAAGCCAGCACTCTAACTGTTCTTTTTCTCTTGGATGGCCAGCTACTTTTATTGAGAAGCCTTTGAGGCACAGTCCACATCATGCCCAGAATCAGTTCTTAAAGAAAACAGATAAGAGGGAAGGGAGGTCCATATTTTAAAGCAGTTGTTTAAGAAACTATATGTGTTCTACACCAAATATCTTTCTGGAAATAAGGTCACTGGTACATTGGAAAAGCAGGAAGATCAAGACACGTCATTGAAAGGGTAAATGTGTGAAACCAGGTTGCTTTCTCCAAACACTTGGTATTGGAAATTGCTTTCCAAAATGCCTGGTATGTTTTAACTGAAAAGTTACCTGTGAACCACTAAAATCCCAACTATGTTACCAAAGCCGATGATAATACAAAGAATCACTATAAAAACTACTTGGAAAAGCATGATTGGCACACGTTTTGTTTATAGTTACCAGTTAATCTTATCTAGATTCAAGTAGTAAATAGATTTTTCATAGAAAATATGAAATGCAACTTGTAGATGGAACTTAATATCCACGTTTTTCAAAATGCAGCTCTGAGCTGTGCCTTTAATAGCACCTTGCCAAATGCCAATCTCACATCTGATGATGAGAGAAGGTAGGTGAGGGTGAAGACAGATTTTGATCATACTGAAATAATTCTGAAATAACTAAAGTCAATGCAGTTATACTGACACATCTGGATGCACACTACATTTGCTTTAAAGGTTTATAAACACTTATTTTGATAAAATATAAATTCAGATGTTGCAAACTTTTATTCTTGTATTTCATTGTAAATTCCACATATGTATAAGATGTGAAGGCTGAAGAAACAGAATTGACTGCTGTGGGATGCTCCACACTTCTTGCTCTACCTTTCATAAAGCTCTAAGTCTATAACCTAAATCAGCTGTTCTGCAAAACCCATCTGCATCCTAGTATAGTGGAGCACTAAAAAATTAAGCTGCAGGCTGCTTTTGATGGACCAATTGCAGGCCTTTCAACATCCTTACAGCAGATACATGGTAGCTCGCTGATGAATAGACTGAATATGCTGTGGAATCTTTGTGTTGCTGTTTCAGACTTTGGGTCTATAGGGTTCCCTAGCTGCAGCACGGCAATGTAATGCTTTCCTTCCCAGGGGTGTTGCAAACCACACGATATCATTTAGACACATACTGATACTCCTGGCTAAGACCATCTGTTTACAAAGTGGGTCAGACGGTCAAATCTGCTTCTAATATTCTGTTGATGAAACTGTCTTCAAAATGGAGTTAAATATATTTAGTGCCAACTCTTTATAAGAAAATAATGTAGCTACTTAAATGAAATGTATTCTTTCAATGTTAATACCTTTCACTAAATATTTCTCAAGTCATTGTTCCTTTAGGAATCAAATATGCTTTTTAAAATAACTCACTACACATTCTGTTAAGAAAATATTAGAAAGAATACCAAGCTACAGCCCTCAAAAAGTCATACATAACTGTATATTCAACAAGAACAGTCAATTAATCCAATGAATGAAAAGACAAATAAAACATAAGAAGCATTGGAATGAATATTACAATGGAGATTCCTTTCTATTCAGAAAGTGAGAAATCAGAATATAGTAAAAGCAACACTATTCATTTTTTAACATCCCTATCAACCGTAAACTGCTAATATTTAATTCCTAGGCAAAATAGTGAACTGAGAATTCAGTTTACTACCTCACTATGCATACAGAGCTGTTCTGTCTTGGGATTGCCTACTCAACAGATGGTGAGTTTTTAGAAAATTCTAAACATATATTCTATAAGAGTTCCTGAACACTAGCTCAGATTAAGAAAACATCACAGATATAATCTTTAAAATAATCTCTGAAACTTTTATAAGGGAAGAAAGGTATTTGTACTGGATATTCCCCAATAAGTGATCTTTTATATGTATAATCTCTATAATGTCCGTGGCTTTTTGTAACCAGTTAGGTTCAAAAATCTTCTTTTGTGCCTTCCTAAAAAGTCTGAATTTCAAATGTATCCATTCTCTCTGCTAATTTCAGTGGAAACTATTCCAGCATTTATCTTTTTTTGTTGCTGTTGTTAAATTGGACAAGTGTTTTCAAATAACTAAACGTGGATTGAGAGCCCAACATTGCATATTCATGATATAAAAAGCCTCATCAAATAGAAGGGAAATTTTAGTTTCCAGTTTCTTCCTGCAGCAATGAAGCTTGTAGTCATTCCCCCATTTCATTAAGGGCCCACCAACTGCTAATATGGCTAGGTTGGGAACATTGCCCAGAATCATTCATAGGCCTACACCTTAAATTAAGGCAGAAGGAAAAATGAAAGGGGCAAAGGAAGGGGGAGGGGAAAGAGGGGGAAAGGAGGGAAGGGGAAGAAAAGGGGGGGAGAGAGAGGAGAAAGGGAGGGGAAGGAAAAGGGAAAAGAACAAAGGAAAAGCAAAAAGAAACCAGAAAAGGAAGCTGAGGAATGCACCAGAAATTACACAGCATTCAGGACAGATTGTCCCTGCAATTTACCCACTCTGCCATAAAATGGAGGCAATATAACTTGTATATTAGATGGGGCCTGCTGAGGCTCAAAGTTAAATGTCTGTCAAGTATCTTTCAGATGTTGAACAGAAGGTTCTGTATGGATAAAAAAAGACAGTAACTCACTCGTGTTCACACCATTCCACTTCCTGCTGTTACTTCAGGATAGCCTCTCCTCTCCCAATTTATACTTGTGCCCGGCGTTACTCCATCCCAGGTGCAGAATCCGGCATATGTTCTTGTTCAATTTCATGCCATTGATGATTGCCCAATGCTCCAATCTATCTACATCCCTCTGCAAGGCCTCTTGTCCCTCAAAAGAGTCAACAGCACCTCCCAGTTTGGTATCATCAGCAAACTTGCTACAGGTGCATTCAACGCCTGCATCCAGATCATTGATAAATATATTGAACAGAACTGGCCCTCGAATTGAACCCTGAGGAACACCGCTGGTTACCAGTCGCCAGCCAGGTGTAGCCCCATTCACTAAAACCCTTTGAGCCCTGCCCTTCAGCCAGTTCCTCACCCAGCGCACCATCTACCTGCTCATCTCACAGTTGGACAACTTGTCCAGAAGGATGCTGGGAGGGATGGTATCAAAAGTCTTACTAAAATCCAGAAAAACTACTTCTACTGCTTTCCCTTCTTCCACCAGGCAGGTGACCTTATCACAGAAGGATATCAAATTAGTTAGACAGGACTTTCCCTTTGTGAAACCATGTTGACTGTGCCTGATGATTGTGCTTTAAATGTCTTTCAATAGCACCCAGTATGATGTTCTCCAAAATTTTTCGAGGTACTGAGGTTACACTAACAGGTCTGTAGTTCCCTGGGTCTTCCCTCATACCCTTCTTGTAAATTGGAATAACATTGGATAGCTTCCAGTCAGCAGGGACCTCCCCAGACTCCCAAGAACTTTGGTAGATGATCGACAGGGGTCCTGTCGTAACATCCGCTAGCTCCTTCAGCACTCTGGGATTAATCCCATCGGGCCCCATGGATTTGTGAACATTCAGCTGATACAACTGGTCCCTTACAATTTCAGTGTCCACAAATGGAAAGTCCCTGTTCCCACTCTCATGGTCCTCCAACTCAGGGGACCAGGCAAGCCCAAGGTCTGTCAGTATTATTAAAGACTGAGGCAAAAGAAGCATAGAACGCCTCTGCTTTTTCTCCATCCCTATTAGTCAGGTGACCACCTTCAACAAGTATCAGTCCAATGTTTTCCCTAGACCTCCTCTTGCTGTTAACGTACTTTAAAAAGGCTTTTTTGTTGTCTGACACAATGCTGGCCAGTTTCAACTCTAATTGAGCTTTGGCCTTTCGTGTATTCTCCCTGCATATGTGAACCATGGCTCTGTAATCTTCCTGCAAAGTCTGACCTCGCTTCCAGAAATCATACAGTATCTTTTTCCTCCTGAGTTCCACGAGGAGTTCCCTGTTCAGCCAAGCTGGTCTTCTGCCCCGCTTGCTTGACTTACGACACAATGGGATTGCCTGCTCCTGTGCTTTTAAAAAGTGAAAAGGTGCGCTTTTAAAAGTTTTCATACTCCATTGTGATTCATTGTACATGAATTATTACAGAGCCCAGGCCAGCAATGGGTTCCCTGGTTTTCAAGGTGTTCCTGTGATGTATGGTGTGGATGTTAGAGGTATGTTCCGTATCCTGTGTAGAAAGGCTGCCCTGCTTGTGAAAAGGCGTTTGGAAATTGTTAAGCCACGCACTAGAAGCACCACTCAAGATATTCCAAAAAACATGTTTGGACATGTTTTCGAGGTTGTCAGCCTTGGAAATGCCCTCAAATCAGGAGGGTTCAGGACTTGTTTATACTGAAAGAAAAAGCCTTAAAAGAAAGAGAAGTGTGTCATGCACCCGGAGAAAATGTCCACCCTAGCCCTTTAAAACAAAAAGCAAGGTTGTGTGCCAGACAGCAGTCCAACCAGGACAAGAAGAAAAAGAATAACAAGCCAGGCCAAACAGTGCAAAAGAGACAGAAAACCTGAGAAAGAGGTCCGTTTCTATCTCTAGAAAAAGGAAATATATTTTCAAAGGGATGGCTTTGGTTCACGGCTGCTCAGAAGAATGTACCAAACACAAGCTGGATTTGTTTGAAGTATCTCCAACGCAGACCAGTATTGAGAAAACCCTGTTTGTTGAGGTGCCTCCACTTTCCACTATTGCAGAGTCTGCACCTCTGGACTTTTTCATAGCTGGGAATGGTGAAGATTACATAGATATGAACAATCCTCTGCAAAACTGTAAAAGCTGACAGATCCAGCCTCAGAGCTGGTGAGGCCATGGGCCTCATGAATTACCTGCTGGCCCCTATATTCAGCCAGATGGATATTATGCTGGGTGATCGATGGATAAGCCAGAGCAATAACTGCTACCTCTACTGTACCTTCATTGAGTTGTTTCTCAACTACAGCCGTGACATGCTGCCCATGCACTCATCCATGGGGCTGTTGTACAAAGACCCAGTCAGGCAGCAGGAAGCAGTCGTGCTGGATGGTATGGGTAATGAGCGGTTTAGGCAATGCTCTGCTCTGACAGGCCACAATAGGAGGATCGAACTATTGGGACCCCTCCACAGCAATCTGTTCTTTCAAGACGAGATTTTGTTGGACAATGTGACGTAAAAATTAAGCTGACAAGCAGCAAAGACAGCTTTTGTTAAAGGAGCTCCTCAGCAGCAGGACCCTGCAAGCTACCTATGCCTTGTTGTTTGTTAAGAATGTGCTGGTGATACCTGGCATGCGTTTGAGGCATGCTGAGGCATTACTTACGGCTAATATTAAATAGCCAGTGGACTGAGTAGGCATGAAAGCGTTCAGCATATGAGCCAGCAGTCATGTCAGCAACTAGGAAATTTTGTTACTCCAGCTCTAAGGGTACTGTATTTCCCTCAGCCCCACCTTCCACTTCCCAGAGAGATACAAAGGCCTCACCAGTTGTATGGTAAAGCTCAAGCTGGTGTTTTGCGGACACATTCTGGCTCTGGCATTGCTGTGCAGCATGATGCAGAAACCCCCATCTGCCTTCCATCTTTTCTGCCCTTCTATCCAACTGCTGCTGTCCAACTGTTAAAATTTCTGGGGCCAGCCATGCCAAGTCACTAGCAGTTGTTTCTTCCTTTCCCTTTTGCAGTGATGATCTCAATTTCGTAGATTCTATCCCTATTGGGTTTAACTTTTTAAAGTTCTTTAGGGTAAAATGTCCCCTCTGTTGCTTCATGATCACAGTCTATTAAGCAGTGCAGAGGTATCTGTCCCCTTCTCACAATTTCAGCTAGTATAAAAATTTCATCTTTGATTGTGTGCTTGTAACCTTTCTCAAATCCCTCTTTTGTTCTAGACACCCTGCGTGGTCTCCCTTTTTAAGCAGAGGTGCAAATTCTTTAATTTTAAATATACCCCCATATATGGTTTTCCAAACCCTTGCACAATTTGAAGTGTTCACATCCACAGGCCCGGCTCTGATAGTTCTGCAGAAGCCAAGGTTATAGCTCTTTATAAACTCTGACAACACATCAGTGTGTGCTGTAAAATATCTCTACATCTTGGTTTTGAGCGTCCTGTTAAAATGCTCTATGATAGAGGGTTTTACTTCATTATTAGTAACAAAATGGTGACCATTACACTGCTTTAAAAGCTTGTTTAAATGCTGGTTTAAAAATTCTGTTCCACAGTCGGTCTGTAATTTCTGAGGCTTGCACCCCTTGCTAAAGGGCCGCTGGTTTGCCTTTTGCCATGGCCGAGGCATGATTGGATGAGAAGTCTATTACTGTTAAGATGTACTTAACACAATTGTTGTCTTTGGAAAACTGTTGCATATCCATCAAGTCTGCCTGCCATTGTGTATCTACTTCTGCCACAATCGTCTTGTTTCCTTTAAAGTGCTTTCTTCCAGCCTTGTAGAAGCTGTAAGCACCCTGACTTGCAAGCCATGTTGCCATTTGTCTTCTTGGCAGGCTTTTCCCCGCCCCACTTCTTTCCTGTATACTTGTCCCTCGCCAAGAATCATGCCATGTTCACGTGTAAAAGGCAAATTAAATGAAATTATCAATCAAATGTGTGCTTAGCCTAAACCACTAATTTGTGTACCTTGAAATTTTCACAAGAATTTCAGAGGTTTGTGAATATTCTGGAAATTTTGTTCCAAGTTTCCAGATTTGTATTTGGCATGGCTTAGTAAAGCCTCTAGTTACACTTCAGGCCAACTTCCTGTCTGACAGCATGCGTGATTGGGCAAGAGCTGTCAACTGTGTGGTTCTAATTCTGTTGTTGCTGTTATTGTTGTCAGAAAACTTTGGAACTTTATTCAGAACACGTTTCTAGTGTTTTGGTTAATATTTATTCCTTTTTATTTTTTTCCTTTTTTGAAGCACAGTCTATCACATAAGGTGATTTTTTTCTTAAATCTTCCTGTCAGAGTGAGAAGTTAATATTCAGATATATGAGATTCAGTGGTGTTGTTGGCTGCTGATTTGCCATCTGACAACCAGAAAATAGACAAATTTTCCTGAGGATGAAGGTCCGATGGAGGCATTCCCACAGTCTAGAACAGAAATAACACAGAATGAAAGATAACCTGTAAAATATGATACAATTTAGGGGAACAGACTCTTCTGAGTTTGTGCTTCCTCAACACCTCCTGGTTGCTTTTTCCAGGCACTTGCAGCCACACACTCACATTCTGGCAGGAGGACTCCAGGATAACATGTGGCAAAAGGACCAGAATATATGTCTTTCCCTTAACATAATTCATAAATACCTAGCCTCCAAGTGAGTATATAAAGTTTTTTGTACATGTGTTGCATAAATGTGGTATACAGTACCAGCTGGAGTTGAGTACTGAACACAAGTCACTCCACCTCACTCATTATGCAAACTATTGAGAGCCTTACTAATAAAAAATAGTAATAATAAGAAAAATCATTACGTTGAGACACACAAGTAAAGCAAAACATGACTGAATGTTGTTTTGCTCCAAAAGTAATAATAACTAAATATTTCATATACACTAACATTCATAACGGATAGAATCACCCTGTAACATGCCCATTATACCTTTAAGTCTTTTACAATTGCCAAAGAAGAAACTTTGTACTGGAAAAATCTTCATTAAAACAAGTTACACCATTTTTCCTTTTGTTGCATAAAGAACAGGACAAAATGAGAGCTATTAGCCTCCACCTTCCCTTAACAATTAAAACATCATTTTAACTTCCACAACACTTTATCCTCTCAGTAAAGACTACCAAAGACTCCCTACATCTATTTTCAACTCCTAGACAATGATAACCCACAGACAATGACAGAAGAGCCACATCTGATGTCAGTTAGCCAACGTTAAAAAGAATAATAATACAGCTGAGATCCATCACAGAAAATTCTTTATCTAAGGTCATCTGCAGCAAATAACCACACTATCATAGTGTGAATGAAAGGTGAATGAAATTCTAAGTGATTTTGTCCATGGTATTCTAAATCAGTTACCTGACATTGCAATTACAATAGCGAAAACATCTACTTGGCTTAAAGATTTGACTGTTATTAAAGAAGTATTTCAATGAGACAGCATTGCTTCAGCCATGTAGCTTCAGCCGTAAGCTTTACGCACAGATTTTCTGCTTGCCACCTTTTTATTCCTGCTTATGTACCAAACAGGTGCCTTGTTCTACCATACCCATTATTTGTCAGGTCATAGTATGAATTAATCTACAATAAGATTTGGAAACTGATCTCTATTTAAAAACAAAAACCTTCAGTTTACAGTTCCAGATACAGCCTGAGAAAGTGCCACAGTCCTAGAGAAAGTGCCACAGTACTGAGAAAGTGCCACAGTGCTGGAAGGACTGGTGTGTGCAAAAAAGAGGCTACTGTTGACAAAGCTTTGCTCCATAACCTATTTGTTTACCTATATGGACATTTCTCCATAACCTAAGTAAATACTACCTTAAAAAAAACAAGCCATTGTTGGGTTGGAAACTTTCCATAGGCTTGGTTAAAACTAAAAATCCCATCTTCCAATTATTTGCAAATCTAGTTCTCTTAAGTTTAGTGCCCAATATTCCTTGGCAGTTTAAAGTCTAAGTAATTAATCTCCATCTTTTCCACAGTCTGGAAAAATGAAAGTCCTGGGAAGGGAAGAATCTTTACATACCCTCTCCAACTGCAATTAATTGTTTCAAAACCCAACAGAAAGGTGATTATTTTTCACACTGGACATAATCAGGTATAGAAGTTCCTTTTAAATTAATTTTTCATTTCTAAATGTAAAAAAGTGTTTTGCAAGTTGAAAAAAACCTGTGTTTTACCCTGTGCTTCCTCTAGCATGGCCCACTGACTATGGAAGAGAGCCTAGGGTTCAAATTCAGGCACCTAATTTAGAGAATTCTAACATCACGTAGTGTAAATATCTCCATGAAAAAATATTTTTGAGAGAGAATTAGGGTGGGTATTTTGGATATTTCCAGGCTATGCTGCAGTATACAGGACTAAGATTTTACTGGTGACCACTTTCCCATCTAGCCACCTACTGTAAGCACTGCAACAGATTCCCTTTTCAATATCATGAGGGTGTCTGAAATATGCAATCAGTTTAAAAATCACCACCGAAAGTATTTTCAGAATTTTTAAGGGGAAAAAATTTTCACTGGAAAGTTTGATAGAAGGTATCTAATAATAGTTTCAGAACTAACCCATGAGACAATGTAATATTTCAAAGTGCTAAGGGGTATATCGCTAATGCTGCTTATGTTTTTTGTCAGAGATGGATAGACTAAGATTATCTTCTGAAGGATAAACAACAGAAACTATTTTTCTTTACTAATTGTCAATTTACAGCAAGACCTAATTTTGTCAGTATCCTAATGACAATCTTCAAAAAAGGAAGACATGCCAGTGAAGGTCAGAGAGGCAACATGATGGAAAAGACACCATATGTGAAAAGCAGATAAATATTTTCATAATTCAAGCTGTGTGAAGGTATTAGAAGGTTAGCGCCCAACGATTTTGGCATCAGTGTGTAGCTGGGTAATTTTCACTGAAATCAGGTGCATCTTAATAACAATTTTACAAACATTCAGGAAAAAATTATATACAATAATTTGTCTTCAAATGAAAAAACAAAATGCTAAAATCAGCAGCCGTTTTGAATTTATCACCTTCTTTACCACAAAATATTTTAATACATTCTCCAGGCAAACTTTATTAGATCCTTTGCCAGTAGTACATAGTATGGTCAAAGCAGCAAGTTTAACGTGATAAAGAAGGATACATCTTCAGAATTAATTCTGTTGCCTAAGACAGACAACAGACCAGCATACACATTGTGATAAGGATCACAAGAGAAAATTATTCCAGAACAGATGATCCTCAATATAGAATATTTTAAAAAATACATTTAATTCAATAAGTATTGCTGATAAGAGGACAGAGAGTAACTAAGTAAAATATAATGCTGTCTGAAGTTTACCCTCCAGCCTACAAAACCACAAAGCATGAAACATTGTTACAACTAACAATGTTTACTGTAACTATGAATTTAGAAAAGAGAATTGCAGATTTGAAGGATGACAGCCTTTCTTAGGCCAGTCTGAAAAAGATTTCTATATGTGCCTAAAGACAAGATGGGCTTCCTGCAAATAGATGTATACATTTTTGCAAGGTGTATAATTTGTCTTTTCTTTGGGATTAGATTTGCACTGTATGAAAGAGCAAAAAGGAAAGGTTATATTTAACAAATAGGGAAAAATTGTTCTCAAAACCATAACAATTGGCTAGTAGATTTAGGATAAGTATTATTACTGAAAACTAATTCTGACTTAGAAAAAAAATTACTGGATTTTACTTTGACCTCATGTCATGTAAATTTTCAGCAACAGATATTTAAATAAAACTTCATGTAAATATTTTCCCCTTAATTTCAGCCAAAGCTGAAAAAATTCTATTAAAATTATTGTGGAGAGAATCTATTTATAAACATATTATTTTAATTAAACAGATTTCTTTTGTGGTTTGGATGGTTTTCTTCCTTCGTGAAGGCTAATTAAATAGATCATAAACAGAAGAGAAAAATTGCAGACAATAATTTGCTAAGTAAATCGCTATCAGATATCTTCTTCTGTAAATATTGCTCATGTTTTTTTCCACAGAACCAAGCCATACCTGAGAAGCTCAAAAATTCAACATCTAGACCTTCTGCCTTATAAAACCAGCTTTAAGAGAACAGAAATTGCTGTTCACATCCATTGAACTTTACTTTCTTGGTCAGATGCAGTGAGCAAATGCTTTTCTTTTCAGGGTAAGGGACTGGGGCTGGAAATGTTCTCCGGGAAAAAAAAAAAAAAGAGAAATCAAAATATTACTTTATGGGGTTCTTGCAGTTCATGTATTCCCTCAAAACTAAGACAAATTAGTTTATTCATGACCTTTACAGAAGAAAACTTTGAATCAAACAGCATTTCAGATGCAGTAGCTCTCAGTCAATGAGACATTCATACACTGTTGTGGTAAAGCAGTTTATTGCACCAAAACTTTCTCTTGAATTGTTAGTAACTTTTAGTAATACCAATGCTTTACAACATTTATTGGTATATTGCAGCAAATAAAAGCAACTCGGAAAATGTAGTTGTGACAGCCACCAATAAATGATTATTTTGTATTATAAAAAAAGAGATATGGAGTAAATGTAACTATTTATAGTTCAGACTTTTCTTAAATATTCCAAAGAATTGAGTATGAGCTGATCTCAAATTAAAGCCAAAGCATATAGTTACCTGCCAAGATAAGCATGGAACATTTTTAAGTACACTTCCTATACCTAGCTGCTTAAAATATTACTTGCACTACTACAACTCTTCCGAGAAGTTGATGGAATCAGGAATTTCTCACACTGACTGGGTAAGCTGAATATATCAGATATAGTACTTGAAAAAAGGAGAAGATATATTTTTCAATATGTGTACCCTATTCATATTAGAGTGTACATATATAGAGACACACACGCATACACACACATATATATTGTCACTTTTTTTTTCCTATTCTTTCTCAAAGTGTGAAGGATTCATTTAATTTTCAGAAACTGATTTCAAGTCAAATAACTCCCTGTCTTAGTTTTAGAAACATGCAAAACCCAAAACAGAGAGATTATTTTTCTAACAATTCAATTCCTACTTTAATGTAATAATGAAAACACTAATTTTTCCTCAAGTGTTTTTCACCGAAAGGTATCTATTTTTCACATTGGCGACTGATATATGATAAATACTTCAAATTGTCTAACCTTTTATATGCTGGTGGGGTATTAAGACATTTTCAAAATGTTTTCTACTTCCATTCCTTCTCCATATCTTCTATTGTACTTGAACATCCTTAAAAAATAACAAATATGAAACACATGAGAAGTTGGATTGTGAATTTTAACTAAAAATGTCTCATTTGAGCAAGATCAAGGTTAAATTCTTCTTCACAGCAGGGAGAACATCCCTAAATAATAAATGTTGCCCTGGTTTTTAAATCCTCTCTTTCAAGATGTCTTTGGAAAACACTAACAAAATGTGAAAGGTTTTATGGTGATTAAAAGTAAACAAAATTGTGAGCATACACATTATCTGACCTCTGTGAGGCTTGAGGCTCATACAGGATGAAACGTCCTGGAGTCTCACCAGTTTGGGGTTACAAAATTGGAAAAAAAACTTCCCAGGTTAGTTTTTGTGCATAAATAATTTTATAAATACATAGGTATCACTCTCCTAAATTCTTGGTTATGACCTAATATGACCATGTTGAGTCCTCTTTGAAGACTGGGCCTGCAGCATAGTAAATAAGAAATAGATACTAGATTCCTTGCCTATTGCAGCTGGAAAACTTAAGGGAGTACACTGGGCCCAGTACTTACCTCTTTAGGCCAATGAGGGCTGGCAATACTGAGGAGAGGAACTAGATCCAAGAGAAAAGTTAATCCACGTGGCCTCTGCTAACCATCTCCAGTCATTTGAGGGGAGGCACTAGAAAGCTCTGAAGAGGGACCACCTATCAGATATGGAAGCCAAAAAGACATTATTTGTCCTTTGAAGGGTATGTGTGGCAAAGCCAAGGACTTCGCAGATAGAGAGAAACTCTGCCAGAGGCCCACGTCAAAACAAAAACTCAGCAACACACTCTTTCTACAGTGCCTAGGTTTATTTTACTAATTCAGCCGAAAGAGCATGCCCCAAAAAGTTTACACAAGCACATTCCTTATACATTTAGATACTTAGATTCAAAAAGAAAACAAGAGGACAAAACAAAATAATTTTTGTTGATGCTTCCAGAACTTGCTTGGTCTGGCTGCTGCAGAACATATAGCTTGCCTTTCTCACCAAATGCAAGGGTAGTATATATTTAAGATTTTGAGCCTAAACATGCCCCACTTGTATCTAATTAATTCTTCTCAGGAAGATTCTTCCAATTGCTACTCCAAAAATCCTGCTGGATTTAACTCAAAACACATATACCCTTACATTCTATTGCTTGGTGAAATTTATACCTCCCTTTCCCCAACCTTCAGTTTTACAGCAAGAGCAGTGTTCCTGATGATTGTAGGGGGCATGGAAAAACATCACCACATTGGATTAAAGAAGGAAATGCAGGATTCCAAGGGATATCCCCCAAACCTGTCCCCATCACACACAGTTTTATATGAATATGATTAAATGCACATTGTCATTCTGGATGAACGTTTAGTGTAACAAATTTGACATAAAGCTTGATGGAGAAGTTTAAAATCTCTTAAGGGATGCTACATAATTTGGCAGCATTTGCTTTTACGATAGAATATTTTTAAGGACAGTACTATATTTAAATATAGTCTGTGATGGGACATTTGAGGAATACAGGTGAACTTCTTTGACAAGCAGGAAAACAGCAATGGGCAAAGAAACATAATGAGTAAAACTTTATATGTTTGCTTTGCTATGTGGTATTTCCCCCCCCCCCAATTTTTAGTGTATATTTGTGTCCTGGTTTCAGCTGGGATAGAGTTAATTTTCTTCTTAGTAGCTGGTACAGTGCTGTGTTTTGGATTTAGTGTGAAAATAATGTTGATAACACACTGATGTTTTAGTTGTTGCTAAGTAGCGTTTAACCTAAGTTAAGGATTTTTCAGTTTCCCATGCTCTGCCAGCAATTTGATATCAAATTTTTAACTGTGTTTAAGAGATGAAGAATGCTGACAAGATTTTGTGAATTTGGAAACATGAACCTAGAACTACAGTGCGTGCTATATGTTCTTTACTGAGAGTGATGTCACATTTTTAAATGGGTAATTTTAGTGCTTATTGCTGTATGGTAAAGGCGTTGACATTAAGAGGCAAGCT
Source organism: Gymnogyps californianus (assembly GCF_018139145.2). Classification (NCBI taxonomy): domain Eukaryota; kingdom Metazoa; phylum Chordata; class Aves; order Accipitriformes; family Cathartidae; genus Gymnogyps; species Gymnogyps californianus. The sequence continues at coordinate 105,435,859 of NC_059472.1, read as the reverse complement.
CCAATGGAAAGAGTCATGTGTCTGTCCTTAGAGAGTTTTTTCCCCTACAGTGTGCATTTAATATGTGCATAAATTCCTTTATTTATGGTATTTATCCTTCAGGGTTCTGAAAGCTAAAACTTTATATAATTAAAATCAACTTTGCACTGACATTAGCAGATTGCTTTAAGGCAGAATTTTAGTAGCGTCCAGAATTCAGAAGATGCAAAGACTTTTCTAAAGTATGTGAAAAATAGAAAAGTATGGCACAAATTTTTCTTACTAACATTTGATTCCAAATATTCCCAGAATTTAATGAAAATAAATTCCGAAATTCCACAGTCCATTGACCAATCATGCACGTGAGAAACTTAAGTCATTTGAACTTCCCAGACTGATTCTTTACCATTCACAATGAGGTTAATCATCTGGACAAATACAGAAGTTGTAAGGAAATCCTGAATCTTTAAGTTCACACCCCTAACACTCAGGTCAGGTCATATCTTCCCATGTAACACTGAACTGAGCCCCATTTTAAATACAGACAGGTTTAAGAGAGGGCTTAGACATTCATGTATGTACAGTGAGCATCAAAAACTTGCCTCTACTGTCTGTATTTGTAGAAACGTTTGAAAAGCTCAATTCTTAGCTGACAGAAATGTTTCTCCTAACTTTCAAATTTAAAGAAATTACAGTATTTATAGAAAGCCAACATCTTTTATTCTTCTCTTGTGAAGCAGGTTTTCTATTCTCCCATTTATCCCTCTCTGCAATAGCTTCAATTTGATGTGGTAGATTATATTCAAATGAGACTTGATCAGTATGTTTTAAAATGACATCTACCTTCCTATCCTTACTGGAAATACCTCATGAAACACATCTGAGGACTTCTGCCTTTTTCATGGTGGGTAACAACAGTGATACATGCCATATAGTCAAGTCTTTCCATGTTAGATACTATTTCAAATAAACATTCCTGATATACTCTAAATACATGACTTTTTATGTAAATGCCTCCCACCTTTGTGGAAAAGTGCATTTCATCAGCATAGTCCTATTTTTGTTCAAGATCGTTAATAAAAACACAAGCCAAAACTGTTACAAATACCACTCGCTGAAGAACTCTGTGATAGATTTCATTAAGCTTTTTAAAAATCTCATTAAACCACAACAGAGCAAAGATAATGCAGAACATACCACCGACTTTGCAGTCTGGAAAAAACAGAGTATGAAGCATTCATTCACCACCGTTTAAGTGTCTTTATTGAATTTACGAAATTGATGGACCAGCACAGAATGTATGTGAATATATGCACTAATAACTATATTAGTCACATGTGATATCTGAAAATGCACTTTTTACCACTGCAGGATCCGTTTTTATTATAGGTCATGAAAAAAGAAGGATTAAACAAACAATTCTTGAAAAGAAATCCCACTGTGAGTGGGATTATGAGTTAGATCATGTTCTTAAATTTATGCCAGCCAAGACAGATTCTTTTGAGGAGGTGATGGTAAATTCTTTACTCCTTCCAGGCACAAAGCGTTTGAGAGCTTTGCTCCAAATCAAGTAAGAACAAGTATAAAAAACCAAAAGCTACTTTCATAATATATTAAAATCAAATAGCCAATATTCAGCCCCCCTTAGCCTTGTAAGCCTATAATGCAAACTTTCATTTAACTATAAATGTCAGTAAGTTTTACTTTTTTTTTTTTTACAATGTCTGCCAATTATGTAAATGATAGGAAAGGTAAATGGATTTAACTGTCTCAATCCCAAGTGAACTTTACTAGAATCTTATGGACAAAAAGCAAAAAAATTATTTAATTGGTGCAGCTTAGCATACCGGATTTGAAAGACTAATATTGTTATTAAATAAATGGAAATACTAACTGAACATCATGTACAGTCAAGGAAATCTCATACACAGACTGTCTCCAGGCACTTAAGAGATCCACAGGAAGCTTCCATGATATTCCCACAGCACTCCAGTCCCATTACAGAATTCTGAGCCTAAAAGGTTTGAGATTTTTGCCCTAGGCCTTCACAAAGCATTTCTTTAAAAAAATACTAGCACTTAATTACTGTGAGACAAAGTTACTGCTGGAAATACTTCATCTCTTGCTGAAATTTCTGACATTCTGCCTCTCTCCTCTTTCACAGACTGAACTTTTTTTAAAGGCTTGGTAAGATAAATACATAATCTTAAAAAAAAAAAAGGCTTGTCAAACAGCAAGGTGCAGGGAAAATAAACCCATCTCCTACATCCCTTCCCCAACACAGCAATCAGCTAGCAGGCAAGGATAAGCATGGGTAGCTTATAAGGCTTTCAAACTCAGCTCAGCCTGCCAAAGACGCATTGATATTTGATGTCATTGAACATGGAAACCCCCTACTCACTAATGCACTAAGATTGCAGCCTCAGCTTGGCATTCATATATAAAGACCGAGAAGCATGGAGGAGCAACTGCAGAACTGTCTTTTATCTCTAATTGACAGTATGAACTCTTCTAGATGTTTCCAGTGTGAAAAGGCAGACATTAGTTTAAAGCATCCTTAGCGTTAGGACACAGCAAGCTGCTCTGCTCTGTGCTGCATCAGCCCTCTTGCCTCAACTGGCAGCTAGCATCAGCTTACTGACTCCTTGTACAGCCAACATAACAGTTTTATGACCATTTTACAGAACAGTCCCAAAGGTAATTTAAGCTCACTCTTTGATTTTGCCCTGAACTGGACTGGGAGCATTCTCACAGAGGCAGTCTACAAAAGCACAGCCATCCTATGGGGCACTCTCACCCCACTCCCCTCCCCGGAGAGTCGGCATCATCCCACCGTGCCTGCTGCTGTGGGGCTGGAGCACTGCACCTTGATGCTCCACTCCACTCATGCCCTCTGCTTCAAGTTCAGTGCACGTGATTGTTTAACCTCTCAGTGAGAGGAGTGTTGGGCTCTAGCTTGGTTGTGAATTATGTTAAGTTACTATAGACATAAGCAGCAAGCATAAGTTATAGACATAATCAGTTATAATAGCTGTAACTAGCATAACTGATTGCACGTACAGATATTACAGGCAACTGAAAAGACTGAGCTTACCAACTGACTATAAACCAACACCATAACAATAAAAATAAAATATTAAAAAATAGAATTCTAAGTAAAACTACTGCTATATCTGAAAAATATTTCATAAGTGTCAGAGAGCAAATGCCCTGTGGTCCTGTAACATAAAGGCCAAATGGTTTAAAATGGCCTACTCCTAGTAAGAACGAATAACTACTGCAACAAAATGCTGCAGTATTCCTCTGTAACTCAGTTCTCGAAAGTATTTATCACAGATAAGTAGAGAAATTCTGACAAAACATCCGTTTAGTAGATGATGTGCATTATAGATAAACTTACAGGCAATATCGTTTTCAGAGGAACTTGTTTATAAAAAAAATAAATTATGTGGTTAACCAAATTCAGAAATAGTTATCCTTTCTATCTACTACACAGAATGGTAGAATATATAATATGTACTAGTATTGATTAGAAAGATCACTTAATTAAAAAACAATGTTCAAATGGGTCAAATATACCAGTACCTAAGCATTTTTGATAAATAGTAAAAAAATTCAAATGAGTAATTGAAAGGATTTACTTTGGTCACAAACGAAAGGGAAATTTCTAAATTCTGCTAACTTAGATTAAGTAAAATCAAAGAGAAAGTTCAGCTTTGCTAATCAAAAATCAAGCCCAGACTTGCATGCAATGACAATATTCAGTGAATATGAGTTATACACATGCATGCATACACACACTTATTTCCAGTCTTGCCTCTTCTCCAATTAAAAAATTGGATTTTGGGAAGATTCTGAGATTAGAAAATTTCTGCAAAGGAGATTTAAATTTTGGATCTGCTTTGAATTAATGCAAAAACCTGTACTGCGGTCTTCTGTCATAATTTAGTTTGGGCATTAGTGTTGCTGTTTAGTGGTACGTGAACAGCTGTAAAAACATATGGCAACACATCCTTTTTACTGATTTGTATAAGCCAAAAGAAATATTCAACAACTTTCCAACGAATGACTGGTAGCTGAACCTCAGTGGGTTCATAAATTCAGATAAATCCTGATTTTTTTTTTTTTTTTTTTTTTTTTAAATCTCTACATCTGGAAATATGGCTGACAACGTTTTGCAAGAGCTGCTTTTCTCCTAGGATTTCCAGTTTTTTATGGTTTCCCCAAGCCAAAAATAGACTAAAGAATAACATTTCTGCAAATATTTCAGTATTTCCGTTTCCACGCCTGGTTCAAACCAGGAAGGGTAGAGCCACAAGAAGAAATTAAATACAATAAACAAATAAAATACAAATGAACTTTTTCAACCATAAAAAAGGTTCAATTTCAGGTTTATATGAAGGTACAAGTTCATTCTGAATCTTCAGTGATAATTTTCTTACGTCTCACCGAAATAACATGCACCATGAACAAGATCTGTGGTTAAGATCTGTGTGTAAGATCTGTGAAGGGTTTTTCCGTAGCATTTGCTGTTGACTGAACATTAAATGACAAAATGCTTTTTAAAAGTCCTCTAGGCATCTTTCTGCATTTTTTCACACTCAAAACCAATAAAACATAACATTAAAATCCAAACTTAAGTTGCTTACAAAATGTACACTGGAGATATTGACTGTGAATGTATACTGAATAAAAACAATAAGGGCACTAGAGAAAGTGTTCTAATGATCACATACCTAAAACCTGCAAGAGGAAAAAATATTAAATATGCAAATTAAAAGGAATCAACATTAATAAATTTACTCACATCTTTGACACACTAAGAGTACTGCCCATTTACTTTACCATTGACCTGTTAATTGATGGTATGAAGCAATGAAGGTCTCCTTGTGTTCTGTGCTACAAAGAGAGGCTCATTTTCTTCCTGAACTCTTAGACTGAAGGAAATAAATTTCCTGTTTGGTCTTAGTGGAATGTAACAAAAAGTGCTGGCAAGAACTAAGTTATGCTAGGAATTACATCTGTTTAACAGGGTTTTAAGAAGTTGCAGATGCTAAAGTGTTTAGTTATTGTATAGCTGGATCTTGGCAGGGATGTTAAACTTAAGAGCTAAACAAAAAAGTAAATTGTGTTAAGTCAGCATTTCCTTCACTGTCTGATGTATAAGAAAGCTGTCTATACTTTCCTCTAAAGTGTTTTTCCCCAATACTTCAGAATGTGTTGCAAAGTGTTCCTTTTATTCTGATTTATTTCTAAAAGGAAGACATGAACAACAAAAGGTCACTGCAGACAAGGTGATATACCAGCAGTCCTTTTAAAAAAATGCAGCAATTTTATATATAGAACTGTGAAGACCTGGGCTTTTTTTTTTCCCCATCCCCCTCTCTAAACACTCATCTAGATTCATCCCTGTTTTCAGTTACTTTTAGTACTTCATGACGTTTGTGTATATGCAGAGGCTTCTTCTTCAGTTGTCTTTTTACAAAAGTAGGGTTTGAACACAAGTCCAATTCAAGCCCTACTTTTGCAAACATCTGGACACACGCTTAACTTCAAACACAGAAGTTTCTAAATAGACTCATTCAAATCACTTGGGCTATTTTCAAGCTTGTGGGGAAGTACTTACATAAGTGCTTACAGGAGCAGGGCTTTATACTCTGAAGTATTCTGCACTCTCTTGTGACATGCTGCAAATGCAGTTCTGAAAGGAGTTTTGCATATTGGTTATCTATATGCAAGGACATTTTTCAACACATTAGCAAAAGAATATTAGGAAAAAATACAGATTTATAACTTCATACAACACAGCATATTAATCATAAATATCTGGTAATAATATGTTCACAATTAAAATTCTAATATGTATCATAAGCAAGTATTTTCTGTTTTCTAAAATGTATTTATAAATGGCAAAGAAACTAATGAATTAGTCTTTGAGAGTAAGTACATTAATTTTGCAGCTAAAATCTGAAATTAGAGACAACATGAGTGGGCTTTTTTTTTTGTGTGTGTGTTTCTTTCAATTCTCTGACCAGAAACATTGAAAGGTGATAAAAATACAAAATATACAATAGCCCTAATATGAAATCTATTAATCCTGCAGCTGGTACCCAGGGTAGCATTATGTATTATATATTCCGTATTAAGTTGCATGTATTATAACATGACAATGTTACAGTATTCTGGGAAATGCTGGCATAATATGATAAAACACATTTGCCCATTTAAATTACTGTATACATATAATACTGTTATTCTGTAAGTAATTCTGTATACACGCACAGAAAAATACACACCGCAGAATAAAAAGGAATGGGTTCTTAACCTACACTAAAGACCATCACATCCTATTTGAGAATCAGAGAGCTACAATCCTGGTCATCCAAATACAGGTGCTTAACTAAGCACTGAAGAAGTTCTACCATATTTCTTGATTATCAAGTAAAATAAATGAATATCTTCATAAAATGGAGATAAAAAGAAATGGACAGTATAGCAAAGATCCATCAGTAAAAAAAATGGTACTGTTTCTTTCTATTTGATATAAACACATATGCATCTACATAGGATGTCCACAGTAGGAAAAAAGTGTGATTTCTGGTTGCTTATGACTTTGGAAGCTAGGTTTCTGGGGAGGAGAGATCAGATTATTTTTAATAATATTAACTTTAGTTTTTTACACTGACCTAAAAAAATTAAGACATTACTGTTTATTGTAGAACTAAGGATGCTTTTACTGTCAGCATACCCTGGCAGCATGGAAGACCAAAAGCACACTGGGCTGTATTGAGAGGAATGTAGCCAGTAGACTGAGGGAAGATATTGTTTCCCTTTACTTAGCGTTCAGAATACTCCATGTAGTTTTGGACCCCATGAAAAGAAGGATGTTGATAAACTGGGCCAAGTTCAGTGGAGGACCACCAGGATGGTTGGGGCTGGAGCACTCCCTGTGAGGAGAGGCTGAGGGACTAGAGCTTGTTCAGCCTGGAGAAGAGACAGGTCCAGGCTAATTCTGAAGATGTATGGTGGGAGGATGAGAAGTAGTGATCAAAACAGAAATGGGAGGTTCCAATGTGACACAAGGAAGCATTTGCACCACAAAGAGAGTTGCACAGTGAGTAAGTTGCCCAGCAAAGTTGTGCAGTCCCCATCCTTGGAGTTTTTTTTGACAAGGAAGGTAGACTAGAGATCTCCTGAATTATTCTCTAATTCTAAGATGTCTGCAGAATATAAAATCCTAAATTATGCAAGTCCGCGTTGTTGAATTAATGGATGCAGAAATATATCAGCAATGATAGTTCAGTACTGATTTGTCATCAATATCTATTTACCTATGTAGAGGCAAGTGTCTCCCATTTTCAGAGAAAGTTATGTACCTCCTCACTTTTTCTGTTCCAAACTGGAATACTTACAGGATTTGGTTCTGTACAGTTAATTTTAATTTGTCCTTTGAAAGTCTAAAATACACTTAAAAATCAAGAAATATTAAAGATGTATAAACTCATTATGAAAAAAAGGACCACAAAGCTGGGGGGGAAGCAGTGAAGAAGAAAGGGTAAAAAAAAAAAAAAAAAAAAAAACAAAAAACCACCACTTTCCTAGGCAAATATACATTAATTTAAAACCTTCTTTCTTCAGAACTTTCAACTCAAAATATTTATCACATAGTTGCTAGAAGCAACATTTACAGACTTACAAGAATGTTCATCTGCTTATATAATTTGAAAGTTTCTTATGGGATTGTTTCTTGACCATTTATGTTTAAGTAAAATTTTCCCCTCTAGAAGCCTCACAAACCAGCCTCAATTCCTACAAAACATTTTCAGTTGACAACATGGTAGAATACAAGAGTATGTCTTAAGACAGTACAACACAAAAAGAGGGGGGAAAGGAAGAGTGATGCATTGATGTAATGTTTGTGGAAACATTACATCCCTCTCCCATTTCTGAACCCAGGCTACTTCACACATTGTGAAACTTATCTTAGAGAATTATAAACAAAGCAGGGAGATACAAGATCTTTAAAATACAAAACAGAAGCAGCAAAGCAGTAGGGGAAAAAAGAAAAAAACAAACCAACAAACAGTTAAAGATAGGAAGGTTATATAGCAGAGAGAGGCCAGCATTCTCCCTTGCAGACAGCTTCATGTAATGACAAAATGAAACAGTCTGAGGAATCTCTTGGGAAAATTATATGTCCCATTCCCAGCTGAAATGAAAGCAGGTAGTTCATTGTAGCCAACGGTCCTTTCAACCAGCTGAGTATCTGAGCCATATACTTATCTATTTTATAGCACTTCGATATTGCAGGATCATCCATCAAGTAAAAACCTGCCAAGAAATACCATTAAGTATACTCTGCCATGACAAAGTGTGAGTTTTCCTAAAGACTACAGGCTTCAATGCCGAACCTTTCTAAGGCTGTACTTTAACCATATAAAAAATGCTTCATTATAGAAGGCAGAACATCTGCAGCTCCCAGATGCCACCAAATAAATCCCAGCCCCAGTCTGAGCTGCTTCTGTGAGATCTGTCAAAGAACCATCCAGATGTGGGTTTGATTACAGTGATATATTAAGGTGCATCATTTGGATATGATGAGATCACAAGCTGAAGTTCAATGTCTTATCTGAATTTATTCCCATATTCTTAAGCGTCAGAGTTTCTGTCTCCACCTTTCTCTAATCCTAGCCAGAAATAAGATCACACTTTCCATAGGATTTGTAGCTACTCTTGCACATCATTCACACTTCCTCTTCCATTGAGTATTCCAAATTGTAATTTTCAAGTTTAGTTCATCTCACTTCAGTCCTGGGCAGTTTTCACATGACTGGTCATTTATCCCTAAAATCAGCTTCAGTATTAACTGTAGCAAAAGACTAAACAGTCCTTCCAGAGGATGATTTAAGCACATGGTGTTATCAAGATGGGCACTTTGCATTGTGATCAATTTCTCAGTAGACTATTTCCAAAGCTAACAAATTGTAGTTTTCAGCAAGCGCTACAATTCAATAATCGTTTCTGCAAATAAAGCATTGTATTTTGAAATTTGTTTTGGGAACTGAGTGCTTTGCTTACTGCTTAGTTTTGTTATCTGTCTTTATTACTGCAAACTACAACCTCACACAAAAACACGTATGTACCAGGAAGTTCTATCGTATGCCTTTGTCACAGGAACCCTCCAATTTCAGCCTTACACTTGTGAGCTCTGATCTTTTCCTAATACTATCAGCTTGAAGCCTGTTTCTTTGCAGAACCCTGTAATATCCCAACACAATGGAGTATTTTTTTCCTTTTCAGAGTGTATTGTGAACACTTCACAGCACCCAAACAGAAGTAGGTAAGCAAAGGGAATTAGGGGAAACAGAGGCTGGTGTTGTCCTGTTCTAATTGACTCCAAAGCCCACATTTAAGCACTTGGCATCTCTACACATAAGATGTGGGACACTTGATATAAAGTCAATTAGTATCAGTCAATAAAGAGAGAAATGTGGCTGAAATCAGGCCTTTGCAAAGAGTGTTAATGTCTGTTTACATTCAGAATTCATAACTCTGAATTCATTCCTTAAGGTAGACACCTGAATCAACTCCTCCATGGAAAACACATATAGAGTTATTCTACTAACTCAATTATTCTAATCCAGTCCTTGTAGGACCCACTCAAGATGTGGAAGATAACATTCAATTTCCTTATCTGCGTGGCATGATTTATTAAAGTAAAAGAAAGAGAAAAAGAGCATTGGTAGGAGATTGTAACATTTAAAATGTCACATAAAACTAATCCTTACATCTGAAATTTCACCAGGTTTAAGGAACACTTCAACTTAATTTACATTTTGAACTTAATTTCCTACAGTATGGCTTAGGTGACAGTTAAACACCTAAGTCTTTGTACTCAACACTTAGATTCTTCTCCAAGGGATATATAATTTTGGTTTTGGTTTATATCAGCTGTTCAATGATTTAGATATGGTGTTAAATGCTGTCCTGGTTTTGGCTGGGACAGAGTGAACTTTCTTCTTAGTAGCTGGTACAGTGCTGTGTTTTGGATTTAGTGTGAGAATGATGTTGATAACACTCTGAGGTTTTAGTTGTTGCTAAATAGCGCTTATCTTAAGCCAAGGACTTTCCAGTTTCCCATGCTCTGCCAGCAAGCAGGTGTGCAAGAAGCTGGGAGGGAGCACAGCCGGGGCAGCTGACCTGAACTAGCCAAAGGGGTATTCCATACCATGGAACGTCATGCCCAGTATATAAACAGGGGGGAGCTGGCCGGGAGGGGCGGATTGAGGCTCGGGAACTAACTGGGCATCGGTCAGTGGGTGGTGATCAATTGCATTGTGCATCACTGGTTCCCCCCCCCCCTTTTTTTTGTTATATTCCTTTTCATTACTATTATTATTATTATATTTCATTATTACTATTGTTAGTATTATATTTTACTTCAGTTATTAAACTGTTCTTATCTCAACCCACGAGTTTTACTTTTTTTTTCCCTTTCCTCCTCCTCACCCCCCTGGGAGGGGGAGGGAGAAGCAGCTGTGTGGTGCTTAGTTGCTGACTGGGGTTAAACCACGACAAATACACTCTTATACAAAATGCAAATACAGATGGATATTTTATGTAATGTGTGATGTTAATACACCATGATCACTTTCAGACAGTATTTTCCTATATTTTTTTATTGTGCATAAGGTCTTCTATTTGCACAAGGCTATTAATATAAATATTTACTTTTTTCTTCAAAACCATTTTTACACTAGGTTACCATGTTTATTTTTCCTTTGTTACCAGAATTACAGATTACCAAAGATTACAGTGATATTCTGTTTCACAGTTTCTGATTCTTGGATATGACATTTATGTCTCAAACGCCCCACATATTCCAGGTCAACAAGATAAATAAGATTTCAGTATAATACAGCCAATGCAGCATCTGACGTTTAGACTGTAAAGATCAAAATAGCAGAAACAGAGTAAGACTTCCTCACTTTTAGTTTTTTGGACAAGATTCTTATGAAGGCTTTACTAAAACTTAAATCCACAGTTGTAAAGGTACTTAGATATCCCAGTTTCCAAAGATGTAGCTATATTAGCATATATTCAGATACCAGAAGTTAGATGTCCTACACAGTCTAAACGAATACTTTTAGTAAATTTCTCAGTTGATTTATTTCACAGAAAATACAGGTACAGAAAACACTAAAAAATACTAGTGATCTGAAATAATGAGACTTTATGTACCAAATAAACCCACACCTTTAAAAACATGGGTATTAATGTTTTCTTTAAGCTGCTTAAGTCCTATGTCACATTTAGGGTCACAGTCATGGATTTTCAGATGATGAAGAGATGCTTCAGTACAGTCTGCTTTACTTTGCTTTTGTATAAAGGTGGTTCTTATTTTTCATAGGACATGAAATAAATTAATTAAAATTTTTCACTGAGTCAAGAAATTATGAGATTGTACATTCCTCAAAAGGAATTCTAGACAGCCTAATTCAATGAGCAGATGGGAATGACATGCCTTAAGACATTTCCTAAAGATCTGAAACAAGCTTTTTCAAATTCCAGGGGAAGCAAGTGTGGCATTTAAGACCACTGAAAATTACCTCCTGCTTTTCTTAGCACCTCAGAGCTAAGTTTTAGTATCTTATACCTAGCTACCCAACTTCTTTTGTCAGTAACTACAGATAGTGATGGCCTCCTAAAAAGTTAGAATCTGTGCCATAAACAAAAAAATAAACAGGACCATATGCTTAGAACTTCAATTGTGAGACTCTGAAATGTGTTTAAGAAATTTACTACCTAACTGCTAATAACATTTAGCATGATATCACACGATATGGCTGAAGGGCCAGGCCCAAGGGGTCATGATCAATGGCACAAAGTCTACTAGGAAGCAAGTCACTAGTGGTGCACCTTAGTGGTCAAAACTGGGGCCAATAGTGTCTAACATCTTTATTAACAACCTGGACGATGGGATAGAGCACAACCTCAGCAAGTTTGCAGATGACACAATACTGGGAAGAGTGGCTGATACACCATATGGCTGTGCTGCCACCCAAAGGGATCTGGACAGGCTGGAGAATTGGACTGAGAGGAATCTCATGAAGTTCAACGAAGAGAACTGCAAAGTCCTGCACCTGGAGAGGAACAACCCCAGGCACCAGCACATGCTGGAGTCTGAATGCTGGAAAGCAGCTCTGCAGAGAAAGACCTTGAGGTCCTGGTGACCTCGAGCTGATCATGAGCCAGCAATACAACCTCACAGAAAAGAAGGCCAACAGCATCCCGGTCTGCATTAGGAAGAGCATTCTCTCCCAGGAAAGAGAGCTACATTCAGTTAATTAATAAAGATATATCACAGGTATGTTTTTGTGGTAGTACTGTCAAGTATTACAGTAGTGCAATTATCCTCAGTAAAAAGATCAGATATCCAATCTATATAAGGTGATTAAATGCTCCTGAAATCCAACTTTGCAAAGTCATGAATGATCACTTGGAAAACCTTGGGTTTATGGATAATAATAAATCAGAATCCAGAAGTACAAAAGCAATATTTTTAAACCAGTGTCCTTTAACAGGTTTTGTAATTTCAAAGTATTGGTATTACAGTCTAGAATCTAATGCCAATCCTTACTCACATTGGGAAGATTATTTCCTCTGAATAATGCCAGGAGTCTCTGAAGAACCTTTTAGAAGATAGCTTTTGGAATATGATGTTATAGCAGTTGTACCTCAAGGCAGAAGCTTATTTCAAGACTGATAACACATCTGCAATTACCTCTCCTAATTTTAATTACTTTCACAATGCCTTTCTTAGGTGCTGCCAAATACTTTGAAATCCAACACACCTCAGTATAAATAGACTAATTTTTCCCTTGGGAGCCAACAAGCTAATCGAGTGATTCATTAAAACAGCTGGAAGTCTATATTGGACTTGAATGTTTAAAATAAATTTTAAAACACAGACAAGCTTGATCCAAAAATAATCTTTTAATAATAATCAATATTTTGTTTGTTACAGTCTACTGACTTTTACCAGAGCTGGTCTTGAGATTGTACATTATGGTACTCTTGAATGCTTTACACTGGCTTCTCCATACACCTCAAAAGAACAAGTTACTCTGTAGTTATTCCAAGAAGAAATAGCCTCCTAGATTGTTTTTTATTCTAAATTAAATTAGTGATACACAACATCATGTTTTCTACTATGCAACCTACTTTAGTTGGTTTGAACTCCCACGTGATTTCTAAAATTTTTAAATGATGGAAAGCTCCAGAGCGAGTGTCACTGAGTTTCTTTCATAGGTATATTCCTTGTGTGTGCCAACATACATGTCCTACAAATACACCAGCATAAAGACATTGCACCAATGCCGCTTCTGTTTCACCATCAAATAACAAATTATATTTGAAGACTACAACATTCCGAATTTTTTAATTTGAAAAGATATATGTAAGAAGTCAAACGATAGAATTCAGTAGTGCTAACTACAAATAAAGGTTTATTACTTGCACATCATATATCTACCTCTGTACACCACAGAATATACATTGCATATCATGTGCTACCAGTATCAACAGTACATTATGGTGCGTTGACCGAAAACATGCCAGTTACTGGAAATCCAAGCAGACAGGAACCTACTTTTTCCAAGCAAATTATGTCATCCTTTCTCCTCTTATGCAGAATTACCACAGGAGAACAAAGGCTCTGTTAATCCATCTGCCTTTCATACTCTTTCTCACAGAAAGGTAAGCTCTTTCCTAAAAGTTAACAAATTAAAGGAATGGACTATATATACAGGAAAATATCTCCACCCATTTTCTCCCTGGGCAGGTTTAGAGTACAACCTAACCCCTTTTTTAGGCCAAATAACATCCCTGCAGCTGGACAGCACAATTTCCAATGCCAAAATACACTTCAGAAGAAGAGGCAGACAAACTAAGGTCCCAAAACCAAACTATTTCAGTTTCAGAAGACAAAAAGGAAGACCACATCAGTGAAATAGCTTCATTAAGAAGCATGCTTCCTGAAACCGTAGCTTGCACTGTGTCAACTCATCTATATTTTTCACTTTATAAAAATCCCATCCTTTCTATTCTTCTCCAGTCTTCAATATGCAAATAACTTATTCTCTCAACATATGTCTGCATATAATAGAATGAGGAAGTCTCTCTGTTTTTGATATTATGCAGACATGAAGATAATTAGAGAATTTGGTCTCTGAGTACCACAGACAGGATTATAAGTATCATGCAATGACTGCACAAAATACTATTCAGCACTGAGAAGGTAGGCCATGCTTTCTTTAGCTAACTTGACAGAGTTTCTTTAAGCAGCCCAACAAGGTTCTGTGTTTGTGACTATGGCTCTCGCAGGGAGCTGTATGAGTACCAGGGATGCTTCTTCAGAATGGATATTCAGACTGATATTTACAATGTAAATTATACTTAACGAATCTACTCCAGTCAGTACCCACCACCTCTGTTCCACTGAGAAACTGAACTTCCAGCCTACCAAGCTTCTTATATCACCATATGCTATGATTACTCAGCCAAGGGATCATACTGATGGTATGAGAACAGAAACATATCATACGTGACAAATTTCAATAATTGTGGGAATATCCCCATGTAAATTCTCCTGTTTACCTTGTCTCCCTCACAACCTCTTCAGTTGCCCTTCCAAAACAGTCAAGTTTCCAACTCAGCTGTAGAGAATTTATTTGTATTTTTCAAAACTTCTTATTTCCTTGGGTTTTTTTAAGAGAGAAGGGAAGTAAGTTTACTGGAGAACTGCTGTGAACATAATATACCAGGCTCTAGGTGCCGATTACCTATAATGAGTGTACCACATCACAGGTTACAAATATTTTATCCTTTTAACAAAAAATAAACAATATTTTCTCATCAGAAACCAACATTAGTATGGATGAGTAAAGAAAGAATAACCATGCTGACAAACTTAACTATACAGGAACCTGGAAAATTCAAAAAGCTTGTCTAAGAGAAGAATGTCATTTAATATCTCCTACCCATTTTAAAACATCAGTTAATCTCCTGAATTCTGAGAAAAGCTGCTCTTATAATATTTCCATTAAGAGCAGATGCACAAAGCCTCATAAATCTTGAGAGTTTATGTTTGTGCCCTTTCCGGCACAAATTTTGAGACCCAAGATAAGCTTTGGGTAAGCATCTAAAACTTGTGAGAGCTTATCCAGACTGAACTTCTGAAGCTTATCCATTGCTAATTGTCTCATCAAGCCCTTGCTTAAAGGATCAATAAGAGCACAGGATACAGCAACAGCTGCACCCTAAGTACCAGCTGTGTCAACAGCTTGTTCCTACCATTGTGCAGTTTTTATGCAAAGGCTCTGGATATCATAGGGCAAATTTCTTGCCTGTATTGAAATTATTCCTTTGCAGTCTTTTAGACTTTCTGTAGCTGAGATGAACTGCAAAAAAAGAAATTTATAACTTTTAGATAGACTAATCTCTTACATGATATATAAAAGAAAATACATACAAAAGTGAAATTAATCCTGTATGATGCTAATGTGCGGGCAAATGGAAAACATATGGAGAACTTACGTTTTTCTACTTTTCTGATATTCCCATCTTGTAATTTTTCTTCACTTCACTAACCATAAAACCATCCAGGTAGATAACAAGAAGGTCTCTTCCAAACAAAAAAAAACACTCAAAAATAAGGCAGGGCAAGATGGTTTCATAGAGTCTAACTTTACCCTGTGGAGGCTAATTATGTTAAGTCTATGGTCAGTTAAATAACAGAGGCTCCTCCAGAGGGCAAGTGAGAGCTCATGTCTGACTTGAGACAGCCGGAAAAGCTTTGTCAAGCTTCAGCCACAATGATGAGCTCACAAAGTTCACTGAAAACTCTAGAAAAGCCTAGTTTTTAAAATTCAGGCTCGTATATGACCCAAATATATGAAGTCTGAATTTTGAAGTGGCACAACTGACCAGAGAACTTTTGTGAAGGTGTTATTTCATCTCAAGATTTATGAGGCTTTGCACATATTTCTTTCATATCCTGCCTCAGGCTGCTTAAGAAATAGAAAAATATCTTGTTCTGTGTTTCTTGTGTTCTGCTTTCAGAGTAATTCAAGAAGTGAAAATAAAAAATATAAAGGAATGTGTATGTGTATCAGTTAGTCAAACTGAATTTTAAAGTTTCAGAGTTCAGATCATGTTTGGGCTGAGAGAGTGAGGATGGGAGTTCTTGTGCAATGCAAGCAATCTGCCCATCACTAAGTCTTAGCCCTTACTTAAGTTGTTTTCTATTTTACTTAACTGTTTTCTTTAAAGCAGTTCTCACACAGAATTCCATGGGGAATAGCTGACACCTGTAGATCATTTCAGGTCCATTAGGAGTCTTAAAGTAGGATCAGACAGGTGAAATTACACTGTCTGCAACTCCAGAATTTTCCTGCGTACCACTTATTAACTGTTTGTTTCATGTTTAGTGCTGAGCAACCGTATCAGAAGGAATCAAATAGAGAAGGGAACTGTTGGGGAATTTTTATGGCACCTCTCAAGGCGAATTAAACACACATTTGTGCTTAAACACAACAGAAAAATTTAATGAACAATGCATTGGGCAGAGTCCTACCACAATATGCAGTTCTACATGGAGTCTGCAAAGATGCATCACAAGCAGATTCCTTATATACACTTGCACCAGCACCAATCCCGAGAGCGGTTGCATGGGGCAAGTCAGCCAGGCCCTGGGTCCATCCCCCAGCCCAGCTCTGCTACCCAAAGGTGACCCCTGAGCTTGGGCCCCTGAGTGCTTGCATTCCAGAATGGTCTACAGGACAATGCTGAAGCTGTTTCTTATCTCATTACCAAGGGAAACTTCACTCTCTTGCAAGGAGTCTGTTTTGTCTCTGGCATTCCTGCTCCCAGCCAGTTTAACCCCTTCTTACAGTTGGGCCTCCTTGCCCTCCATGCCAGATCATTCCTTGGTCACAAATTACCACTGCTGAGCAGTTACAATTAGAATTTCCCCTTGAGAAGTAAACGCTAACCGAGATCTTTTCCTGAACTGAATATACGGTGCACTTCTAGGTTAGGTCTGTCTGTCTCTCCCATTCTTTCCCTGTTTCCCCAGTTGCCACCATCCTCCAGTGCCTCTAACCTAAAAGGAATTTGCATTGTTTTGCAAGTGTTTTACTTCTCCCCATTTTCCACAAACAAGAGCAGGAAAAGAAAGTGAGCAAGTCCTCTCTCTAGGCTGCCTGCTCTCCACAAAAGGGGTTAAGCTAATGTGCTTCATATGCTTTTTTCCCAGGAGGGTGCTCAAGTACTGAGAACACACAGCTAAGAATTTCACACATCTATCAGTCAGACTGCAGTGGATCAACTGCTACAATGTTCAATTCATACCCAGACAGGTGCTGAGTGGTGGCAGGTTTTTAGGCCAGAGAAATGTTTTCCTTGGAACTTAGCCCCACATTCCTAATTCCGTCCAGCGTGTTTTCATTTGGGACAGAACAATAACACATTGCACCAAGCCAGCCAGTTAGCCATGAAGGGCTGGCATTTACTAGAAAAGCAAACCAGCTTTATCGCATAACCCTATTCCTAGATCCAGAACATGGGGGGCGGGGAGGGAAATCTCCTAGCTGCACTCTGTGTTGTCTAGCTTCTTCTGACTACAGAGCTGTTGCCTCATTTGTCCTTGCAATGAGTATCTGGCGGAGGATAATCAGTGCTATTTCCTTCCATCAGCACATGAACTCTGCAACATCAACTCAAGTAGCAAGATGTCAAAAGAAACATTCACTGTAGTGAGCCTGCCAAATAGTAGCCAGACATTGGAAAAGACCTAACTAATTAGTACAGTTGCCCACCTTCTGCTGTGATGGCAGGGTGCACATTCAAAGTGGGTTGTTAACAGAGGTGAGAGAATTACTGGATTCACCAAAATGAAACTTGTCCTCTGGCCAAGCCCATGTGCATTAATCTTACTTGTGCTTAGAGTTGTGCTTTAAAAAAAATCATATAGTCCACAGCTGGAACAGCCTGTTTAATCACTGTCAGAGCCATGATTAATCTCAAAATTTCCAGTTCCCTGTCTTGTGTTTGGTGGTACGCTTCCTCTCCTGTTTGTGTGGAGTTTTCCATTAAAGTTACATTGACATGCAAGTACTGTGTCCCTTCTGCACACAGTTGGGACTGGAGGAGACAGGGCTCCTGGGAACAGAACTGGAAACAAATACAATCCTGAAGCCTCATTCTCAGAGTGAAGACTGTGCAGCAGGTTCACCACTAAAGGTTCCTGCATTTAACCTTCATGGCAAAGACGCTGGCCCACTTGAAGGAAAAGACGTTTTCTCTGCTCTGCAAATATGAAACCAACTCCTTACTTGTTTCAGCTGCCAAAAGAGCAAACCTCACCTACTCCCCCAAAAAAGACATATTCATGACAGCATTTCAGGAGACTCAGACAAGACAGACATCATGCCTGAAATAAAAAGACAGAGTTTCTAGTTGGTGCTGTTGCCACAGCTGACTAGTGGAAATTCATTAAGCCTGACTACTTTTATTGTATGCCAGGGTGCAGAAGAGAAAACAGCATTAAGTTCTAACAGCCTCAGACATTTTCTAAAAAGAAAGCTTCAAAATTTGAGAATGCACTCTCATGACACAAAAGCAATTAACTTCAGAGTTGATGAGGTTTCTCAGTCATGCACAGCAGCATTTTAATTAATAAAAGAAATTAAAATCAAAAGGCCAAAGAACAAACTGCACTGTAACCTGCTATCTGTAATCTACAGGAAGAAAACAGAATAAAAGTGTGGGGAGAAAATGGAAAAAGTCTTTGTGTTCAGCACAGTTAGAGAGGTGCTGAGTAATTAAATTAAGATCTTTTCTGTCCTGAAAATCTATAAAAGTGAAGAATATGAACTTAAACTGGTACAATTTTGTCTCAGACTGATGTCAAGAAGGAACAACAAGCTCAAGACTGCCTCTCACTGGGCAAGCAACATCAATTCTGCACCGTTCAGTGAATTATAGCAGTGACCCAAAATCTTGCTCACTTCCTCTGTTGCCTTTCATCCCACCACAGCAGTGATATTTGCTAGAACCTTTCAGAGCCTGCATATTTCATTCTCTTTTCTCAAACTAGTGCCAGCACAGCTCCCACTTATTACTACAGAGTGCTTCTCCTTTCCTATGGAGTTAATCTATTGAATTCTTTGCTTCATCTATGCCAAAAATATTCTACAACAGGACAAAACAGTACCTTCTAAGTGTTGCAAAAACAGTTGTCTGTCAAATGAGCATAGCATAACTGCCTGAGAATTAATGTAACAGGCTGAAAATACTTCTCCACTCATAGGAATCTTTTCCAACCCAAGCATCAATCTAAATGCCAACTTCCCTCTCTTCCACCCTCCGTCCCTCCCAAAAAAAGAATCTGATCAAATTTGGACTAGAAAATATAAATGTCCCATAGGTTTACTGAGCCTATTTCTGAGCAGCTAACTATGAAGTCAAACGAACTGCCAAAATGTTTCTGAAAATTTGTTAGCTGAACAACCTAATCTTGAATCAAGGGCCATTTTATTTTTGTCTGATACACAGCTGGCATCCAGCTTAGTTTTCCCTGCAGCAAATGCTCATCTCCATGGTCATGCTAATACAGAATAAAAGTAATAAGAACTTGGTGAACAGTCTTGCTGCATTAAGTCTGCTTAGTCACAGAACACAATACAACTTGCTTGCTCTTAATTTAAAAGGCCTTTTAGAAGAGGAGCAGAGGAACAGTGAGCATACATGAAAGAAGGAACTAACGGTGTCTTTAGGAGGTTATATAGAATCATAGAATCATTTAGGTTGGAAAAGATCTTTAAGATCATCAAGTCCAACTGTAAACCTAACACTGCCATGTCCCTAAGTGCCACATCTACAGGTCTTTTAAATACCTCCAGGGATGGTGACTCAACCACTTCCCTGGGCAGCCTGTTCCAATGCTTGATAACCCTTTCGGTGAAGAAATTTTTCCTAATATCCAATCTAAACCTCCCCTGGTGCAACTTGAGGCTGTTTCCTCTCGTCCTATCACTTGTTACTTGGGAAAAGAGATCAACACCCACCTCGCTACAACTTCCTTTCAGGTAGTTGTAGAGAGCGATAAGGTCTCCCCTCAGCCTCCTTTTCTCCAGACTAAACAACCCCAGTTCCCTCAGCTGCTCCTCATAAGACTTAGTCTCTAGACCCTTCACCAGCTTCGTTGCTCTTCTTTGGACACCCTCCAGCACCTCAATGTCTTTCTTGTAGGGAAGGGCCCAAAACTGAACACAGTATTTGACGT
Organism: Gymnogyps californianus; assembly: GCF_018139145.2. Classification (NCBI taxonomy): domain Eukaryota; kingdom Metazoa; phylum Chordata; class Aves; order Accipitriformes; family Cathartidae; genus Gymnogyps; species Gymnogyps californianus. The sequence continues at coordinate 105,415,533 of NC_059472.1, read as the reverse complement.
ACGGCCTCACCAGTGCCAAGTACAGGGGGACGATCACTTCCCTAGTCCTGCTGGCCGCACTATTTCTGATACAAGCCAGGATGCTATTGGCCTTCTTGGCCACCTGGGCACACTGCCAGCTCATATTCAGCTGGCTGTCGACCAACACCCCCAGGTCCTTTTCCGCCAGGCAGCTTTCCAGCCACTCTTCACCAAGTCTGCAGTGTTGCATGGGGTTGTTGTGACCCAAGTGCACGACCCAGATATTTTCCTATCCATAGCGCACACCTGTCTTCATACGCTATTATAAACTTAGCTTTTACCTGGGTCAGGTATCCTACATGCATACTGTAAAAATATAGGTCCAAATCATACAATTTATACCCGAATTTCAAATGTTCCAGTTTGCATCCAGAGATTTGAGACTATCTATAATCAGAAAACTGTGCCTTACTATGAATCCACTTTTCAGGATAACAAAAAAAAAAAAAAATCATTTCCACAGCAACTCCAGATGATTTTCAACCACTGAAAGCCAAAAAAAGCTTTGGGTCAGAGAGTTCTTGCAAGCAGCCCCAAGGGCCAGAGAAAAGTTCAAAAAGGCTGAAAGAAATGGGAAGGTTAGCTGACAGCATGTTTAAGAGATTCAGCAAGACCAAATGTTTGGATTTAAGGCTCAAAATACAAATACATTATTTTCTATTTAAAAGACAAGTCTTGGATGAAAATTCTATACAGAAGTTTGGGTTCTGCTATATCTTTTATGGTTCAACATATCATTCTGAGATTCCGCTACAGGCAATATCATGATCATACTACAGACTATATCATGATTTCTAACAGCCTAACTAGCAAGACTTCCATATGACTTCTCTCTAAGTTTTCTTCCAGAGTAAAAAATGGACCCCACTATGCCCTAAACATAGTTTTCATTAAACAGCTTTTTTAAATCCTAGAGGAATGTCAAGACTTTAAGACTAGTTCTTCCAGCCTCCTGCACTTAAGGCAACTGATTTCTCCCTCTGATTTTTCTAAATCAATATTAAAAAGGGAAAAAAATTATTTCTCTTTCTCGGGAAGCAACACTTCTGCAATGAGTTCTCAATGCCACAGGATGAAGCACCAGGAGGGCACCAGACAACTTTTATGTATCGGTAAAAAAAGCTCCACTTTCTCTCCCTCCCTCCGCAATCTAGAATAGGCAAACAGTGAATGGGCTGGGAAAAATGACAAACAGAAAAGCACAACAGCAGAAGCTGCTGAGCAGGGCTGGCTCTTCTATTTTGCAACAAACTTTGACTTTTGAATTGTGTTCTCTACTGAAGCAGAAAAAAGAAATTTTAGAATGTTTTCACAAAAGAGAATTGCATCAAATGTTTATGTTATGACAAAATAGCATTCTTTGATGGAAGTACATTTTGCCAGAAATGTTTGTATTGGCTCAATATGAATTGGTATTGGCAGTAAGAGAAAATAAGGACATAAATTATTTCTCTTCAGGAATAAGCAAGGAGCAAGGCAGAAACTATCACTCTCTGAACCATAAAATTCACCCCTCAGGGCTCCTTCTGGGAAATGTAACTAATAGAGGAAGTAAAGAATCAATTTAATTCCACATGTTAAGAAACATTAGTTGTTCAGCTTAAATAGGTAAGTTTTAAATAGAATGAAACGCTTAGACTTGTAATGTTGTGTGATTTAGTATGCTGTTCACTTTCTTAGAATGAGTAGCTAGACTTGCTGAAGCCTTAGGCCGCAAGCTGTAAACTTTCACCTAGATTTGCTGAACTTGTACTGAACTTATATCTATTTAAGCAAGACAAGTCCTTCAGAGCCAGCGCAAACCAGAAGATAAGGAGGGTACAACCATCAACAGCAGCTGCAACTAGACAAGATAATGGCTTGCCTGGAGACAGTGAAGGAATCCAATAAGGAGTCAGAAGGTGTCGGAAGATCTCAGGTCAGAATCATTATTGTACCAAAGGGCACGTGCCAGGCATGTGGAGATCGCATGAAGGGTGGATGCATAGCCTGTAAGGGTATAATTGCCCAGGGATTTCTTTCTCTGGGGTCCCTCCCTGGAAGCACCCATCTCGAGCTGATCCTGCTGCTGTACCACTCTATTAAATTATTTCTTTTTATGAGATTCGATGCCTGAGACTCTGCTTCGAGAAACCTAGGGCTTGAACTGCGGAGCAACTAACACCGGACACCCAGACCAAATTGCGCTTCTTTAACACCACACAGGCAAAATTTCAGAGTTATACATTATCCAAATGAAAACATTATCATCACACCATTTATGTCCCAAATGTTAGCATTTGTAAGACCTTAATACCTCTCACAGTCACCTACCAATATGACTTGCTCACAGAAGTGAATCATTAGGTGAATTTAGGTTATCGAATAGGTCAAAAATGTCAGTTGCATTTGCAGTTACCTCCCTAAGTCTTAAAAATCTTTCTTTCTTTTGATGTTGGAACATACTATGATTTAAACCTAATGTGTGAAAATATCCTATTTGCAAAACATACTTTCCCTTAAAAAACAAAAAATAAGAACTATTCAGTCCTAATGATCAGATTACATGTGCACACATCATGTTAAAAGACAAATGTGTTAAGTGATATGATAGTACTTTACAAAAAATTATTTGTCACTTCGACTTAAAATAAACAGAGCCAAGCCTGTTATTACGTAACTAAGTTTACTCAGCTTCTAGTGAAAAATTACAGATACACTGGCAGCCTCCCTAATAATGAGCATTCTTTCTCTGTTTATTTCCATTTACATCTAAGGAAAGACAGAGGGATCATCCCACAGAAGGAAAAGATGTATAAGAACTACCAAATTATTTAGGAAAATACGTTATTTCAGAACTTAATAACATTTACAATAGAATAAGGAAAAATGAACTCATGTTCTATTCTTTATGGAGCTATTTTGTATTAAACTAATTACAAAAATAAATGAAGCCTTCTTGTTGAAAAGTAACAAGGCTATGCAATTTACTCATAACAGTTTCCTGACTAAACTGCAATTTTTTCCCCCAAAGCTATCTACGAGCTCAAATAGTAACAGCACATATGTCCTTATAAACTAAATTCCCACCCTTCCTATGTGGAAGAAACGTCAAGACGTAATTTTATCATTCATAGCCAGATAGCATAAGGCTTTCTGGAGACTACTTTTGTGGTAGGACATGCATTGTCTACCTATTAGCAAGCAGAAAATACATGAGGAGTTTCTTTTCTGCTGATACTTTAAAATGAACTAAATACAGAAGAGTGATAAGTTTAATTCCCACAGAACTTTGTCAAGTCTTCCCAACAGAGCACAACTCATGTATGTGAGTTCTGCCTCTTGGTCTCTTCAGCAGCTACTGCTGCATCTGAGTTGTGATGCCTCAACTTTCCTCATGCCCCATCCTGGCTGTAGCTTGTTGCCCATTTGGGGAGCCCCTACCAACTACACCTTGTATATGGAGCCTCAGGAGCAGGGAAAAGGTATTTTTCTGGCAAATTCTTCTTTTCCTGGCACATACGACTTCATGCTTTAGTCTGTGTGACAGAGGGGACCTTGCTAAGTCTCTACTATTAGCAAGCACACTCTGTTGAATTTACAAGATGCACTTATTTCCAATGGTAAACACAAGAATGCAGTGATATAACTGAAGGCATAGAGTGGAGAGCTGGAGTTAATAGGAAACTAAAGCAACATAGAAACTAATCTGCTATTACTTAATGGATTTATGCTTGTAACTTACCTTGGGCAAGATATTTAAAGTGATTTAACAACATAAAAATGCATGTGTTTCTATAAGGTGATTTTCAAATGTCCTTCAACAGATTAGGCATATAATTTCTACTGAAATTAAAGTGAATTAGATTCCTAATCTTGTTTGGTACTTCTGAATCCCGTTCATGACTAGCTGGTACTTACCACTTTTGAAAATATGAGTGTGGAGAATAGTTTGAATTCCCCTTTGGCTCCTTAAATCAACAGCTACTCCATTAATTAATCCTCTACTAATCCTTTTCTTCAATAAAGTACAACAAATCCTAGTATCCTTGGTATTCTACATTTCCAGCTTGAAATTGGAAGAACGTAGCCATAAAAAGAAAAGCTTACTTAACAAATTTCTGGCACTTTTACAATGATTATAGTACTTATTTCACATGTCTTGCTTTAGAGTGCATGCAATTTTTTGGGTTTTTTCCAGAAGAAAACTGTTCAGAGTCAATTATTTTCTTATGAATGATAGGAAAAATGTTTTATATTGGGTTTCTCATTAGCTTTAATTTTCTTATTGTGCAAAAGCAACACTCTCAAACAAGTTGTATTTTTTAATTTTTTTAATCAATATATGGTTCTGAAAGACATGCAGTTAAGACCAAGCATTTCTTTACTATTTTCCAGTACCGTTAAGCTAATTGTTACCACATTACAATAATAGAAATATTTCTACATTAAGTGCTCAATTTTTTCTCCTCCTAGATCAATCAGCATGTATGTTGGAGGAAAAAAAACCAATCACATTTACTTGTCATTTATGTTGGTTTTAGCTCAGTGTAACAACAACACAAGTGAGAGATAAGTTAGAGGTGAACCACGCCATTGATCCGAGGCAGTTTAAGATCAGTACAGACTGAAGGGAAGGAAAAAAAAAAAGAGAGAGAGCGAGAGAGACAGACAGACAGACAGACAGACTGACTGTTCCTGGAACTGTGGAAGTGTTCTAGCAATGCCTCAGGTTATGCTAAATTTATTCAGAATTCTATTGTAATTAGTATCAGATTAATTATTCTTATTCATAGACTGTTTATTTAACAGTGAGTAGATATGAGAGTATCCTATAGGAAGTGGCTTCCCTTCAAGTGATGATCTTAACATTTTGTTTGAAAGTGCTGTCACGGTCCGTTTGGATCTCTCCAATTTACAGGACAACATGATTTAAGCGTCATTTCATGAGCTCATTAAGAAATGCAACAAACACACACAATAAACAGGGGCTCAATCCCCTTTTGCCCAGACCAGTCTAGCACGTGAATTCACTTATTCACCATTCAAGTCACACAACACAAGTTTCATAACTTGTAACCCATAACTCTTAATATCATGCACTTATGAGAAAAAAAAAAAAAAAAGAATTATTTACGTAGCCAACGGTGAGAGTGCTCATCCTTCCGCCTCTGCCATGCTTCCCGGGCGTCCCCTGGGTCACACTGGGAAGCATGAAAGCCTCAGGAGTCCAGCTGCTGTTGTATCCGCTTAAAAGCTTGCTGGGTAAGCTGACCTTTTATACCTTCCAGCTTGGAGGACTAGTCTGTACCATTTCCATAAGTTAGTGGATTCTGACAAAACTGCCAGAGAAAACATAATTTCTGCAGGAGACAGCAATTTTGCAGGAGACAATGGCAGCATAATGGCCCTTTAACTCTGTCTGGCCACCTGTCCTGTCTATGTGGTGCTCTGGCTTTGACCTCGTGGTGCTGCTCCCAGGATCCATCAGGCCTTAGCATGAGCTGGCTTAGCCAAAATCTAAGCAGGACTTGAGTGAACAGTCACAAGTGCACAACAGCTTTGTGTTCAGGCCATTCAGTCACTGGGGGGAAAGAACAAGCCAACTAAAAATACCTTATAGCCAGACAGGAAACTTCTCACAAATAGCAACTGAATCAAGAAGATGGTAGAGTAGAATTTAAATGTTCTGTATCCTACTTTGCCTTCTTATTGGGACTAAAGGGTAAAAAGGAACCCAATTCTTTCCTGGGGGTAGGAGGGGGTTGGAATGGTATTTAATTCAGCTTTTGATTCATTGGTTTTGTGAAGCATGCAAGCTATAATTCCTCACAGACAAACCTGAAATGAATTTATTTTCAGATTTTCAGTTTCTTAATTTAGCAGCTTTAAAGTATAGATCAACAGGGTTTACTTAAAATTAAAAGTTGTAGTGGTTCTATAAAAATAAAGGCAGTATAACTTGGTTAAAAATTTAGTCTCCTTGTCTTTCACTTTCTCTGAAACAGTAGGAAGATTTCAATCAGGCCTAGTAATTACAGGAGAGCCAGGATGTTAAAATTAGAATGCTGTAACAGAGGGAATAAATTAAGCACTACCTACATATGAAGTGTAATACTTTTTTTTAAAACAGGAATTAGAATCAGTTACTTCTATGATGGATGTGGTTACTACTATGATGGAATGCGATTCGTTACAGCACCAAACAGGGAGTAAATTCCATTTTTTGCTGTATTAAAATCTACGCCGTTTGCACAACCATGAAGTCCACTAGTAGACATGTATGTAGTATTTGTGTAAGTAAGCTGGGTGTACTGTAACCAGTTACAAACTTTACATCCTTGTCAAATGTTACACGGTAGAACATTTAAATTTGGGGCAATCCAGTTCAGCTGTGGCCAATTCTTGGCCATTCTACAGAAACACTGATAACACCGTTGTAAGACCAAGAATCTGTGTTCCAACATACTATGGTATTTTTCTGTGAAAAGTCTTTGTCTTTCTCCATTCATTCCATGGCTTCCTCAACTTCTATTCTCAAAACTACCAAGACATCCCATACCTTATATAGTCATACACCTTTCCTTGTTCAGTCTTTAAATAAATATGTCTGATCAGATGTTTGGAAAAAAATTTTGTTATTAAAACACACATAGTGAAAGACTGGTGTTAATCATGTCTGCAACATCCATTTAGGATTTGACCTTGTGTACATAATTACATAAATCTATGCCTCGATAACCTTGTTTCAGAAACAGGCTTCAAAATATTTTTTTCTTCATCAATAACCTTACCAGTGTAAGGTCAGATCCTAGTACCTATATTCAATTTAGATAATACTTACTCAAGCCTAGCCTCACTTGGCCAGTCTTAGGACAACTCAAGAAAAGAATGTGAGATTCTAGCTCTTAATTTTAAGTAATCTAACAATCAAGGTTTTGATTTTCAAAATAGTCTAAAATTACTTAAAAGGGACAATCACTTAATGGAATTTAGGAACATAATTATTTTAGGCTTCTCTGGAAGTCAGGGCCTCAAACATGTTTTAATTATTTTTAAAAATAATAACAATAAATATGGTTTGAATGATTTCTTCATTAATGCCTGGGTTAAGCCAGAATCAACATAGTACTCATGTATGGCAAAGTAAACAGGAAAATCCTTTCAATTGGCTTTCTTTGCTTGTTTAAATATGCTGTCCAAATAACTTAGTTTTGTTCACTTGGAATAATATATTTTAGTAAAACTAGTTTTTTCATGACTCGCAACTGCTCTAAACACAAATCTGTGTTTCAGTTATAAAATTAATTAGACAGAAAACCAAATACCTGGAAAATATATAAACTATGTGACCTCTATTCCCTGACCACTGTCCCACACACCCAATATACAAATAGCTCCATGGTGTTGAGGCATTTGCCTTCACTACTCGCACTTCATATAGCAATACAAGCAGTCACATGACATAACACTCTTAATGGCAAGGTCCAATGCAGCAATTAAGCTGAAAATATGTTCAATTAAATCTTTGAACATTGTGTGTGCAGTGTTTTCATTCACAGTATGAGAGAAACCCAGCACAGTAAAGCTTTGACTAAAAGTCAAAGCTAACTGGAGCCACAGAAAACCCACAACTAGTAGAGCAGTTCTGCTTTGAAAAGTGGTTACTAAACAATAGCACTTTCTTGGCAAGTAAATGGAGCTGATCACTCTATATATGAAAGCATATTTGTTAATTTCTGTAGCAAAAAAGAAATACAAGCACACTTGTCAATTCTGCATATGGATAGAGTACATGTATTTGACCCCTTTGAACATAGAAGGAAAATTAATGGGTGAAGCAGGTAATGTGCTTGGAATAATAAGTACTTGGGATAATATTGAAAACTGCGGTAAATTCCCTGTTCTGCCTCAGCTGTTCACTGTGACCTCCAAACAAGTTACCTAGATTATTTCTACTTGCAAGATTAAAAGCAGAACAAAGTATGCTATACATTGCATGAAGAGTTCACTTTTTGCCCTTTCTGCTTGTTGTGCTTCGCAAAAGCTGAGCTGAGGATATCTGTGTGCATACAGCACTGTTGGCTTCCACACAGCCCTCTGTCCAACCTTTATAGTGGGAGCAGGCCTACAAATATGGTCCCTAAATTTGCAAAAATACTCCTGAATATAGTGCTTGCCTGTGTGGGAATAATCTAGGGGACAGGCTAGCCTGTCAAAATCAAAATTCTTGACAACAGGCTGAGACCCATTGGCCTAAATCAATGTGTACAAATACCTTTTGGCTCTTAGCATTTCAGGTCCAGCATAAGTGAAATGTTCCCATATAGGCATGAAAAATATTTTTTTTCCTCCTCAGGATGTACACGGGTTGTTATTCTGCCTCACCAATGACTGACAGAATTCCTTACTAAGCTTCTGTTGTGGAATCTGCACTATATGTGACGAAGCACAAGCCAGAAAGGCTGCTGCTTAGATCCCAAGGCTTGATGTGCAGGAAAGGTCATTAGGAAAAAAAGAGCCTTTCTTTTTACAGAAAAATCACAGAATTCCACAGCAGCATTCTTTAGGGAGTCACCTCTCAGAATTCAGCTGCTGTAGGAGAGCCCCTGAAAAACATAATCTACCATAATGCAAATATTGGCATGAGATATGTGGGGAAGAATTTTAGATGGGAAAATGCCTACAGGCCTGGCTGGCATGAAAAACTAAACAAAATATTCTCAAGCAGGAGGAGAGTGTTTGAGCACTGATTTGTCCAGACTTTAAGGGCTGTACTGTGGTTAGTCCTGCATGGATGCACATGGAGGGTGGTGTATTAGAAGGACCAAACTTTCCCTGTTAATGGGCTTTTGATTAGTATTCTTTAATATTGTTTAGCAATATTAATTAGAATATTTAATATGTTTAATATTGTTTAACAATTTAAAAATATCACAGAAATCAGGATGGTCTACCATCAAAAGTGACTCCAATACACTGGGAAGATGGCTGCAGCCCCTGCCTGTCCTATTTCTATATAGGTCAGCATGGCCTACTGGGCAAACTTGAGGCATGCCTCCTGCTACAAAAGGTAGTACTCTAAATCACCCAGAGGCATTCTGGATTAGCAAACTAGAGTGTCCTTACTGTCTGTACAACACATGCAATGTTAGAGACTTCATCTCCTTATTCAGCATGGTAAAGTAGAGAGAATGCTAGCATAATAGCCTAGTTCTTTTTTTTTTTCTTGCTGATTAGTCATTAAAAAAAAGATGTTGAAGTTCTTTAAGGGAAATTAAGAAAAGAGATTTTTTTGGACTTTAAGTTTAAATAAACCTGAAAAAGCACAAGCTACATCTGCCTTCTGGTTGGCTTCTGAAGCTGGGAAGAAAAAAAAAAAAAACCACAAAACCAACTTGCAACCTGAATCTACTAAGCACCCCACAAATCTTTGAAAATATTTGTGTGAAAATTTTCTATAAAATTTTGTATAGATCTAATTTCTATAAATTTTTACCAGTTTGGTTGATTTGCAGTCCAAACACATTCAATTTGTTTTCAATCAAAACAGGTAAGTGTGACCTGACAAACCAGAAAAATCCAAGCACAGAACAGATACGCTTTTTCCATTTGAACTGTTCAAAGTCTAACCTGATTAGCTTGTAACTATGTTTGCTCAAAAACTTCACTGTCAGACTAGCTGAATCTATCTGATGAGTCTGTAAATTGAAATGCTGAAGAAGGCCACATACATTTCTGATTTCACTGTGAATACTGGATAGGAAAATTCTCAGTGTCTAAAGAAATCACAGACGCAAAACAAACAGACAAAAAATTATAAAGGGAATAAAGATAAGTCTTCAATAAATGGAATTTCCTTGAGGATAGGGAAGTGATAGTATTATTAAGACAGAAATTCAATACTATTAGCACCTATGTACTCTAAAACCCAGCAATGTGGAAGACAATTTATTGCTGCATTTTCTTTTCTTTCTTTCTTTGTATTATATTTTTATATGAAAGAAAATGGGAGAAAATACCATGGTTGCTCACATCACCTCTCGCGGATCATTAAAGAAAATGCTCTGAAATATCAGGCCATGACAACATTTTGATACCTAAGTAAGGACAGTATGTTTTGGCTTTGGTGGATAAAAGAATGCTTTCATGTCCAGAATAAAATAGACAGCAGCTTTTATTAAACTTTCCTTAAGCTTGCCTAGGAAGTAACGTCTTGAATGTGATATTCAGAATATTTCTAACATGAGGAAGGTACAGCATCAGCATTCAGGAGTTCAGCTTTATATTTCCTGGAATTCTTAAAGTCCAGCACAGAACAGTTATGCAATGACTCAGTGTACTAGGAACTACAACAGAGATAATACAACACATGATTATACATCTGGGACTATGTTTCACACAGGTGAAAGACTAAGAAAATGTGCACTTCCAGATACTAACATGCTAAGCAAGCAAAGTAGACAACATCCACACAGAACGTAAACTGTAACATGGATAAAGATGACCCTGCCAGAATGCTCAGCAGAATCCTGGATAAAACCCCTTCAGAATAATTCTGAGCATTAGAGGTATCTTTCTATCACATGGAATATCTAATACAGTGAAGCAGACATGTAAAAGAAGTCTCCTCAGAATTTTAACACTGTAAAAAAGAAACCTCTGCATATTAATGTGATTCTGATAAGATATTTTAGCTGAAGTTATTTGCCCATTTAAGTTTTAGATGTACAGAACAGATCCCTACACTTCTAGGAGTCTTAGGATATTCAAATGATAATGTGAACTTTCTCATTTTGCAATGCAAAACACAAGTACTAAAAACTGTAAGCTGGGGTGTAATAAAGTTACTTTCCGTTCCATACTGCCTCAACAAGGGGCTTTCAAAGTATTCACAAATATTAAGCCCAGGGCTTAACTTTAATAAACCATGTAGTTCTTTGCTTTGCTAAATCAGGATTTCAGTGAAGTAAGGCAGATTTGTCAAAAATGCTTAAGGACACACCAATCCCATTGATTTTGGCACTTGAAAGTTGTGTACTGAAATCCCTTAGATGCTTTTGAAATCCATACCTTCAGGCCACCAGACTCTTGTTTCTTCTGTCCTCCCTTCTCTTAGTACATCCATCAAAGCTAAAATTATTTCTAATGTACTACAGTTGGTGGGAGACATTCTAATATAAATGTCTGACAAAGCTTTTACTTTATTCCATCATTTTAATGAGGCTTCTTTAATATATAGGTAGATAAATTTATTTTAAAACATATTACTTTTCCATCTTAGTAGGTATCTGAATCACAGAAAAAAAAAATGTACTGGTAATTCTTCTGCAAGAAACAGTGCTATGGGATGAGATGTCTACTACCTATGGCAGCTGCCATCATAATTTTCAGGTCACTTGATGCAAGTTTTCAGCAAGTTAAAAATAAAGGATTTTTAAGGGTCATTCCTCTTCAGTAGCAATGTAAATGCAGACTAAGTCTTTTAAAACTTCCCATTCACTTATTGCTAACAAATGTTCTCTTTTCCTTTCTTATTATTTTAACTTGATTACAGTTATTCCAAATATATAATAATGTGATTGAGTGTAGAAGTTGATGACCACAGAACTTGGCCAATTTTCTAACCGAGATATAGCCAACTGGTAATTTACACCACAGTTTATGTCTATACTCATCTCAGCCGAGTGAGAGCAGACATTGCACTAGGTTGAATTTGGCTCAGAATCACATAGCTTTTTCACTTGAGGAGGCAACAGAGGGGCATAAAATGTAAAAAATAGCCATGTTGTTAAAGCATTGACTTAGATCTCAGGAATTCCAGGCTTCCGTTACAGACTTCATATGAAGTATTGGGAAGTTCACATGATCTCTCTTAAATCTTTCTTTGAGATCAAATTAAACAGCTCTTAAAATCCATGAATCCTCCACTTTCTCCCATACCACTCCAAAAAAAGAAAATCAACCAGAGTCTGGGGACAATGAAATTGGAACTACCTTAAAGCTTTCCCTTATCCTTTAACAGTGGTACAAAACTTTTTAAGTTCAGAGGTTCAGCACTTCTTTTTTTTTTATTTATTTTAAATGGTGTATTTTAGATTTTCCATTTCAGCCAGAAAGGAATGTCTGAATACCACAAGAAAGGCTATTCTTGTATGTTTCCAACTCAGTCAAATCTAGGGAATACTGAAAAGCTCATGACAAATCTTGTTCTCGATAAATTTCCTACCCAATTTCTATATCAAAGAAGTTCTAATGAGTTTGCTTTAATTTAGAATTAATAACCCTACCTGTCTGAAGGAATCTCCAAACCTGGCAATTCAAAGTAAGCCAGAGCTTAAAGGGTAAACTTGTATTCTCATTACCAGCTAATTAACAACTTTCTGTACATCCCTGTTGGATGTTGCCCTTACAAATAGATACTTACCTTTTTTTATAGAAAGATTTCAGAAGTTAGCATTCTGTCCTATTCCCTACTGCCACTTTTTGGAGGTCTTCAAAGTAATGTGCTATTTCCTCTTTCTTTAAAAGTTTAACAAGGAATTCCCCAACCGTTCCAGTAGCCAAACTTTCTGAACAGTGTAGTTTCAATATTTTGCATTCCTGTAACTATAGCATACAGGTGGGCAGGGTTAAAAATAAAAAATTGAAATAGCCAGCTAAATCTGAAGTGGATTAACAGGACCTTGAAAAGCCGTGCAGAAAGAACTGATCAAATCACATTGGCTGGAGTAAAAATGGACATTGGCACTGAGGTAAAAATGTGTGTGTATACACATACACACACTTAGCAACAGTAGAAATTATTTATTTGAAGTATAGAAGAAGTATCCTGTAGCAGATTCAAATTAATTTATTTAATAGGGCTGATAGTGTTGGCAATTTATACCACTTAGCACATGTCATTCTGGGATCAATACTGCAAGCCATGTTAGCCCAGCTGTTTTTCCTTATATTATATATCACTTCTATGAGCTTTTCAATCACTAATAAACCTGTCCCTCAATTGGCTAAGAAGGCAATATGACAACAGATTGGAAAAGTAACCAGATATTTTATTGCCAGTCAAAAAAAGGAAAGGTCAGAAGCTTTTCAAAAAGTATGTACTAATAGGCACATCTACGTTATTCTGCTGCCATTCTAGTTTAGGAAAAAAAGTTTGTTTTGAAGCTTTATTGATTTTCTCCTCTGTTCAGAATGTGATCCCTGTAATTCATATAGCATCTAATTGTATGTGCAATGCATTTAGTTTCCCCTGCATAAATGCTGCTATACTATCAATTTATTAACTGGTCAAATTTTATTCTGTTTAGTGACTTTCCCAACACCTCCAAGCTCTTATTCTAAGACATCTTGTTATCTAAGCCCTCAGATAGCCATTTATTTTGTTCTTGGAATAAAGAAATTATTTTAAAAATCTAACAAAAGTGTAAGTAAATCTATCAGAGGCCATGTAGAAGTAGGGCAATGCAAACAAGTAGGAAATAGCCATTCACTACAAAGAAATAAAAATAATATGGTCAGCATACTGAGAACTTCTGTGGAAATCATGTATGTACATCATGATGGATATTACATCTTTGGGTCCATCTACTGGCCTTATATCTTATTACACCTTTAGACTGGAATGTATCGTACAGGTTGGCTAATGATTTTTAGTCAACTAGCATGTATGTTAGTGATTATATAACAAAGTGACTTAGTTTGACCATCATTTCTAAACTGACTTTGGGGATTTCCTGATGCAAACCCCAGTTCAAACAGGTACTACATACATAAGATTTCTGGAAACTATTAGCTGCATGGAATGCACTGAATGAACTTTGTCATAAATACCCTTGCAGTTATTGCTCAATGTTACTAGGATCTGCCAGTGGTACTGCAGCTCATTATTCCTAAACACATAAAGCATTGTGATTTTCAACCAATTCACAATTTATGAACACTTCATAACTTTCTATTGGAAGTGCAGACCCTTTTATAATAAATATAAGCTGACTGACAAGCAACTTTTTTTCTCTGTTGTCTGTCATACAGTCCTCACAAGCACTCGGAAGTTCTACAGAGATCCATCCATCACCAGCTGAAAACCAGAACTTCTGTCCTACGTGGAGACAAAGCAACACAGGCCAAGAAAACATCTGCTACAGCCCACCTACCCTTGACTAGAACCAAAAAAATTAGCTGAGCCTATATTATCCCTCTTATTGTCTAAACTGTTCAGAACAGTCAGCTTTTCTGAAATGGAAGTGCCCACTTAAATAGACATACATACATTTTAAACTAGCTAATATATGTAACAATTATAGTGGTGGTGTTTCACAGTGTATTGAGTTTACGTGGCAAGGTTTTGGTAGAGGGGGGGTTGCAGGGGTGACCTCTGTGAGAAGATGCCAGGAGCTGCTCCTGTGTTGGGCAGAGACAGTTCCAGCTGGCTCTAAGACAGACCCAATGCTGAGTCAATCAGCAATGTTGGTAGCACCTCTGTGATAACACATTTAAGAAAGAGTAGAAAAGCTGTGCAACAGCAGCTGGTGGAGAGAGGAGTGAGAATATGTGCAAGAGACTATTCAGACACCAAGGTCAGTGAAGAAGGAGAGGGAGGAGGTGCTCCAGGTGCCAGAGCAGATTCCCCTGTAGCCTGTGGTGAAGACCATAGTGATGCAGGTTGTTCGCCTGCAGTCCCTGGAGGTCCACAGCAGAGCAGATATCCACCTGCAGCCCCCCCAGGGACCCCACACTGCAGCAGGTGGATGTGCCCTGAAGGAAGCTGCAGCCCATGGAGAGCCCAGGCTGGAGCAGGCTCCTGGCAGGAACTGCAGCCCATGGAGAGGAGCCCACGCAGGAGCAGGTTTTCTGGCAGGACCTGTGACCCTGTGGGGGACTCACTTTGGAGCAGTCTGTACCTGAAGGACTTCACCCCATGGAAAGGACCATGCTGTGGAAGTTCTTGAAGAACTGCAGCCTGTGGGAAGGACCCATGTTGGAGAAGTTCTTTAAGGACCCCACATTGGAGCAGAGGAAGAACATGAGGAGGAAGGAGCGGCAGACACAACACGTTATGAGCTGACCACAACCCCCACTCCCCATCGCTCTGCGCCGCTTAGGGGGAGGAGGTAGAGAAGTCCGGAGTGAAGTTGGGCCTGGGAAAAAGGGAGGCGTGAGGGGAAGGTGGTTTAGATTTGTTCTTATTTCTTATTATCTTACTCTGATTGGCAATAAATTAAGTTAATTTCCCCAATTTGAGTCTGTTTTGCCCGTGATGGTAATTGTTAAGTGATCTCCCTGTCCTTATCTCGACCCATGAGCTTTTCATTGTATTTTCTCCCCCTGTCCTACTGAGGAAGTGGAGTGATAGAGTGGCTTGGCGGGCACCTGGCAGCCTGCCAAGGTCAACCCACCACACACAGCTTCCAGCTTGGCCCAATAAGCGGATTAAAAACCAAACAAGGACTGCAATTACATGCTTTTTACTGAACCTCTTAAAGCCGAATCTGTCTGTTACTTAATTAGGTAAATTATGTCCAGTGGCGATGTCTTCCACATCTCAGCCACATCTTTGATTTAGTAGGTGGACAAATAGGACAAAACCAGCATGTACTGCAAACCACGTGGCAGCAAAGCAGAAATAGCAAAACATCAATTGAAAATGTCCACTTGGTATGAAGGGAGGCCAAGAGCTCTTGCAATGGTGAATTTGGCAACAATGCCTGCATAAGGATTGATAAGCTTCTGCATCGGATATGTGACATTATTAAATTACAATTTCTAATTGATATACAGTACTTAATATATTGTGACACTAGTTTTGAAGTATCAAATTTACATCAGAGAAATGTATCATCACTCTTGAACTCATGGGAGTCAAATAAGCGTGAGTATTACTGCACCAGTATTATCCTGTGCCAGGAGTAACTTGTGTCATAAAGTGAGTTGCAAAAGCTCGATGGTGCCATTTTAAGTGCAGATGTGCAGTTACAACTCACCCTTCAAGAGGAAATCAGAATACCTTCCTAATTACCAGTCAGCACATTTAATGAAAAACATTTTAAATGAACTATTTATGCATAATTTGGGACATTCCTAGCAGTCAAAACCATGTTATATAAAGCATAATGAAAGTTCTCTCTACATATTTCAGGGCATACAAACTGAAAGCAACATTTTTCCTCTACCATTTTGGCCAATTAAAGTATATTATTCTAAGAAGCAAGCTAAGTTCTCTCAACCTTCTATTTTTTTAGCATAAAAAACTGAATATTTTTTCCATTTTTTCTCCTCTAAGTTTTAGTCATCAAAAGAAAAAATCCTAATGACTAATGAAAAGTCTTTCTCCGCAGGAACACAATAAAGAGATATTCTCTTAAAAAGCAATACTTAGTTTAGAAAATACAAAAGTATCATTTAGAAACACTTTTACAGCACTACTTGATGATACAGGAAACTGCTAAGATATGAGAAAAAAATCTAGACAACCATTTCAAATCTAGACCAGTCACATTCTTTTAACAGGTTCTTTCCAGTCTATTTTCTATACATTTAAGTCAGTACCATGGCAACAACTTAGTAGATATTCTCTGGTGTTTGAAAGTCACATATGACAATGCAGTATAAAATGTCCCAGCAGCTTCAGCTCAGAACATCTGCACAAGTCAAGAAGGGGAACTCAAGCACTAAAGCTGGTGTACTGGTTTTGGTTGTGCTGGAGTTAAATTTTCTTCATAGTAGCTCATACGGTGCTATGTTCTGGATTTGTGACCAAAACAGTGTTGATAACACACCCATATTTTAGTTATTGCTGAGCAGTGCTTACACAGAGTCAAGGACTTCTCTGTTTCTCGCACTGCCCTGCCAGTGAGTAGGCTGGGGGTGCACAACAGGTTGGGAGAGGACACAGCTAGGACAGCTGACCCCAACTGACCAAAAGGGATATTCCATACCATATGGCATCATGCTCAGCAATAAAAGCTGGGAGAAAAGAAGGAGGAAGGGGGGGATATTTGGAGTTATGGAGTCTGTCTTCCAAAGTAACTGTTATGTGTGATGAAGCCCTGCTTTCCTAGCAATGGCTAAATATCTGCCTGTCAATGGGAAGTAATGAATTAACTCCGTATTTTGTTCTGCCTGCGTGTGCAGCTTTTGCTTTACCTGCAAGTTTTTAGACTTTGTCTAAGATGTCTTTATCTCAAGCCATGAGTTTTCTCACTTTTACACTTCTGATTCTCTCCCCGATCCCACTGCAGGGGAGTGAGTGAGTGGCTGTGTGGGGCTTAATTGCCTACCGGGATTAACCCATAACAGCTGGGCTAGCAATGTGGTGCTCCTAAGTTAATATATGTTGTCTCAGGCATGTACTGTAATAAGTATATTATATACAGTCCTAAAACAATTTACCACATCTCTAGTTTGGATGTTCCAGGACTATGCTACCTTGCATAAATGTAAATGTGCTTAAAGAGATGAAACAATAACACGAAGATGCAGATTTGCTAAGTCTCACATGCCTAACACACTTTGATGCTTAATTCTCATGCTTAACTCTCAGTGGGAGTTATGAAGCTTCTGTAGATCTGGGCCTAGAGGATCATGAGCTATCAATAATGGCAAAACAGGCTCAACTGAGGTATGCTGGGAAAAAAAAAGTATAAAATTTACACTATTTCTTTTAGTGTATGCTAGTAGAGACAGATCTTCAGTCTTTAAGGCTATACACCAGCTTTCATGGTCACTGACGTCCCTAAAAAAAGCACACTAACATGTACCTGTCAATAGACCATATTTCTTTGATTCTATTGTTCTCAAACATTCAAAGCAGAGAAGTCCATGTGGAACCAGTATATAAACATCAATGACTAACTACCAGAGAGAATAATTGTAAATCAAAAAATCATGGATAAACTCTTTCCTCCCTTTCTGTTAGTTACTCTGCAGGAAGGCAAAGTCCTGTTTCCTACCAGATACCACAAATTTAGATATTCTCGCAATAAATGATTCCCCTCCCAAATATACAGTACACATGGTCTGAGTGAAAGGTCCCTTGGCAGTGATGGCATTCTGTGAAATTCCAACACAGAACGAGGCTTTCCATGTACAGCCTAAGGCATCATTTTTGTGCATTTTGTGCTACACACTGATCCTAATTTAATACGTTTGCCTATATTAGGTATTGTGGTCTGCAATTTAGACTTTAATAGTGGTTCAGGCTAAAGCAGCATTCTTGTTTTCTGATCAAAAATTCCTGCTCTCTTTCTAAGAAATCTCATATAGTCTAAGGTTCTTCCAGTCACATGCCATTAACATAACTTTACTACTCACCTAACCCTAGTATAAGTGAAATGTCCAAAGGCAGGCAAAGTAGAAACACAGACTAGTAAAGATACTGTACAAATTTTCTTTTATTCTATGTGTATCTTCTATAATTCTTAAAGAAACCTGTGTACAATACTACATATCTCTTTTTGCTTCCTTCCTGCTTGCTGGCTGATAGCTACCACACTCCTACTCTGTGGGTCAGAATAAACAAGTCAGTCAAGAATTATTGATTTTACCCTGCCAGCCACCCTACAGGCTTTCAAAGATATAGAAGTGTATTTGGTCTAGGTGGCAAGATGTTGGCAGGAGGAGGGCTGCAGGGATGGCTTCTGTGGGAAGAGGCTAGGGGCTGCCCTGGGCTAGTCACAGCCAGTTCCAGCCAGACCCATCACAGGCCAAAGCTGAGTCCACCAGAAAATTTTGTGGCACATCTGTAAAAATGTGTGTAAGAAAAGACAGGAAACACCACAGAGAGAGAGGAAGAGGGAACAAAAAAAAGAGTGAGAAACAACAGAGGGAACACCAAGGTCAGAGAAAGGGGAGAGGGAGGAGGAGGTGCTCCAGGTGCCAGAGCAGAGATTCCCTGCAGCCTGTGGAGGACCTGCACCAGTGCAGACAGTCATTGCA
Organism: Gymnogyps californianus; assembly: GCF_018139145.2. Lineage (NCBI taxonomy): Eukaryota > Metazoa > Chordata > Aves > Accipitriformes > Cathartidae > Gymnogyps > Gymnogyps californianus. The sequence continues at coordinate 105,396,594 of NC_059472.1, read as the reverse complement.
GTCCATAGACAACCCCATGCTGAAGCAGGTGAGTATTCCTGAAGGAATTGCAGCCTGTGTAGAGCTCACACCAGAACAGATTTTCTTGACAGGAACTTCCCACACTGGAGCAGGGGAAAAGTGTGAGGAGGAAGGAGCAACAGAGAGGAACTGTTACAGACTGACTGCAGCCCCCTGTTCCCCATCCCCCTGCGCCACTTGAAGTGCGGGGCTAGTGGGAGACTAGAGTGAAGTAGTGGGAAAGGGGAAAGGAAAAGTGTTATTTTAATGTTTGCCTTTGTTTCCCACTACTCAAATTAGTGATTACATTTTTATTTTAATTGGCAATCAATTAAGTTAATTTTCCCCAGGAAGAATCTGTTTTGCCCACAACAGTGACTGGTAAGTAATCTCCCTATCTTTATCTCATCTCACAAGCTTTCTTATTCCTGCTCTTCCTATTTTCTCCCCTCATCCTGGGGGAGGCGGGACATGAGAAAGCAGCTGAGTGGGAGTTTGGCTGTTAGCTGAGGCTAAACCTCGACACGAAGTCATACGCATGTTTAGCTTCACTGTGATGTTTACAAACCATTTTCTTCTGCTACTAGTAAGAGGGAGCCACACTGGGCTAATCTGTACACCAAGACTTCCATCTTTAGTCATCATTATAGTCACACCTCTGAAATTAAATAAATAACACAACAAGAATGGTCTACCAGCCTGAACATGAGGCTCCTTTGCGTGCACTGGTGATGCTATGTGGATATAACAGGTCACAATCTGAAATTGTTAGCTAAAACAATAGGAAGATGCTTTTCCCACCTCTCAGTTCATCAGCTTAAAATCCTGTACCTTCCCCACTAAGACGTGCAAAAGTCGTAAAATTCTTTTGGCCCAAATATTTTGCAATTCTACTCTTTTTTTCCCTCATTTTTTCATGGCATCACAGTCTTTGTCTGCGTTAGCAAGTAATACAGCACAATAAGGGCTGGTTTGTACTGCACAGTAGTTAGTGCTGAAGACTCCATGTCCAAAACACTTGCATTTGGGGGGTTTACTTTGGAGTAGCTTTAGTCTAGCCACCTAGACTGAGGACCTATTAGTGGTTAGAGTGTATTAGGTACACTTTTGGAGCACATTTTCTGATATAGCTTTACAGGGGGCGGGCGGGGGGCCGGGGAGGGGAGGAGAGAGAGAGAAGTAGTTCATACACTCCAAGACTGTTTCAGGATATGAAGCAAAATATTTTAAGTGGTAGCAATTGGGAGATAAAGTGCATTCTTGATGCAGCCTTAAACACTAATATGGATGTTAGTTATTCAAAGAAAGTGAAAAGGAATTCCAAGAAAAAAAAATACCTGCAGCAAAATAGGAATGCTCTTCTATTTCTTTATATGCAATTCCACCAAAGTTAACTTTATTAAATATGTAAGATAAGGTACATTAACAAATCCTTTCTCTTTCATTTTGTACCACATACACTACATCATACTTGATGCTTAAAGTCACAAAGCCCAGTGTATTCTGTAGTTTGGGTCTCTTCTATTTCCTGGCATATCCAAGCTCCCCATTAAAAAGGGTAAGTAGTTGTTTGAGTGACATGATGTCTGAAATTAACTATTTTTCTACAATAGGAAATTAAGGAAATTGTTAAAATATCATGTCTATTATTTAAATAATTATGATATATTCTAATAGATATATCTTTGTCTTTGGGTTTCTTTCTGGATGGCTTATTCGTCCTATAACCTAGTATTACTGATTTCACCAAATATTTTCCAACCACAGTCATTCAGGCAAAAAAAAAATAAATACCTATATTATGCAGCAAGCTGAAATAATGGACATCCTGTACTCAAAGTAAAGGGGACACTTAGAAGCACAGCTGTTTCTTCTTTCATAAAAATTTACCACTTCATTGCTTACAGAAGATTAGTATAGCCATTAGACACCGAAATATACTATAGTATCCATAATTTGCATGTGTCAACAGATGTGTTACACAAAAGCCTGAAAAAATAATTAGTCTATTTCCGAAAACATCTTACCTTGGAGTCACTGGCAGGCCTGGGAACCATAGATTTAAACAAATATGAACTACATTTGTGGAGTTTAAATAACAAATCGATTTATTTTTGGCTTTTGCAACATAGCCACTAAGTAAAATTTAGCATCTGTAAATGGCCTCTGTGTCCTAGTGAATGGACTCAAGTTAAGGAGGGGAGCTTTATGGCTGGCCCCTCTCCAGAGTCTGAGGCTTCAGGCTACATTCCTGGGGATTTGCTGTCCATGGACTCTTTTTTGCTATGATTAGGTAGTTCTCTGTTAGAACTCATGGCAGCAAATCAATGTCCTTTTCATATTACTTGCTCTGCTTTCTTAACCTCTTAGAGCTCAAAACCCAGAGAGGCCATATTTCATTCCAGCTATATATCATACTGGTAATTTCCCGTTGATTAACAAATATGCTACTAATGTTTACTAGTGGTCCTACCCTAATCCTTATATGCATTCACCACTTCCTGCCTGGCAGAGATGGCAGTGTGATCTGTCCAGGGAGTAGACCAGACATATGCTCCTGGGTCAGCTAACTTGGCAACTGCAAGACATAAATACAAGAAGATAAAAATAGCATCATGTTGGGAAAACTCTAAGAAAAATGTTCTAACACACCTTCTTTAGGAATTGGTGGGACAAGAGAAAAGATGAGGGCAGAGGAACTATGATCCTTTCTTTTTTTTCCTCCTCTGGTCTTTGAGCAGAATATGAGGTGTCAACTACAAATTCAGTAAGAGGGTGGTGGTACCACACCTACATTTTGTCCTCTAAAATAACGCATACAAATGTGTGACTGGACCACCTGTGTTGCTGTTGGCAATACTGCTTGATATTTGGTTAGGAAACTGCAGACTTTGAAAGTGTTAGGACCTGATCCTAATGAGTGCATTACAAACCCTCCATGCCTTAGTCGCATAGGGGAGTGAGAGAGACACAATCCCTGCTAAAGAGCCTCCACTCACCCTGCAGAAGCTAATGCTTTTGCTCCAGCAATCCCAGTTCCCAGCAGGTCAACCAAGGTGGCAGCCATGCACACACATCTTTCTGAGCACCCATGCACTATTAATTATGACAGAATATGAAGTTCACTGAAGAATCAGGGGTTTATGCTGCCTAAGTTGCTTGTGGAATTAGAAATATGAAGTCACAAAGCAACTTTTAAACCTTTAAAACTGACTGAAAGCATGAATGAATGGCAGAGTAAAAAACCAAAGCAGCATTTATGATTCAGGCTATGATTCAGGACGGCTTCCTAAAATTATGAGGACATCTTGTCACTCCTTATTAGTTCACACACTTCTATTCATTCTAAATTAAGACTATGGCTCAGATTACTTATGTGACAAGTGATTGCATTTTGAAGCCAATTTGAAACACTAACACAACAGGGCCACTTATAAAAAGTCCAAGTTTATGTACCTGATAACATACAATTCTCCTGGCTGATAGTGGGAGAAAAGGGTCTAACTTCTCACTCACATGAAAACGATAGGGCTGGCTCTTGACATGGAAGGAATCACAGAGTTTTGATAAAATGTGTGTATGTATAAAAATATAAGGGCTAGAATAATCCAAGGAAGTTTAGACTACTGTTTCCTTTGAGTTATTGTTTCTACTTCACACCTAGAGTCCAAGTTTAGAAAAGCTTATAGTAACTCAGTCTTTATACTCTCTTGAGGAGACTTTGCAATTAATTTTTCTCTTGCACGCCCAAATTTTCGAGGAGCAAGAAAAAATATTTGTATTTGTATTATGGAGAATGTAGCATGAACTTTTTCTAGTATTTAATGACGTGATTCGAGGGCGGGGGGGGGAATCACTGAAGTTTTCAAACGTACAGAATTGGAAGCTAATCAAAACATTACCATGAATAGAGTGATCAGCTGAAGTGTTCAATTAGAACCTACAAATTAACACTCAGCCGGCGCCTTCCTCCAGCATGTAAATGCTAAATAAGGAAAAACAATTCATGCAGACCTTTCAGTCTTTGTCTTCTATGAAGCACCATGCACTGAGTCTCACAAAGGCAAAGGAAAGCACTTTTCCTAGGTTAAGTCACATGCGATGGAAGAGCAAGACAAGAAGGCTGCAAGTAGGAGGTCGCTGCCTCCCACAGAGCCTCACCAGGCACTCCTTAATTGCAACTCATTCCTGTGTTTTTCTCCAGAAAACCAAAAAGTTGCAGCACAGATACCCAGACTGGAGAGAATATGGAATTTCCATTAGGAAACAAACAAATGCCAGAAAAATGAGGCTCATGCACTACATGTGAAACTTAAGAGATTTTAGTCAGGATTCACTAACAGAAAACCTTGCATATCAATGCTTGTACTGCTCTATCTAGCCTAGCATACAAGTATTGTAAAGAAGTTGATTGTTTTATACATATTACAGCCTTTCTTCTGGATGAGTTGAACAAGACAGAGGTTTAAAGGAAGGAACACAGATGTTTTAACATGCCACAGTAGCATGAGAATGTGACATACACTATTTTTCCCACAAGATACAGCTGCATAGCTTCATAACCTACCAATTAAATTAGGGGTCAACCAGTCTCTAAGAGCTACAACTTCCAGAAGACTGAATGAGATTACAATGCTCAATAGACAAAGTCAGTACAACTAAAATATTGTCAGCTTCTTCTTCAATAAAAGGCTGATAGAAGACCAAGATTTGAAGTGTGTAGTACCCAGGTGTGATCTGCCATTCAGAGTAGCAGTGTTTTGTCTAAAGACACTTACTTTTCAATACTATATAAGGAATTCCAGGTATTTGCTGTTATTCCAGTTATTTTGCCTTCCCCAAATCAGTAAGCCATGGGTTTGGATTGCTGTACTGTGGAAATAGCTAAAAGGAGAACAGATTGTTATCACAATGGTTTTGTGGAGCCTTTGCAATCAAGTGTTCAATAAGACTACAAGAAACAGCACCTCTCAGACAAAATAATCTAGATGAGGGAAAGACCACTTTCCTTTGACTCACTGATTGTTGTTTTTTTCTGTTGTGCCCCATACTCCTAGCTGCTGCACTGTGGCTTGCCAATATTTGAAGTACAGTCACTTTCCCAATTTCCTGGTTATTTGTGAATGGGGGAGGGAGGTGCACTCAGCACAGCTTCCAGGTCAGAGCAAAAAGGCCTCCTTTTTCACTTTCTGCATTAGAAGCACACACTTGTGGCTCAGCCTGCAGAAGATTGCCACTATTTACTCTCTTTAGCCACATATTCCTTACTTCCCCAATGCAGGGATCAGAGTAGGAACTGAGTGGGTCACTTGAGTACTTTTTAATACTACTATTCTCAAAAGGAGGTAGGGGGAGGGAAGGGGGAAAGCAACAGACTCCATGACTATTACTTGCTCTGCTGACAATCATGTGATCAACCAGGATAGGGTAAGCAAGGTCTGAAAAGTTCCTCTATAGTGGAAATTAGTAGAGGAGTGGGGAGTATTTAGCTAAACAGCACAAAAGATTCTATCTATTTAACTAGATATTTACACGGTCCCATCACTGTAGTATCTAAGCACAACCAATATTTACAAGTAGAAATAACATGCTTTCTGTCTTCCCTTGTGTTTTGGGTTTTTTTCCAAATTCTTTCTATTCTGTATGTAAGAGAAGCAGCTTAATTTATAGGATTTTAGTTCTCAAAAAAATTGTTGGTATATGTATGTGCAACTGTGCATGAGGATAACCTAAGTCATAGAGCTAGTTGTATTTTAATTTTGAGAACAATTAGTTCCCCACTTATTCTTGTTACTTTCCCCATAATCAAGTTTTGGTGTTTTGTTTGTAACCAAAGCTGCATCCCTCATTAACCTGCTCTACATTGGGTTAGCTATTCGCATCTGAAAGTAAGTGTCTACCTCCATCATGAATACACCTATCAGCAGTACTGCTAGCTTTCTCTACAGCTCATCACAGCTCCCTTATTCTAATGTGAGGTACTCAAAGAAAAAAGTGATTTTTCAGCTAAATGGTGCTAGTCTCTGAAGCAGAACTTCAAATAGATCTGTACATTACAGCCAATATAAGAAAATGGAAGAGTAGATCTTCCGCTCATAGATTCTAAGTATGGCTTCTCTTTTTCGTATGAGCTGCAGCTTTTCAACATGTATTCGGTTTGCTGGCTCTACACCATTGAAATTATCATATATGAAAGTGCCTCGATAAGACACAAATTCTCCAAAACATTCCCCTCCTCACCCAGCCAGCATCTCATCCACCTTGGATAGATTTGTCCATATGCAACTATTAAGACAAGCACTGAGAGTGTGTGTTTTTGGTCTAGAGGAAACAGAGCTCATTGCTCTCTACCTCTTCCAGTTTTTCTACCCAATTTCTGCCCCTCCTGTAGTTTCATGCAGATAATAGGGCAATTCTTACATCCATATGATTCCCTAATGTTGAAAGCCTAAGCCATTTCAAATTCCAGATACTTAAAGAAAATTTGCACTACAGTGATGTAGTACTGTTACCATCAAAGGCACCAGTCTATACCAAGTTAGCTCTATCTAGATATCCAAAAGCAAATGCTGAAGCATCATTGCAGTGTGCTGTCCATGCGGTTTATTGAAGACCTGTTGTTGATTAGAAGTAAATTGAATCAAGCGGATGTATCTTAAGAACGTAAATACTCTTTAACTACAATTAAAACATATCACCCAAACATCACTATTCTTCTAAAAGCATTCCTAGAAACCATAGCTTCCCACATATCATAGATCCTTCTCAGCTCAGTACAGTCATCATGGTGTTTGTGGTTCATTTATGTTGTTGCAGTTTTTTTGCCTTCTTCCTGCATTTACAGTAAAAATGTGTAGCTTTTAACTTTTAAATTCAGAAAGGAAAAACCAGTTGCAAAGGCAACTGAGTGCACTTTGGCAAGCATGACTACTTTTTCCATCCTTTAATGTTTTTGCCATAAGCACAGCTGGCAATAGCTGGCCAAAGGCATACTGCCTCTGTTTCTTACAGTGTCAAACCTTCACCTAATTTCTCCAACACCACCTAAAAATGTTAAAATTGGCTGAGGTAAAAGAAAGAATAGTTTTTCTATAGGACACTGAACAGACAAGGTTTTTGTTTAAAAAACAGAGGAAGTATATACAAAAACATTTTAAAAGCTGTTGTCAGGTGACCATTCATCAAAGAAACCTTGCTCAAACCATGTCAGAATGGCCTAATGGCTGTGAATCGCCACCATGTCAGTTCCAGAGTAAGAACAGCCTCTTCTTGCTACAATGTTTTCCATTGTTTTTGTTCAGACTGAACTAGAATCAAAATGGGAGCTACTTCTTGTGAAGTTTCCTTCATTTCAAACTTCAGTAACATACGGTATAGTAATTTGTACTTTCTTTTAAATGGGGGGATATAAGTGACAAACCAGGTAATTGTTTCTGAAGGCTTTGTTTTCGCTTATCGAAGGATTGGAACTGGAAAGATCCTTGTAAGATTCTTTATGAATGAGTGACACCTGCTGGACAAAATAGGCTTTTAAAAAAATATCTCCCTGGAGTTCCATAATCTTATTACTCTAGAAAACTGAACTTAATCTGCCTTCAAAGTCCTCAGTCAAATCAAGTGAAGTTTGTGCTAAAAACAAATGAGCTATCACAACATTAATCTCCTCATTTTTCTGTCTGAAAGAGTATTCTACAGATAACTGAGCAAAGACGCAAATTACATTTCATGCAGGAATTCAAAGTCTTCAAATATAGTTTCATTTCAGTTTTAGGCTTGTTGTTTTCAAACTTCTCTTGAGAAGAGAAAGGAGCCTCATCTCCAGTGCATGTTGGGGTGGGGTACTGTGGAAGAGAGGCAGTAGTGGTTTTCAGCCGGGGCTGCTTACTTGAATTCCTTTTAGGGGAGTGCACGTATCCAATTAGGAAACAAAAAAAAAACCACCACAAAGGAAAAAGAGAGGAAGAAAGAAAAAGGTAGCAGTCCAGTTCTGCAAAGAAACTGCCAGACAGCTAAGTGCCTGAGGTGGGAAGTCAGGAAGGTCTTTCTGAACTCTGCCTGGTTCCATTGGAGCCCTCCTCAAATCAGTCTGAACTGCTTTCTGGAGATAACTTACAGAATTAGGATGTTCCCACAGCAATAATACACATTAAAAGGGGGCTTTATTAACATGACATTCATACATATAGCCCACAGTAGCAAATGTACCCTTTGCACAACTCTCATTAGTAGACACTAGTACTGACATCACAACTGGTAAGTAACAAAGCTGTTCTCTAGGAATTTTAGATAAAGGCTAAAAAAAACCCAAAACGACAACAACAACAACAAAGAAAGAAAAAAGGAAAAAAAAAATCTCTTTATTTCCCTTTAGTTGCCAAAGTAAGCCAGAAGAAACAGTTGGAGTCAGATGACTAATGCCAAGAAATACAAATTAGAACCATAATATGGAGTCAACTTCAAGGAGCAGCTAGATCACCAACTATAGAATATATGGCTGAAGTCTTTAGCTGGTATAAATTGGTTATGACTTCTGTAAACAGTACTTCTACTCCTGTCTTCCTTCTTTACACATTTCCCCACTAGAACAAGTTGAAGAGTGCTGTGATAACACTCAGTCCCCCAGAAAGATATATAGCATATTCATACCATGCCTCAAGACATTTCATAGAACCTAGAATACACCTGCGCAATAATTTTCTAGGCAATGAATAATTTTTATTTTTTTTAATCTTTCTCTATATGGATCCTCCAAGACATGTAATAGAAATAAGCCAAAAAAACTAATGGCTACTTTACACACAGAGTCCTAACCTTTGTTTGAGTGCATCAGGACGTCTGTACTGCTTATACAGTCCTTCCAAGTAATGTCACAAGTAAATCACAGGTTTCAAGTCATTTATTCCCAGCAAAACATGACAATCCTCACAAGTAGAATTGTACTGGACTAGGCATATCAGTAATAAAACAAATCAGTCCAATCATACAGCATCTATAGTTGATTGTCTGAAGCTCTTTGAATGATGCCCAGAAAAAAAAACAGAAAACAATCCATGTATATAATATACACTATGTTTACTATTCATGAGGCACGGTAAAAACTAGTGCTCTTGTGTACCATAGCAAATCTAACAATCTATTACGACTGAATTCTGTTATGCACATTAAATGTTTCTTTATCAGTGTGGCTTTTTATTAGTATTAAGTTGCACTTTTTTGAGCTACTACTTGGCCCTGCTTTCTTAAGGAAATGAAGCTCCTGCAGTCACACTGCTTGTGGAGTAGATTGCTGACCAGACTCAAGAGATAGCCAAATCATGTGGTATTTGATCTCTTGTTTAAAACTGTTTTGGTATCTAAGGACAGGAAGATGGCAAAAAATGCTCACCAATTATTTAGAAAGGTTCCAGTGAACATCAAGAGACATCATGCCTGTAAGTCTGGTACGCACTGGAAAAAGCAAAAGGAATGTGATTAACAAACACATGTCAAAATGTATGTGTATACACACAAACGCAGTGTATTTTTGGAAAAGAGAAATCTTGCCTCATGAACTTGTTGGATCCCTCTGAAGGGGTCAACAGGCTTGTGAGTATGATTCATCTGGTTGATATATGGGCATGGATTGCCAAAAGGCTTTTGGGAAGATTCTCCCCTTACAGTCAGTGGATAAGGATAGCAAGGGAAGTCATTATACTTTCACATACACACACACACACAAAAGTGCATTTTTTACAGTGAAGCATCATGGCCTCTTCAAAAATCCCTTTGTGTAACTGGTCTCTTCCGCTATGACGAAGAGCTGTTTAGCAAATTAGTAAAGGAGAAGGAGAACTAGCCAGTTTCCTCACAAATGTTCCAATATTCTGATCTTAAAGGCAATCAGAAAGAAGTAAAGTATACAGCAAGTCTTTCACTTATAAGATAGCTGTAAGATAAGATGATGCTGAAGCCTCCAGCAAGGTGGAGGAAACTCAGGTTAACCCCATAAAGGCAACAAACAAAATTCTGCTGAGACAAAAATCAAAATTAAATTTCCCCAGTGGTGTCCATGGCAAAATTTGGAGTCATACAAACCAGCTAGTAAAAGAAATCCTTTTTCTCAAGAAGTTATGAAAAAAAAAAAATCTTCTTTGCATTCATCTCCCTTTCAAGACATTATTAATTTCATGTTTCCCAGACTAGGACTCTCACATTTTCTTTTATCCTCTCCTGACTTAAGCAATAGACATAGTATTATGAGCACCATGCATTACAATTCACACCTGCCTAGACCATCCCTTTGGTTTTACTATTGCAAACCATTCCTGTGATTGTAACAGCTCAAATAGAAAAATATTTAATACATGTATTCTCCAAATGAAATCGTGCAAGAAGATCTGACCAACTACGACCTCTCAGCTGCTGTTTCACAAACCAAGAGCAGTGCTTTGCAAAGAACAATTTGAGAACATCTGCTCTGCACTTGATAGTTTCACAAATGGTACTAGGGAGAAAATAGTTATTGTACATGGCAAGGCAGGGGAGGGGAGCTGTTTGTTCTTCCAGGTAATTCACTTCCACCATGAGCAAGATTCTTCTAGCCACTCAGGCTTACTTGTCCACCTGCAGGTTGTGTTGAAGGACCAGGATTTCACCCCCAGATCAAGCAATTCAAGTTTAAAACATAATGTCCCAGAAAATATCTTTGCTAACTTCTATTATAAAAAAGTGAGATGGGGTTGTAGGGAGGAGAAAAAGAACAAAAAAAGAAAAAACACAAACAGTATTTTTCAGGTTTGAAACTAGAATGGTTTAACCAGGTTTCAGTGAAAAATTTTTTTTCCCCAGGTGACAGTTCTGGCCTCTCAGTTACCATAAATATGATAAATGGCTCTGCTGTTAGATTTCGTACACATCTGTGGTATCATCATTGAAACATGTTGTGGGATAATGGGTACTCACAGTTACAATTTTTGGTTTGATTTGGGGTTTTTTTTTTTAATGTTGACTTTTGAGAAGTAAAGCTGCATCCTATTTAAACCATGAATAGTACCATGCTCAGGTCTTGGCAGCAGGTACTATTTCATTCATATTGAGTTAGTTCTTCCTGGAAGAGAAGAGATGAAAAGGAAATGCCATATCTGTTCACAGCGGACAACCCTGACTAACTCTGCAGAGGCAGACCTGAAAAGGAGAAAAACAAACACTACTTTTGAGAGAAAACAGCCAGGCTAGGATCCAGTCAAATACAGCAAGGGACAGGTATCTTTGCTAGCATAGATTAGAGGAGGCAGAAGAATAAACCTAACCTCCTCTTAGGGAACAAGTACGTGCAGAAGTAGCAACTGGGTTTTCAGAGATGTTGCGATGTTTTGGCTTGTTTCCTTTTAAAAGGTAGGCTTGTGTCATGTGAAATGCCAGGGAGTAGTGAGGTGGGCTGGGCACCAAGGTGACCCCCTTGCTGATGGGGTGCCGTCCCCACCAGGCCTGAGCCAGGTGGGCAGAGCTGCAAGCAGATAACAGGCTCCGTCAAAGGCCCTGTCATTGCAGGGGATGAACCAGATCCAGGGACCAGCCAGGAGAAGCAGGAGATGGGGCCATCTGTAGGGGTGGGCTGAGCCAAGCTGACCTATAGTCCCCCTCAGGGCACCCGTCCCTGAGCTGAAGAGGGACCTCAGGCAGGCAGTCGGTGGAGGCCCCAGGCCAGGCTGGTCAGGGCTGTTAGGGCCTATTAGTGCCCTCAGGGCCCTGATATAAAGCAACTATTTCAATAATTATATTTTCTCCAACAGCCCAGGATTTAAAAAAATCTTTCCCATTTGGATTTGACTTCTGACAACCATACTATGGCACTAGCAGACCCCCAAGGAGACCGTTCACCAGATATTCAAGCATGGTACCTGAAACAACAAGTTTCCAAGTCAGACAGCACGTGCCAAAACGTCTGGACACGCATACCAGATCACAAATCATGTATTTTTGTCATTCAGACTATAATCTTGACAGATTATGCTCTCCCAGAATTTCCAAAGCAAAGGGATTGGGCAGTGTCGCAAATCACCCGAAGTACACTGGCTGTTCCTTATTTCTTACCTGGGCATGAACTGTCAGCAAATTGGGACATAAACAATTGAAGAGAAATTATTTACTGTCCTACCTGTGGTTACTCAACATTTTCCTCTTAAATCCATTAATCTCTTATATGTAACCAAGATAATTATATTTGTCTATTGCCTAATACTGCAATTCTTAGCATTTCTAAAACAGACAAGAAATCCTCTGAAATACCTGCAATATATCCTGTCATCCTAGATTTTGACAACCTAGATAGTTACCTTATAAAAAGCTGTATTTTTCACATTGCAGTTTAGTTAACATTTTAGTTAAATAATTTTCTATTTGGTATAGATTCCTGTAGTGATAAAATTAGTAGATTGAACACAGCTATGACTGGGTAAAGACTTGAATGAAAGAAAATTTTTTACAGAAAAAAAAGTTGTGGAAAATGTACATGAAATTTTTCACTTCTAGAAAAGTTTAGTTTTTCTGGAATACTGTAAGGGCCCTGAGGGGACTGTCCTGGTTTCGGCTGGGACAGAGTTAACTTTCTTTTTAGTAGCTGGTACAGTGCTGTGTTTTGGATTTAGTGTGAGAATAGTGTTGATAACACTCTGATGTTTTAGTTGTTGCTAAGTAGCGCTTATCTTAAGCCAAGGACTTTTCAGTTCCCCATGCTCTGCCAGCAAGCAGGTGTGCAAGGAGCTGGGAGGGAGCAGAGCCGGGGCAGCTGACTTGAACTAGCCAAAGGGGTATTCCATACCATGGAACGTCATGCCCAGTATATAAACAGGGGGGAGCTGCCCGGAAGGCGCGGATCGCGGTTCGGGAACTAACTGAGCATCGGTCAGCGGGTGGTGAGCAATTGCATTGTGCATCACTGGTTTTTTCTCCCCCCCCCCCTTCTTTTGTTGCATTCCTTTTCATTACTATTATTATTATATTTCATTATTACTATTGTTAGTATTATATTTTACTTTAGTTATTAAACTGTTCTTATCTCAACCCACGAGTTTTACTTTTTTTTCCTTTGCTTTCCTCCTCCTCACCCCACTGGGAGGGGGAGGGGGAAGCGGCTGCGTGGTGCTGAGTTGCTGACTGGGGTTAAACCACGACAGGACTAATAGGCTTTGGCGGCCCTGAACAGTCTCCTGTGTTTGCACCACTCACTCCCTGCCCCTAGGCGCAGGAGCCACATGTCAGCTCAGGCTGGGGAACCCTCTCCTGCTCTATGCCATAGGTAAGCCTGGGGCCAGTCTCCTGGATGGAGAGCAGCCTGTCAGCAAGGGCACAGCCTGCATCAGTGTCATTCACAGCTCCTGACTCGGCTGACCTTGCACAGCCCCACTCCTGCTGCTCCCTGACAGACAAAAAAGCTAATATCAAACACAAGAATTTTTTTCTCTACTTTCCCTTTCCTAGGTTCATGACTTGTAAGCATCTGTAAGAGACACAGTGAAATGCAAGTTCAAACTATAGGCTTATTAACCTTTTGATAAAATACCTACTGACATCCAGCACAAGCAGTAAGGTTTCAAAATAAGAACTGGGAAAGAAAAAAAAATCTCTAACCAAATGCCAGAAAAAACTGAGCCCAAACAGCCGCCCATAAAGAGACTGAGCTGGCCCCCTAACCATGCTCCAGAAGTCTTCAGCTGATGAAGGTTCAGCACAGGAAAACCAAGTTCTACACTGTGTTTTTATGTATCATAAACAACATTTTGAGGTCCCTTCCCTCCAAGGAACAAAGGGGAGGGAGACCGAATTACACTCTTAATTTATCCTTCTCTCTTTTTTTTGGGGTGGGGGGGGCAAGGGAGGAAGGAGGAGTGGTCGGAGATAATCCAAAGCAAGAACAGTTTGAGCCCTAAGATTAGAGACTATGAGATTTACTGCTGTATTGCTTCCGTGTTCACTGAGATGCAGCTACAGCTTAAGCACTTCTCCTCAGTGGACACTGGGAGGAGGAACAGAAAGAAGCCGAATTAGAGAACTAAGAGGTCATTCCTCCGTTCCTGCATAGAACATTTCAAGATCAGCTGAGCGCCTCTAGTTCAGCTGCTTTGCCTGCACTGACTGAGTGAAGCTGCACTAACAGCTAGACAAGTGAGGCTAGCTACAGGCATCCCTCGGTGAAAGTAACAGAAATACAGCAAGTGGTTCTCCAACCCAAAGCTCAGAGCTCAAACCCAGATTTAATATATAACATTGCACAAAGTATAAATTTAGAAGGTTACACACATTTTAGGTAACCAAAAAATTTGAACATAAATTCTTTTTCAAAGTTTTTACTTTTATTTTTTAGCAATCTAACCAGAGTTAAATAAACCAAAGTTAATTTTCACATTAGTTTTGAGCATGAAGTTTAGAAAAAAGGCAGTGATGACAACTGTTTAATCACTATTAAACTTTCCAATGCATTTACACTAGTTGTTAATGACAGTAAATATATTAGCAAGATACCAAGGATGTAATAATTCAGACATCTTCACCAATGTCACCCAGTTAGGGTCGAAGAGACAATGTGTTTGAATACATTCACCTAAAATACTTCCTTCAGGTATTTTTCAGAATCACAGAATTATCAAGGTTGGAACGGATATCTGGAGGTCATCTAGTCAAACTCATGTTCTGCTCAAAGCAGGTTGTTCAGGGCCCTGTTCTAGTGAGTTTTGATTACCTCCAAGAATGAAGATACTACAGCCTCACTGGGCAACCTGCTACAGTGTTTGACCACCATCATGGTGAATTTTTTTCTCTCTAATTGGAATTTTCCATGTTGCAGCTTGCATCTGTTGCTTCTTGTACTATCAACACACACCTTTGAGAATAATCTGGCTTTATCTTCTCTACATCCTTCAACAGGTAGGTATAGACACCAATAAAATCTACCTTTAGCCTTCTCTTCCTAAGGCTGAAGGGACTCTGATCTCTCAACCTCTCCACTTAGGCCCCTTCACCAAATACTGGTAGCCATCCACTGGACTTGCTCCAGTATGTCATTGCCTGTCTTGTGACCCGAATTCAGGCACAGCACTCCAGATACAGTCTCACAAGTATCACAAAGAGGGGAAGAACCACTTCCCTCAATCAAGGGCACATTGCTGGCTCATGTTCAAATTGTTTTCCACCAATACCCCTGATCATGCAAAGCCTCTTTCCAGCTGTCTGGCCTGTGCTGGTGCATAGGGTTATTCCATCCCAGGCACAGGACTTTGCGCTCTCCTTTATTGAATTAACTCAAATCTGCTGTCCTGAAGTCCAGCACTGTAACTCCACTATTTGTCTTTTTCACCACCAGCACCAGGGAGAGGGACCAGGTACTTCCCTCATCCCCAGACCTGGCTGCTCCCTCTGGAGCCTGTCCGCATTGAGGCCTCTGATGTGCCTGGGACAGTGGCTTCAGGCAGCATCAGAAACCATGGCACATCACTACCATAGTTGCACGGTGTCAAGCGGTCCCATGCAGTCTTGATCAGTGTTTCTGGGCCCCAGTGTCCGTCCTGGGATAACTGCTGCAACAATTGTTGCATCTGTTGTTAGCTGCCTCTGTTTGCTGCACAGAGAAAGTAGTAACCCCATGTCATTCTGTATCTCCATAGTAACAAAATAACTATCTTTATAAAGCATGCTTTGCTGTCTTAACATCTCTAATGAACATAGAAGTGGGAACTTCAATGAGAAGAAAAATATTTTTCTATCACCTCTTCAGAAAGAGCCTTTAATCACTATCATTTGTTTAAAGATTCTGGGAATAGACTCTTTCAGTGTCCAACACCATATAAAGCGGTAATAGACACGAAAAGATACACTTGTAATGAGAAGCCACATTTATTTTCTATTAAACCATAGCAATGCTACAGTTAAAAACTGTAAGCCCAGCCATAGAGCCATTGTTCATGTAAGGAGAGAACAACCCCTTTCCTAGGTCTACTGGTCTACAACCCTGAGAATTTACCACTGAGGACTATTTGCCAAGCAACTGGACTGAACCTCCACACCTGTGTTAAAACAAACAGACAAACAAACCAACCCCAGACAAACCACTTACTACATGAAGAAGGCAAGAACTTGTGAGGCATAACCCAAAGTGCCCTTTCAAGATCACCTACACTTTGAGTGAGAACATATTCACCATACAGTGCAGAGAGAGAAGGAAATAAACTTGAAGTACTTTTGTGTCCAGGTCCAAAGTAAATACATAAAATCCAAAAGGGGAACATCTGGAAAAAGATGCTGCCTGTTAGAGGCTATATATTTTGCTTAATCCATCTCCCACATGCGGTGCAGTCAAGAAGTCAGTTCCTGCACCTATATGTGACATGGCAGTAATCTAACTTCTAGCTTTACCTCTGGAGCTGGGAACATCTTTACCAAAGTACTATACAGGAATGCAATTCTCATTAAGAGGCAAACAGCAACCAATATTGAAGATGCTGACTGTAACTATACTTAAAAAAATAAAACTCTTCTCTAACTAATTGGAAATAAAGCTATATAAAGTCTTGTCTCTGTACTTTTCATTTCTCAGTAGAAAGATGTGCTGGAACTAAATCAGTTACAATCATAGAACAGTTGTTCATGAGAACAAGCCACAAAGAACATTTTCCTTCTCAGAAAACAGCCTTCCCCTATGAGCCAGTACACTCTTTTCATCTCCTCCCTTCTGCCTCCCCCACCACACATACAAAATCAGGTTGACACCCAGCAGTTTGGTGCTCCATCTTGTGGCCACCTACAATGGCATTTCCTACAAGACCACTACCCCACCCCTCTCATCTAATGCCAGTGAAGAATTCAGCAGTCTTTTAACAATTTAAGACCAACATAATCTACCAGTAGTTATGCTCTATATAAAGATAAAAGTCAGAACTTCTTTAGAGCATTTCCTTCTAAACAGGATCAGTTCGGTCTTACTCCTATCTTGAATCAACTGACACAGACACTTGGAAATGCTGTCATGTTACAGTGTTCATTTCTTTTTCTCATAGCAGAAAATAGTGTTTTAGAGTTTTAAACTATAATAATGTTAGAGTAAGTAAGTAGACAGTTAAATAATAGTTAAGTCCAAACCTCATTCAAGACAAAAAAAAAAAAAAAGCAGTTTTCTAGTCTTTCCAAGTGTACTCTAAAAAGCATTCACAACAGAAAGCTGTTACCATGTTCTCACAATTGTTCCATAAGCTGTATTTAAAAACAAACAAATGACAACAAAATAAAACAAAAAAAACCCCACAGAACACAAAAAAAATCCAAACCAAAACCCAACACTTTCTACTGACCATGAAAATCAGGTCAGATCTCAGGTTTGAATACCTCACAGAGGTATTCAAATTATTTAAACCATAATCCGAGGTTTCAACACCTACACCAACTTTGCCTTTAAAGCCACAAGGACCTAGAACCACACACAACAGCCAGGTCATCTCTATTAAACACCGTAAGTGGGATGAAACTCAGTCACAGCTCAACATCCAGCTTTCAGGGACCAGAGAAAATGGGACAAAGCAAAACTGCTACTTCCCCAGGCTATTCCTGGGCGTCGCTGGCCAATCAGCACACCAGCCAGGAAAGTTTCCCTCCTTTGTCAACGTAATATCAGACCCCAGAAGTGCAAGGGAGGAAGGCAGCTCTGTAGCTGGGCCTTGCTCTGTTGGCTTAACAAACAAGGGTATTGAGCAGAAGCTCAGAGATCACACAGACAACTGCTGAGAGCCCAGCATCCCCAAATACCATTCCTTGACATGATAAGTTCTAGGGTTGTACATGTAGTACAAACATGTAGCCAAAAGCTGTAACTATGCGCTGCTAGAGCAAGAGAAATCAAGAGAACCAATGTTTTCCTTACTGCTCTGAGCAATGAAATGCAAAGGCATCTCTTATCTTTTCACTTTTCCCTCCCATGAACCATTTCAAGTAGAAATATATATATGAAGAAATGGAGAAAACCTATTCTGCATCCTAAAGCTGAATCAAACTTTTTGGTCTCTAATATTCCAGGATTCTAAACCACGTCACTAGAATGGATCCATTCTTTTAGTTATTCATTTTTGCTCATCTACGTACTTCCTAACTCCAGCTGTAATGGAATTAAAGCAAGAACATAGTACAGGATATTTCAAGAAAAATCCTGTTTTCATACAATTTGCAGTATGTACAGTCACTTGCAGAGTTGAAGTTGTATAAAAGGTATTTGAAGGTTCATACAAAGCATGTTAGACTTTCAGGGGGATCAGGATTTAATAATCTCTGATCAGGCATTAATAGAACAGTTGTCAATAATCAAGATTTTCTGAAATTCACTCACTACAAATTACTATTAAGTAATTTGATTCAGAATATTTTGACACCTATTTTTAAGACTAAGTCCTATTTGTTTCACCTATTTTTAAACTTGCAGACCTTAATTAGTCTTGTTAAATTAGTCCTTATTTATTTTGCTTACAGATATTTACTGAAGTTAAACTTTACGCATTTCTTTGAAACAAAGGCCTTCACAACATCGGTTCTAAGCCAAACGGATAAACAAAAAAGTTCTCTGGTGGAGTTTTTCAGAAAAAAATATTAAGTATTAAACTTTTAAGTCCACATTTAGGCATACAGCTGTCTTCAGAGGGAATTACTACCCGCTCAGAGCTGTCTGGAAGATGTCTACAAAAGTTATTCTCTCTGTCCACAGGCTATTAAGTATATTTTTAATGCACAAATTATTCGTACAAAACATTGCAAATCTTCATTGATTATACTATCTAAAAAATGTCATGATGCCAATCAGAGTTCATGTCCAAAGCAGGTAAGTAATATTCTAGTGTCTTGCGTAAAAGATACTAACAGAAAAAATATTATGCAATAGCTGTTTTTTCACATAACTTGCCATAGCCACCTCTCTTGTCTCTAGAAGGGTATAGTACAGCTAGAAAGGTGGCAAGTATGACCAAAAGCTTCCACATTAGAGATTAAACTCTGACTTTAAAAAGAGGTGACAGAAGGAGTAAAATAAATCTGTAAAAGTATGAATAGTAGAGATGTTTACACAGTTGTTTGCTCCTTCCTTCACATCTAAGCGTTATTGAGTAAAACTATCAGATACTGTTTACACAGAATCAAAAGCCCATTTTCCATTTTTTAAATGAGTAATTAAACTGCTGAATTTACTGCCTCTGGATATTGTGAGTCACAGGCATTTAGAGATGATTAAAAAAAAAGATTAAAAATAAATTTGCCATTAAACCCGTCAAAGACCATTGAGCACAAAGGTACAGATAGAACCTCTGGCATTGGGATGTCTTCAACCACAGTGTGAAGAGCTGACAGACCATAATAGGGAGTATTATTCTACTCACCTTGAATGTTATGCTTTCCCTAAGCACCTACTACTAGTCACAGTCAGAGGCAGAATCCTGGGCTATACAGACATTTCTTTGGAGCCACAGGGATTTTTTTTTTAGGTAGAAGTTTTCCCCTAGACCAGAAATTTTAGAAAAGCTGAAATAACTGGTTACCTTTTTTTTTTTTCCCCTTCCTTTCCTACTTTCAGAATAGTTCAATTTAAGTAATTTCATTGCAACAGAACTTTGTTTTTCAGGACAGATGTGCCATTCCTAATAAATGCATGGTGGTCTTAGAGTCAACCAAGGAGTCCTGTCTGCTCAGCAAATAATTCCAAGACTTCTTAGGAACAATCTCACCCTACTCATTGTGAATGTCAAAGCTGATAAAGTAACACAGCGTTACACACAGCACAGTTGAAGAACCTGTCTTTAGAGATGTCTCAGATTTCAACAGCCTCCATGACTTTTCTGATGACAAGCTTCAAAGGCTCAGTGATGCAGCAAGCACAGTAAATATATAAAACGGGCTGGACTCCTCTTGTCCTGTCTGCTGTTATTTCTCTTCTTGTTCATCTCAGAGCTTAGAAGGCAGAAAAGGTGATCAAATCCAGGGGGTTTTTTGGGAAACTACCTAAAAGAAAGTATGAACTCCTCGTTTCCCAAATATAGTAGAGATGAGCTCCCAAATCTCTTTTCTACATTGACTTTCTTCAAGA
The DNA here is from genome assembly GCF_018139145.2 of Gymnogyps californianus. Taxonomy (NCBI): domain Eukaryota; kingdom Metazoa; phylum Chordata; class Aves; order Accipitriformes; family Cathartidae; genus Gymnogyps; species Gymnogyps californianus. The sequence goes on along the minus strand of NC_059472.1, from coordinate 105,376,511 downwards.
GCAGGAGCAGCTGATACAGTCACAAAAGGAAAAAGTACGTCTTGTATACAGGCACTTCCTGTAGTTCCTTCCAGAAGAAGGATATGCCATTATTAAATCACATACCACTAGGTTTTCTAAAGGCCAAAGCTAACCCCAGCTAGCTTCAAGTAGTTTCAGAGGTAAAGTAGCTTCAGCTTTTGGAAGTTGATAGAGATGACACTGACGACACACAACAAGCATACCAAATCATACCTAAAATACAGGTCTCTCCTAAAAGGAAGTGACATCACATCTTGTATCCATTTTTCAGTGGAGTTAATTCATGACAAGAAGCCCAATGGTAAAGATTCTATTGCAACAATATGACCTATACAAGAAAATCTCATCACTGAAAAAAAATCACTCTGAGATAATAAATTTTATTCCTGGCCTATCTTTAATGAACAATCATAAGAATTAGCTGTAATCGAAGATTAGCAAAAGACAGCACAAGGCTACCCATTCTGTTAGCTGCTAAGACACGATGCACACTTTTTGGAATCTACAAAATAGTAAAAAGGCAATAGGGCTGTTTGTTCTACCTACTGGCTAGAAAGGAGAGGCTAGACAGCTACGCAACGAAAATATAGTTCCTGGGCAGCTGACTGGCCACCAGTCAGACAAGTGTCCGGACCAAAACCCATGCACTGCTTTCCCTGCCAACTAGACAGAATTAAAATAAGTTATTTTGGAAAATACAGAGATTTTTTTGGAGGGAGATATAGAAGAGAGATGTGAGAGGGTTGGGGGATGGGGAGAGGTGAGGCCTGATATCAGTAAACTGAAATCTTTACAAGCACAATCCTCTGCTTCAGTAGTAGGCTGTAGCTCCCTGCCAGCAGCAATAAAATGGAAATCAAAGAAGGCCATGACATTTGCGAGCAGACAAAATCAGAGACATATTTGTGACCAAAAATGATCAATAAATGACCAAAGTTAACTACTGAAGTGATTAATCACAAGTGTGTTAACCTTACAGTAGGATCTTCACTGCTACATTCTGATTATGTCTACACCTCCAACATTAAACTAATTGATTATTTCTATTTCAAACATTTCATGTCAGAGAATAAACTAAAATACTACTCATCTTATGTAAAAGAATTCCTAAAAAAATGTGAAATGACAGTTCCTACGATTTTAAGAAAATAGCATTGAATACAGACATAAATTTTACTGCTGCAGGTTTTTTCAAGTATTTTTACTAAAGCAAGCCCCTCAAAAAATCTACTGGGTATCAGCTGTAGAACTATGCTTTATGGTCAAATCATCTAAGAAGGGCAATGGGTGGTACAGGAGAGGTCCTATCTTAGTGTTATTCCATATAACCAAAGACAATGGAAGCTGCATCCAGCAGTTTCTTCTACCTTCACCCCAGCGACTCTGTTTAAGAGATCATCCAATTATTTATACCCATGTGAATTGTGCTGTATGCATACAATCCTTTAAACTTTGTAGAAGTTTGGAACAGCTGCCTTGAAATTGAAGCTTTTCCATGAAGTATGCCTTCTATTTATAGACGGTCTTTGTGCACATTTATGCAATGGGTTTTGACAGTCTGTTTTGCCAAACAGGCATCATATGATCATTCATTGCTGCTGCAACAATAGCCAAACACTGAAAGGAGCAACAGGAGCAACACAGAGATTATAATCTCTGTGCTAATTTGTGTATCTTCCTGAGTTTGTCATGTCAGTTTTATCCTTGAGCTTTTCCTGTTTCTCTTCTTCGATGAAAGTAAAACAAAATCTTACCTTCAGATAAGATTTGAGAACTGTACCTAGATTGTCCATCATCATCTAGTTCCAATAACTTACTTGAACTCACTTAGCTCTGTGCTACATCTGATAGAAAGGATCCGCTATAATATTTGTCTGACCAACTCTAGTTCATCTTCTGAGTTTGCTTAAAGGATCACCATAAAAATGTGTGGTTTTTAGAAACAATGGAGCATTTAAATAGTTTCAGTTGGACAATGTGGAATGGAAAAAGATGATTTATTACAACTTTCACCTTTTAGCAAGTTGACACCAACTGTTTTATATGGCAATGAGCCATCTGTTGGCAGTGCAGCATCTATGTAGGTGAATTTATGCAGAAAATAAAAATATCTCAACCAGCCATAAGCACTCATTCTTAAACTCTTTATCATTTACGTTTGGATTGCTTAACCAATTTCTTCGAGGAAGAGAAAGGGCATCTCAGTTGTTCATTTTTCAGCTGTCTGGCCTGAACAGATGCAGAATGGGTTTCTTAAGCTATGTTTTGACCATTACTAATGGTCTTCGAGCCTTCTGAAAAAAAAGAGGCAAGAGGGTTATTAAAACGAGCAGATGTATAAGCATGTCGAATGGATTTAAGCCACCAAGCTGACAGATGCTGTAGCTGCATCCCTGAGACTACTAATGTCTTGTAGTCAGTTTGAAGTTTGGACATTTTCCAAAGGTTCCTGCTTTGACTAAGGAACTACATTCTGAATTGTTCAAAGCAAAGTGTTTATCAGCCTGTTAATTTTAGAATAACTATAGCTAGAAAAGTCTCTTTCACAGAGTTGTTTACAGCAACCCAAGATTAAAATTGGAGGGGAGGGGAAGAGGGCAGGAGAAATGAGAAAAAAATTGTGCTGTAATACTGAAGCAGAGTTCAGCTTATATGAAAACCACCCTCCTGCTGCAGTTTGCTTCTGCTTACATTTCCTTTCTGTTTTGCACATATACCGATCATGTGGCAGTAATCAGAGATGTGTGAACCCTAAAACTTACTCCTTACCTAATTCTTTCCAAAGGACTCAGTGTTCTTATTTAATTGGGTCAAATTACATTTGCCAGCCCTCTTCCCATCACAGAAATGCTATGTAGAAGGGATTTGGATCTAAATTTTGCAACCCTAGCAAGAGAAACAAAGTCCTGGAGGAAGTTAATTTGAGCCAAAAGGGGCTACTCAAGAGGAGAGGGCTTCAGAAACAATTCTTTGATAGTGAGCATGAAGCTGGCATGGCCCAGGTGAAGTTAAAGTAGATTATAGACAAACATATTTTTTTCAGTTGTAGAAAGAGGAAAAGAAGACAATCCAAGGTCATCAAAGTCTCCAGAGCATAGAAAGACCCAAAGTAAGCAAAGGAGGTGGGAAAGGGGGTGGGGGAGAAGGATTTTGCCCCGCCACCACTGTGCTTCTCTCCTCCCCACTACTGATGAGAGGGTGGGGGGAATTGAATGTAATAGTCAGATAAATGAATGATAGAAGTTTAATTAAATTTTTCAAGTAAGCAGATTTATGGACAAAAATATAAGACATTGTCCATTTCACCTTTTGGGGAGAACCTTGAATTTTCTTTCTAAATGTTAAGTAGCTTTGTAAAGCTCTGACCAAAAAAAGGATGCAGGTACCACAAGAATCAGAAAGGTTTGCTATCTCCTAGGCTCACCTCTCAAAGGAGAGCACATTTGGTACAAGCCAGGACAGAAAGAAAAGGAGGTCATAAATAGATCTCACACAGCCCACTGCCTCTTTGCAGAGCAAAGACCTTCCAGATACACTCTCCATATAACAACTCAGCAACTTTTGGAATCCCAGCAAACCCTGCACTGCCTTCCCTTGCTCTCTAGGGTGAAGGTCTTCCCTTCCAGCAAGGCCTGGTTACTTTAGCTGCTCCCAGTTCACCACAGCCCTCCCAAGCACCTGGCTCCCTGACCACTATGGTCACCGTTGCTGGCACCAACTCAAATTCATGAAGGGACTCGGTTCCCACTTACTCAAACTGCTCTCAGGCAGAGCCTTCCCAGGCCCTCCAGACAGAAACCAGAGCATGGTAAAGAGGCAGTTCTCTTCCTGCCTGGCTACCCCACCTCCCAGAGAGATATCACAAAAACAGACCCATGAACAGAACAAACCCCCATCTGTCCCATCCATGTATACAGCACTGACATCCAGTTAACCTTTGTGGATTAAAGGTAGTTTATTAGTGGAACATAGTGGCTCATTAACTCTAAGCTGCCAATGAACGTGCTTATGCATAACCCAATACCTTCACTCAAACTCTAAGCTGAATTAGATAAGTTTTCTTCTGCAAAAGACTGACTACTTGTCAGTGATCCTCACTGTAAACCTTAAATTCTCATTTAAACCTTTCTTTTCTTATTTTAATTTTTCCCTCACAATTTTTACCCACGTAACTGTAGACTTCTTATCATTGCCATTTTATCTGTGCTGCGTAATAAATGAGCATGAAACAATACCTCGTAAGTTACTAAATAAATACTCACAAGAGCCTTGTTTTTCTAGGGCTAGTTCCTTGCACTCTCTTGTTTCTCATCTCATGTGTGAGGAGTCAATGTACAATGAAAACTGTTGACACACCTGTAGCTAGTAATTACAGTCAATTCTTACTTCTCAACCCTGGAGCATGCCATCTCAGAGAAGGGAGGAGAAGGACATAAAACTTAAAGTTTGAGAAGTAGTGTCACCTGAAGTGTGTCCATAGCATGAGGAAGCATACTGAAGCCAGTAAATATGCTTAGTAATACTTAAGATGTCCTAACACAAGTTTCTGAACAATTCAGCTTTTGAAGGCTGCAGCTTCAGGATTTGCAGGGAACAAATCTAACTCACTGCTATTAAATGGGGGTGGGAAAGTCCTGTTCATGCTACCCACTCTCACCTATCTGAATCATCAATGCATTCCCCACTCCCTCCAAACTGCTACTCATTGGATCTCTCCCTATGTTGATAATGTAGCAAGGCTTACTTCTCCAATTACATAGGAAATTACCTGATTAGATAGGAACATTGGAATCAAGACCTGCCAGCAGGAGAGAGCAATTAGATAGGCTTAGGATGTCTGTGGATCTGAATCCATAATAATAGCAGGAAGCCAAGGCTTGCATACTGTTCTGGAAGCTATTTCTACTGCTACCCAGCTTAACGCAAGCTCAAACAGCCCTGTCTACACTGTGCTTACACTTTTGGATAACATGGCAGACGTGCCCTTGGACTTCCCATGTTGGTGTGGAGTGAGTGATGTTTCCTCACAAGAGTTTCCACAGCTGGAAGTCACCCAGTCCTGGATCCAAGTGAACTTTAAAGTGTTAGTCGGTAGACAACTCCTTGCTTTATGCCTTGCTTACCTTTTCTTCCAGGCTAATACGTACATCAGTTTACCCCCCCCAAAATGTACTGGAATTTAGCCAACAAGTGGCTTTAACTGCCACTTGTTACTTATGCCACAAGAAAGCCACAAACAGAGGAAGCTTCTCTTAGATCAGTCCATCACACACAAATGCTTGAATGACAGGAGAACAATGTGCCAGTTGTAGGGTAACTAAATCAACATTTGCATTTGGTTGTTTTAAGTCTTTTAAATGCTTTCACGAAAAACTTATTTTGGCCAAGCATTAAAGTTTGTCAAAGCTACCATGTTAGGTTTCTTCACACATCTTTTAAGCAGCGTTAATGTGAATTATAGCTACATAATTGCTGAAGCTGGCTCAAATTCAGTTTGAATTTCAATTTCAGAACTCCAAAAGAAGCTTGCTCTGCATAAAACTCTTAGCAATCTTGACATTCATATAGCACTCCACATCCCAATTTTTAGTGGCTTTGTACTCATAAATTCCCTGTGAGACCCCACATTATATGGGGGGTTGGAGGCTAACAGATATAGTACAAAAAGATGCACAAGGCTAACATGCAATATAAAATTTTAGAGATCTGCTCTTCTCTTTACTGAAGACAGCAGGAACACCAGAGATAGAGTTCCTCTATGCAATGGCCAGCTCATTAACTACATTGACAACATGTGATGGAGGCCCAAATCAGCTAAAGCTTCAAGGCAGATCTGCCTGAGCCTCTCTCCTACAGCGAGCTGCTGAAAAAAGACCAGACTGTTTATAATCTCAAAAAAGCCATGTTTCATTAGAATATCAAATAGGTTATTTTGGTTTAAATGAGGAAGAAGAAAAACTCAGTAGTTAGATAATAAGATGTATGAAAGGCTTAAACATAACTCATAATTCTCTTCTTATAGTTGCAGCCAACAAAGCGTGGTACTATCTGACCCCTAGAAAGGTATTTCTAGCTACAAGTCCTGACTGTTCACTCTCTTCTCTTCACAGGAGACTGCCAGTTTTTCCACATAAGTAGGGGGCTGGAGCTCCCTCCTGTAAATTTTGAGCACTCTATATCGTGCAGGCTTGTGAACCTCCTCTCCCACAGCACAGCCTCCCAAGACAGAATAATGAGCTCCCTTTTCCTCCAGGAAGGTCTGCCTAACCTCCTTCTTCAACAGAAATACAGCCCAAATGGAGAACCAAGCAAAGCGAATGTACAGCTCACTGAACTATAATTTACCATTCTTGGTGGTCCAAGTGGCTACACAACTGAAGTGTCAGAATATCATTGCAGGCCTTCTAGGCCTTATTCCATATGAAAGAACATTTTATAGTCATCGTAATGTAGTAAACACAGGTTTTCAGACTCCATTTAGGATCTGGGTAAAATCCATGTCAGAGATTCCCAAACCATGTTTGTTTCACAATAAAATGATTAAGGCAGTAATTGTGGTTCCCACCTTTCTCTCAGAGCACTTGTGCTGCAACAAATTGTATACAATGGTATTCCTGTACTTAACATAACCACACTAAGGCAATCCTACTCTTCACACCAGTGAACCCTTTCTGGTCTTAAAAAAAAAAAAAAACCAACAAAAAACCAGTCATGTTTCCTCGGATTCATATACAACTTGAATTTTGCTGTATTTGTCAAATGATAACAGCTATATTTGAACTGAAGAGAAATAGATTCATTTGTGAAGTGCAAATATTCATACAGAAAGTATTTTAAGGAAAAGAGTAACCATTTAGAAACTAAGTAAACAAAAAAGGTCTTTCATCCTTCTTGACTCTTAAGATGTGTGGACAGTCTTATAGTCAATTAAAAAGGTAGAAAAATATGGACATATCCTACCTGTACTGAGGAAAATTAGAAGTCCAAAAAAGTTTATATCAACAGAAGAAAAGATATAGAGGGAAAAAACCCATAGTTCTACACACAGCATACATGAGAAAACAACTACCAACAGCAGAATTATTATTGACCTGATGCTGCTACATGTGCAGGGGCTTTTCAACTAGACAAAGACTTTCAACAAGTCAGTCAGCTGATGGCAACTGAAATGTTAAGAAGCAACCTGAATGTTATTTACAAAAGAAAAATGTTTCCTTCAAAAGTTGGTAGATATTACTTTGTGCTAGGGAAAAAAGAAATGGCCAGAGTTTTAAATGTGGTAACTGCTTAGCTCTAGCTCTAGCTCCAGCACTGGCTCTGGCTAAATCACTTGAAGAATCTCCCTGGGAGTGAAAAATAAGCTATTAAGATACACATTGTAAGAATTCAGGGCCTGACCTTGAAGGGTGGAAACTCACCTGGATTGTTGCTTTTATTACCATCAAGGTTCAGTAGGATTTGAATAGTCTTCAGGATGTTTGCAGACATTATTTACACAAGGATTTATGTAAGCAGTGTTATGGTATTAATCGCAGAGATAGTTTGTGTGAGGCAACTATCAAATATATTTATGTATTTAGTTGAGCTTTTTTCCTGTGAAGTCAGTAAGTCACAGACTTCAGCATGAACATTTATGTTATCAAATAGTTTTTAAAAATCATTTAAGAGTTCTCTTTAAAATGGAATATGATGACTTGTTATTAACAAAGTAAAGGTAATGTAACCATTGGTTTCTTCCCTCTCTTATATCCAAACAACCTGAAAATGGGTTTGGGGAAAAAAAACCCCAACCAATCTGTAGTATACAAATAGATCTTGTCTCAATTATGATAGTTACCATGTGCTGATGGAGGCATTATGACTGTATTTTTACAGTGCTAAAACGTTGTCACTGCTGTTGTGCAGTTTTGGACAATAACAGCAACATTTACCACTTTCCTAAATAAATTTGCCATTGAGTGTTCTCACACTTCAGTGAGATAGTGACTTTACAATTTTACAATTACTTGTGAAATCATTTAATTGTAGACATGGACAATGAATGTGGACAATCCCATCCCATGCCCTTGGACTTGACCCAAGCATTAGGCCCCATTTGTGTCATTACAATTTGATGCTGAGACTTCTGTAAGCACTTCCATCAACTAACTGATAAGCCAGAGGAGATTAGGGGAAAACATGATTCAATTTTGCCTTCAACTGGAGTTTATTCTCTTTTGCAGATACCACTACATCTTTTAGGTATTTTGGCCCTCAGAAACTAGCAAAAATATATTGCTTGAGGTAACAAAAATTCTCAGCCACTTGTTCATCTGCAGAAAATGGCATGAATTTAATACTATTAAGCATGATTCTACTCAACAATTGTGCAGGCACATATAGAATCACAGAATCATTTAGGTTGGAAAAGATTCTTAAGATCATTGGGCCCAGCCGTTAACCTAACACTACCAAGTCCACCACTAAACCATGTCCCTAAGCGCCACGTCTACACGTCTTTTAAATACCTCCAAGGATGGTGACTCAACCACTTCCCAGGCCAGCCTGTTCCAATGCTTGACATTCACAATAGCCTCTTTATCATACAAAATGATCTGCCAAATAATACCCGTCATGAGAAAGTATTTTTAAGTGAAGCAAAATATCCCAATTACTTGCTATTCTGTAACCCCTCTTCTCCGCAGCAAAGCAGCTGCAAAGCTGTTAAGTGCCTTTAAAAACATATCTGCATCACAGAACATGACGTCATGCTGGGATTTCCAAGTTAATGCCAGTTAAGTTAGCCATCAAAAACAGGGCTAATGAGCCCAATAATATACCATGTCAACATGTTTATTTAGCTACTAAAATCCAAGCTGGCATCTCTGCCTTGTACAGCACTGTGCCTCGCAGACATATCAGATTTTTTGGCACCTTCTCTAACATCTCTGTCACAGTACTGCAACACATAGCTGAAGATAGAGGTGATACAGGGCAAAGATGGGACAGATTTCCTGAGGTAGTGGAAGGAAAGATAAAACTGCAACTGCCATGGACATAGGCAGAACAAGATCTTGCAAAGATGTGAGAAATGACTTTATTTCAACCTTTTCCAAAACTAGGCGGTTGCTATTGCACATATGTAAGCTACAATCCACAGACTGGCTCTGCCATTAGGCCCTGGAGCAGGTTGTTCCTGCCAGATGTGCTCCTGCTGCAGCAGAAGCACAGATAGAGGAAAAGATAAGATTAAAGGGAATTTGGTGAGGAGGAAAGATGGAGGTGTAATTCTTTTGGGCTGGAGACAGGGAAATGATACAGGTGTCAGGAGCTGGGGGGGAAAAGCATTCAGGAAAAAGTGCTACTGGCTCCTTGGGTGACAAAAAATGCAAGGGACTGAGTAGGCAGTGCTTGCAAGGGAAAATTCCCTAAAGCAATTACATATATATATATATATATATATTATTCCCAGTTCTGTAATATTGTCAATTTAGCTGCCCTTATATTCGAAAAATATGCATGTGTGGCGGATGGGATTTGACTGCGTGTCAGAACTTATTTTCATGAGTTTATAAAAATTGCAGGTGTTCCCACAGAGAAACAGACATGTGAGGTGGGGAGGATATAGCGCAGAGGAAAGCAGAGATGTCTTCCTTTGGAGGCACCTTTCCCTTTATTTCTTAGGAAAGAAATAGAAAACTAAAAATAGAAAGGAATCAGTAGGGCAATAAAGACTGTCAGTTATCCCTACTTAGAAGACAGAGGAGAGTAGCTAGCAACTGCACCTCAGCAGCAGCGGAAAGGCATATATTAAGAGTAGATTTTTGAACCTGAAGTTCTCACACACCTTTGGAGAACAGTATCATGGAGTTTTATGTCAGATTGTAAATTCCTTAGTCCAGTTTACTGCTTTACTGTCATTTCTTTTTTCAAGTTTTCCCAGATACCTAACCTGAATCTTCCTTGATGCAATTTCATTCTACTAAAGTAGTCCCATTCACCATGGTCTTGAAATTTCTTTCTCTTTGCACAAGGTCTTTGCATGCATTAAGACTATTTTTCCCTCCTTCTGTGAATGCTTCGGTAAATCTGTGGTCATCCTTGTAGCTCTTCTCAGAACTCTTACCAACAGGGTAAGGGCTGCATCCTTCTTGAAACATGGGAGGTCAAAGCAAAGACAAACCGAAACCAAGAGATAGGAATGACGCCCTAATTACAATGGTATTTTTTGATTTTCTGTTTTGGGATAAAATTTTTTTGTGGTTACTTGTAGTAACCCTGAGTGTTAAATTTTTGTTACAGGTCTTTATCTCCAAATTTAACCAGACTAGTCCTCATTCCACCAATAGTGCCCTCTAGCAAAATTGTAAAGACTTTCATAATTTTAGCTCTATCACCAGAGAAAAGACAGGTATTCACTGAGGTGTTCACTTTCCTATGTTTTACTTTTTACATGGCTCCCTAAAAGGCTGTTACATCTAAGCACTGTTTACTAATCCAGCACCATCTTTAATACTTATGGTGTGCAAAAACTTTCCTATTCTAGACTTCAAATTTTAACATGTAGGAAGGTCGCTATCCTGTCAGCTGGTCTAGTATTATTAATTCTTGCAGTACAGCCTGCAAATAGAACAAGCCAGTGGAATTATATAAACAGGCTTGAAAGCAGGGAGGTTGGAAACCTATAAATCAATTAGTTAATGATCATGGGTAAATTGTTCCCAATATGCAGTGAATTTTGAGCTGCTTCATCTTAACTATCATGTTGCCAAGTAGAGATGCCAACACAAGTGCCTTGGCACAGCTTTCTCACAGTTGTTGTTGCTAGTTTTGGCCTTAGAGCCAGTAAAGATCTTTTAAAGTCTCTTATTCCATCCCTTTTTTCACTACCCCCACATCAAGAAAATCATATTTCCTGGACTTACTGTGCAGTAACATCCTCGTTTCTTACCAAATACTTCATTTTATGTCCTTGTTTTAAGAATCATGCAATGTATGAAATCTCTTCTCATAGCTATTACGTGTCTGTAATAACTATTGAATATAAAATGCAGCTCTTCATTTCTTCAACACACTTCAGTTGCTCAATCATGTTGAAACTTACTTAATGTCAGAGTCTGACTGTGTGAGTACAATAAACTGCCAGGGATAAAGCCCTTTCTTTATCCCAACTAATAGTGTCATTGATACCTCCACGCCTCTCTTTTCCTAAACAGACTTACAAAACATTCAACTGCAGAACTAACTCAGCTAAAACTGGAATACAAGTTCTGAATGTTATTCTTGTAGGACCGCTATTATCAGTTATATGAATACCCAGAAGCCTCCAACCAATTATGGAGATGCCATTAGGATAGGCACAGTAGAAAATCATAGAAGATTCAGTGGGTTCATTATTCAAATATATAAGGCCAGCAAAGAGTGAGAAGTCAGATGACTGAGGTTATAAAAAAGATCAGCAGTGTTGCCAGAAATAAAAAACAGACTCCTGTCCACACTGTAACCTGCACTGAATCCTTTAAAAATCATATGAATTGCAATAAGAGGTTGGATTTGATAAAAGATTAATCTAGTATCTCATAATCAAAAAATGATCACATCATGTGTTTCAAAAGGAAGGTTTGCTAAACACGTTTGAAATAAATTTTCTAATGAAGCAATCCACACCAAAATATCATCATCTTTTGTATCATTACAATCATTTCAATCTACAGGGAACATTTATCCTATTGAACTTACAGGACTAAATTAGACTCTTCAAAGAAGGCTGCGCTGTAGTCATTCAGACTAGAAATGTATTCTCCTCAGGGACAATCTGAGGTACCAAAGTGGAGATATTTCCTCTCTAAGACTTTTCCTCTCTTCACCTATGTAAAAGCATCTGTTTCCTGGACTTTAACAACAGTTATCACAAGGTAGTGCTTGAATTATAGGTTCTCTCTCAGTAAAAATAATAAATAAGTTAACAGCTACCTCTGCGTTTTCCCTGTAAAAAAAAATGTTGGTATATCTTTTTTAAGGAATAACAACTCCTCTGTTTCAGAGTCTTCTACCACCAATTGGACATAGTCAGTAAAGGCCCATTTCTCCAAGGTCAATTGCCCCAAAAATTCATCTGTGAAAATTAAACTGCAAGGAGGCGGCATCTTTTGGCTATGATTTTAGATACACTCCTGAAAGATACAACTGTGTATAAAATTAGCATAACACTCTTTACAATCACAATACTTTGGGTAGAGGAGAAGTCAAGTTAAGATTTTATGAGGATACCTGGGACATCTTCCCACAGCATATTTTTTAAACAGTTTGTACAAGGTCATTCCAAAGGGAAAAGGAAGAAATGCTCCTAAGTATTTTTATGAACATTAAGGGATCAGTTGTATCTGGCACAGGGAGTTTAGCTCTATCCTAAGAACTCCAGAAGACAGAGTAATCATTTCTACTCCCTCGCTTCAATTACATGAAGGAATTTTAATGTGAGAGCCCAAGAATTTTGTTCAGCTTGTCTCCACACTCTGCCTCACAGGAGCATGCTACAACCAACTGCAAGAGCAGCATACACTCCCTTCTTTCTCAAGCAACCCACTGACACCAGAATCAAGAATCTCCTTTCATTTACATTTACCTCAGTTAAATTTGCCTAAATGTAAATGAAATAAAACTACATCAAAATAAGTGTAGTTTGAGGCCAAAGCTAATACAAATGGCAAGAGTTACAAACAAGACAGAAAAAATAGTTTCCAACTTAATAGCATTTTACAACATGTCTCTAAGTCACAAATATGTCCAGTGACTTGTTGATCAGATTCCCTTCTTCAGTAATACATTAAAGACAAGGACTGATGTTTTGGTTGAGGTACTTGATTAGGCTGAAAAGATGCCAGTTTGTTTTCAGCTCCTCAGAAAACTGTGGACAAGTCACGTTACTTCTAAAAACTAATATAACAACAACTTTACATCAAGATATACTCGTTGGAAAAGATAAATATTTTGGCCAGTGTTCTAATAAATCACTCATTTTAGTCTAATTTTCCTTGATTGTGTACTTCTCAGAAACTCAGTTCTGCCCAGGAATTTCAACCACATCAGAGGTCAGAAGCCTGGACCTTGTGTGTTAATTATAAAAAACATCTTGAGTCAAATAACATGTGCCAATGTTGAAAAAATAACTATGTGAAAATCGATTTTTTGTTGGAAGTTCAGTAGTGGCTATGTATACGTAAACAACTTATACTTGTGAAGGAGAGCAGGAGAAAAGCAATTGAGGCACAGAGACTTCAAGGCCCTTTCATTGGCCCAGAAATTCAGTCATGGCCTGTATAGAAATGATGGGTGAATTTCCATCTGCTTTCAGTATGATTAAAGTTCCATTATCTGCCTCATGACTTGCAATTCTACTGAATGGTGCTGTTTCTTTGAAGGAATCCCAAAGAAACATGCACAGAACAGAGCCAGAGGTCCAGAGCTTGTTTTTCTGAATACCTCATTTTTAGCATGCAATTATTTAGCTTCCAAGCTACTCTAAGATTAACTGATCATTACCACTTTAACAATAGTTGCTTTGTAATACAGCATCTGTTGAAGCAAGCACAAACAAAATGACCATGCAGTTTTAGAAATCTTTTTTCTCCTTTCCACCTAAAATTTGGTGTCTTCCTAGGTTCATTTTGTACATTGTAAAATAGGTTGCACCTCAATTTTGAAATGCAGCAGAGAAAGGACCTTTACCGATACTGACGGCTTGCATGAGATTCTCATGTACTAGATTTATCTCAACGCTACATGCCATCTCTCACCTGACGTGAGCAAAATTATTATTTCTTCAGCCATAGTTACCTTGCTTTGCAGACTCCCCACTCCCTGCTGCTCATCAGATCACGAGCAAAAGATGAAAGCATCTCCAGGTATCATAACTGCCTCTGCTCCTTGGTATTTCCATGCTTATTTTTGCACTTGAAATCCAAAAACAGTGGACAGAGGCTTCTGGACAAAGGCTCTAATTACTGACACCCTAAAATAATTGCAGACTCAATCCAATGAAATGGGGCATTCTGAGAATTTCAAAAAATAAACTGTAGTAGCATTTTTACATCTAACAATGACATTAATCTACAATTCAGCATTTTCCCTGTCCTTCAAAGTCTATTAGTGAATACTTTCTTCTCTCAGGTAAAGTCAGGCTTTTTAAACCTTGCAGGGGGGAGTGTGTCGCTGTAGAACAGGTTTTAAATATGTGGCATTGCTATGTCTACAAAGCTGCAATCATGAGGAAATATTCTTTTCTCTCTAGACATACATAGTTTTTGGCAGTCAGAGTCATCAGCATACTCTGGGGAAACAAAGTAGATATCAATCTGATATAAGTAGGAAGTTAAACAGTGATTTGGCATCACTGAAGCCATGTGCTAGCGAGTCTGTTCATTATAAAACAGAGAATATTTCCCCATGCATGAAACGAAATTAAAAATAATGTAGAAAGACTCCTCAGCAGCAAGCAAGCAATACGTACTTCATTACTCTGCAGCTTCATGAAAGAAACTCTACTTCAAGCTATTTAACCTTGCTTCAAATTGCCTGGTCTTCAAATACAGCTTGATGCCTATCTCCTCTTCAAATCGAGATGAAGCTCTAAGTCTCAGCTTCAGTTCACGTCTTTGTCTACACTAACCGCACATGTTTCTTATTTCAGTATCCTGCCAAGATTTCATAGTAAAAAAGGAAGTGATCAGACACAACACAGTTATTCCATCTCAGTGAGTCAAAAATATGTCTGTACTGAAGACCACAGTATAATATGAATCATCCAATGTAACTTTAAAGAATTCAGCACAGGTACCTATGCTAATTCACCTTACATAAAAGTTTATTTGCCACAGTCAGGCTTCTTTTAATATTTAGAGTTAGCTTTAAATGAGCCAAGTCAGACACATCCATGCTAAGCTGTCATTTGTATTACAAATATATACTCAGTTTTGCTTTGTACTGTTTAAGAGGAAATAGACACACAAATCTGCTTGCAATATTTTACCAGGTGCAGGTGCCCAGGTGTGGTATCTGTGAGGAGAGGCCAGGGCTGCCCCGTGCCAGACACAGCCAGCTCCAGCAGCCCCACTGCAGGGCACAGCTGAGCCCCTCAGCCACAGGCAGGTGCCTTGGGGAAAGCGCAGCTATGAAAGGGCAGAACACTGCCTGGCGGCGAGGGGTGAGGGAAAAAGTGTGAGAAACTGCCCTTAAATTAATTTTCCCCAGGTCAAGTCTGTTTTACCTGTGATGGTAATTGGTATGTGACCTCCCTGTCTTTGTCTTGACCCACAAGCTTTTTCATCTTATTTTCTCCCCCTGTCCTGTTGAGGAGGGTGAGCAAAAGAGCAGCTGGGTGGGGGTTTGGTAGCCAGCCAATGTCAACCCACCACAAATATCTATTGGAAGGACTGAGCATCTAATAAACTGAGTATTTATTGAAAAGCCAGTGCTAGAATACTTGTACAAATAGAAACAGGTCAATGGATATAGATAACATGATGCCAGGGTTGCTAACAGAACTATTTGGTTTTTAAATGATGGGTTTTAAAAAAAAATTCAGTACTCAAAAAGTAGCAAAAGGTAGAAGCTATTGAAGTAAAATGAAAGGGAAGCGCTCTATCAGTCTTCAGAATAAGAGGAGGACTGATGCTAGCAATAACCAAATCATAAGTCTAACTGTGGAACCCATATTAGAAAGGAAAGTCATTCTTTTATACCCATGCTCCACAGAGACACATGTGCAATTATATTCACACTTAGTCAGATTAAAAGAAGAATGCCTCATGTAACGGTAATGTCTTCCAGGTTTCTGACAACACAGCTGTTAGGTCCATGCTTCAGGAACTGATCAGCAAGAGTATATGTATAAGACTCTAGAGAAAAAAAGGTGGTGTAACAAACAATATCTGATTTTCTTTTAAAATTAAATATCTGATGCGAGATTACACTGTGTAACTTGTATAACTAATTCAGATTGGCTTGGATATAAATACTAACTACCAAATAGATTGCAAACTAACTGAAGCAAAGCAAGAAAGCTCTCAATTTGTAGAATGAAGTACAGTATAGTTAGCTACTAGCCAGCCCTATTGCACTTGTTCTGTAATAACCAGGAGGAAGAATTAACTATTATATTCTTAAATGAAGCTGCTGCGCAGACAGGCAAACATTGCAAAACCAGAATGAAGAAAACACCTGTGGTAAAAATGGACACAAAATAATCAAATTATATGGCAACATAAATTACCTCTTCCGGGAATGGAAAATGAAAGTTTCAATTGGGAAGAAGAAACCTGGAAAGGGAAGTGACAGGGGCTAAAAAACAGAAACACACAGAGCTGAATTATGTGAAGAGCATTTCCTAAGCCTCTGGTCAAAAGTGACAAATGCAATGTCCTAGGCGCCATGCAGACGAGTACAGACACACCAGCCCCAGCCTCAGGAGGTTTGCAATTGCCTTGTCAGGCAGGCAGATGGGCTTAAACAAAGAAATGTGAGTTAGGAAAACAAGGTAACAATAAAACAAAAGTTTAGCATAAAAGCAGCTAAGTCTGTATTAGATGTGTTTGGTAGAGGAGAGGTGAAGCACCAGCAATAAACAAACCATCCATTTTGGGGATGCCCGCTCTACTTCAGGTCACAGAGCAGGATGGCAGAGTCTCATCAGTCTTATCAGCTGAAAAAGTAATTTGTCGAACAATTGGAAAGGAAGAGTAAAACTCAATAGCTAAAATGCTTTCATTTCCTAGCATTTGGGAAGGAAACAAGAAACATCCCTTTGGTTGAGATTTATAGCAAGACACTTCATACACTATTAAAAAAGAAGTGTGATTCATTCTTCACTGGCAACAGGGTAGATGGGAAGTCACATAGCAATTTGTATTAAGTTTATTGCGTATTTTCACTTTTTTAGACAGTGGAAATGGTGTCCACTATTTATACGTTTATTCTCTTCCACTAATGGTTTTTGGTTTACTATTTTACTGGAGGTACCACAAATTAAAGATGGAAAATACATTATTCTCTGTCTAATCTGATAAGTTTTCTTCATCCTTTCCAAAACAGGAGAAACTTCTTCACAGTTAGTTCTTCTGATCATGCTAAATGATTTGGTCGTGACTTTACTAGTGCCTGTTGGCACTTGCTGTTTCAATCGCTACAAATGAGGTTGCCAGTGTTCTGTCCCAGAGAACATTAGCCTTTATATGTGCAGCTACTGACCCTTCAATGTGAGGTCAAGTCTCAGACTCATGTATCAAAAACAAACCACTGTTGGCCTAGTCTCACCCTTATTTTTGCAACAAGAGATCACTGACTTCTGACTCATTTATCAGCTGCTGAAGATTTGTTTGTTTGTTTTTCCTTTTATTGTACCAACTGCTTCTTAGATGTCTGCAAATTTTGTTTATGTTTTTCTGGAAATGTATTTTCCTACGGAGGTTTCTGAAGTAGTCATCATCTCTTCTTTCCCAGATCTTTGTGTTTTGGGACACAAAATTCAAGTAGTGACCTGTCTCCTACCAGATGTAGGATATCACATTATGTGTAGCACAGGGGAAAAATATGCCCAGAACCACAGATTTCTAAGAACTTCAGTCACTTATTCCAGGAATAATATTCCTGGTGTACACCATACTGAAGCCGTGACCGCTGGGTGCTATGTTTGTTCACATATGCTCACAGCATGGACAGCAGTTCCACAAGCTGTACATTATGAGAGCCAGCCAGTTTGCCCACTTACTATGTCATATTTCATGGTTTGTGTCTGGCATAACTACCCCTTGAAAAGCCATTGTCCCACATTTGTTTCATGCCTGAACTCAGTCAGACCTGAAGACAGTTCTCTGTGACATCCCATTATGCCAACCAGTACTCCCTAACAAAAGCTTAAGGTATTTCACCAAACTCCACAGGAGAGAAAGAATGGTGGTTCAGTGACAACAAAAAAAGACAGAAGTAGATAAAAAAAAATCAGATACTCACTTGCTTAGTGTTACAAAAACAGTGGTTGAAAAACGGTTCGTTAACTCATGAGTCAACAGTATCACCATGTAAGATACTCTTGCAGGATGGATTAATTCAAACTGAATCTGATCCCAGAGATGAGTAAAGCTGGAATCTCTTCTTTCTATTCCATGATTCCTGTTCCTCCCAGCTATACCTTATACTCTGGGAGCATCTGTATGATATAGCTGTGTTTTCTGAAGTGCTAAATAATATGCTATCAATTTTATCTCCCTTAGGTTGATCCCTGAGGTTAACCATTTCAAACCTATGAAGTCTGTCTACTGTACCTGATAACCAAAGTCCTTTGAATAATGCAGTGATCTTATTTTCATAATACTCTTAAAATAAACAAAATCTGATTATTTCTTACATACACAGTCAGGAAAAAGAAACCCAAAGAGAGCACTGTTTTACACAGGAAGTTTATGGCAGAGCTTAAAGCTTAAGCCCGGATTTCTGCCAAGCCACTGTTCTGAGCCTGAACCTCATAGGCATCCTTTCAGCTTCCCATTTATAGTAAAAAGTATAGTCTATTTACATACTTAGCATTTATAATGGTTGAGCTTGATCCCAGCCACAGTTCTCCCCCACTATGCTGCCATGACCACACAAACACGAACAAAATGTTTCTGTGAGATTAAGCCAAATTAAGGAACACTCAAGCATAAGTGACTGTGCTTCTGACTTGCTCCAGTGGACTCTGTCTATGTGGAAAGGTGCAACCACATCTATTCTAATTTGCTTTGGCATACAAACCCCTCCCCTCACCTGTTCTGAAGGAGCAAAAGGTGACACATGTCCATTGGATATACATTTGCTCTAATGCCTTATTGTGCAATTAGAGATTTCTAAAAAAGTTGCCACAATCCTTCCCTGTCCTACTCATTTAGTCACAGAGGATTGTAGATGATTCCTGTGGTAGAGCATTCTTTAAACACTAATTTAAAGTAGGAGCAGCCAGTTCTGTTCAGCTACCTGAGGTCTGAGTAGGAAAAAAGTAAGGAGTACTATTTACTGAAGAAAATAAGGCAAAAAAGACAAGTGATTCAGGACTGGAATTTACACAGCTAAAGCAAGGCACTTCAGCAATCATAGCATGCTGTGTAGCAGCAATCTGCCACCAAGAACAGAGAACAATAAGACCACATGGGAGTTAAAACTATGCATTGCCATATGGTAGATTGGGAGTACCTAACCCTGACAAATACCTGAAGATTTCTACTTTTTTGCACTTTCAGAATATCCCCATAAATGAAAACAAATGTAACCCATGTCTTGAGAAATAGAAACGGTGACTTTCCTCTTTGAAACTGAAAGCTTGCCCCCACATTGCAGGAATGAATTTGAAAGGAAAAAGTGAACTATGAGAAAGCTTTCTGATAACAGGGGTAAAATCCCTCATTTCCAAATTGCCTTTTCCCTGTAATCAAATTCCACATAAAGGCTGTCACAGGAACAACGTGACAGCCAATCGCTCACATGAGAGAACTCTTTGTAAGAGTTCTGCCCGGACTCAAAAGCTCCCACTTCTCAT
The DNA here is from genome assembly GCF_018139145.2 of Gymnogyps californianus. Lineage (NCBI taxonomy): Eukaryota > Metazoa > Chordata > Aves > Accipitriformes > Cathartidae > Gymnogyps > Gymnogyps californianus. Next base: position 105,356,947 of record NC_059472.1, on the reverse strand, counting down.
CTACTGCCATCGCTTTGATTTACTGTTCCTTTTCTTCTCAAATTCTGATGCTATCAAACTCATGGAAGCAGGTAGTAAGAAACATGGGGGGGGTTGAGGGGAGGGGTTTGCCTGCTTGGGTTCATTTAAAATATTCTTTGTTGTTTTCAAAATATTTTTATAAGGGTAACTTGCTAGGGAATTGTCTATAAAAAAACCAACACTGCTGCTCTCCTAAGTGCTTCAGACTGCTGACTGCCAGAAAGCGGGGGTGGAATGGGAGGAGTTCAGCTGGCAAAAATATGTGCCATGGAAAAAATATTTTCAATAAAACACTGAACTTTTTTTTTTTTCAGTTTAGTTCACTTTTTAATTTTTGGAAAACTTGTCAGTGCTATTTTTCATTCTCTGACCCATTTGTAATGTCCTGGAAAGGTCTCTTCCGCGTGCTGAACTAGACTTTTGGCAAAATGAAAAAGTTGGTCCCTCAAAAATCTATCCCCAGTTGAGATTATTTATATTATAATAAAAGACTTTGGATGTTTTCAGCCCACATTGGCCTATACATAGGTAGCAGCCACATGCATGTAACAGGAGGGGTAATCTAGAGGACAGAGTCCTGCACACACATTCAAGAGGCAGGAAGTTTGTTTACACTGAAACACTACAAAGTAACATTGGGAATTAATTTAGGGATCACTAGCTGCTTGACCGTAGTGCCATATGTGGATATTCATAGGCCTTTGACAGACATTTGTCAGTGAATTAAAATGAGCTTGCTAAATCTCTTGCTGATGGCAGGTACCTGTCAGATCCCTGCCTGTTGTCAACCCCTGAAAACAGAAAAAATTTCAGCATAGAGCATTAAGTTCAACCAGCAGCTAAGAGATTAACCCGATATGCTGGGCTCCTCCAGTTCAGGAACTGGGCTGTGAAGGGGTTGGATGCCTGTGACTCTGGGGCAGCAAAGCATAGTTGAAGATGAGATGTGTGGGAGGTCATGAGCAGTAGCAACTTCAGATGAATAGCTAACATGCTGTTAATTCACCCTCTGACTTACTGAAGTAACTTTCCAGTGTAGATAACAAAGAAATTAAATTCCAGGTTCCACCTATGACAGAACTGAATCTGCTTCATGCCTCAGCTGCCCCTCTATTAAAAAGAGATAATGTTATTCTAACTTAGTGGGATACTCTAAGGATAATTCCAGCGATGTCTGGGTAAAGCCATGATAAGTGATCAAGAATCAGTGGATAAATCTGGAAGGGACCTCAGGAGGTCACGTAGCTCAACTTAAGTGATGAGACAGATAATCTTAGTGCACAGTTAATTAATAACTTGACTTTAACAGCATGCAACTATGATCCTGAGCTGGAAATATGATAGGTAACTTACTTCTAAATACTGACACAGTCATTAAAAACTTCTCAAAACTCAGTAGTAGGTATTGCCTTCTAATTTCAAACTTAGTTTCATCACCTGACAAAAAGCAGAGTGAAACATAGGCTACACTCACAAGAAAATTGGGAAACTCTTCTAGTAATTTCATAGTCAGCATTAGGAAACCATCTACAGTAAACCTGATTTTTCCTGACTTCCCACAAGTTGTTAAAAAAAAAAAAAAAAAAAAAGACCTTTTCATCTGAAATACTGCATGTATGGAATTCTGGGGAAAAAAAAAGGGGGGGGGGGGGAGAAAATAAAAGAAAACTGCCTGTCTCAAATGAAGTAAATTATACAGTCTTCACTCTGAAATCTTTGGCATCTCTTAGAAGACATTTTGTAAGAAGTTGGAGAAGATTCAAGGTATGTTCTTGACAGGTACAAGTAACTCAAGGACTTTTTCTGCTTGATCTAATCAGCTGCAGTACCCGTCTCTTCAATGCAAGTGTCTACTGCTTGCAATCAGTCATCATTAATATAATCCTTTTAGGCATCTACAGAATAGTTTCTTTAAAACATACGATAAATAATTATAGTTCTCACAGCATCACTTAACAGTTAATGTTTGACACTTCTGCCTAATGACTGTCTCTGACCTCATACAAAGGATGAGATGACCCCAAAAATCTCTGACATGGTGTAAATTATTTTGTGTCTGTATGGTGAAGAGTATTAACTTTGAAAAATAACCTAACCTTGACAATTAAAAGTGTCTCCTAGGACACCTACTTCTAGATATTGTGTTCTGAATAGAAAACTGTATTCAAGAAATACAGTTTTTTAGACCTATGGGAATACCTGGGAATACTATAAATCTCTGAAAGACCAAACTCCTAAAGAAAGACTCAGTGGAACTTACTGGAGCAAGGTCAGGATAAAATACACACCTTCATCTTGTAAGAACAAGACTTCAGTGACCTCAGTCAAGATATTCTTCTTCCTAAGGTTTTCCATTTAAGACCAGCTATATCACACAGTCAAAAGTTAAGCTCCAGTACTGCAAAATGCCAGGCTTCATGCCACGTATGTGAAGACGTAAGGGCTATATGGACCCATTTCTAACACACAGAAAGAGATTTTATTTGTATACAAGAATTTGAATTACTAGGACCTACAGTGTCTTCTGTGTGCACTAGTTCTCATGCTGCACTAAAAGAGAAAGCTATGAGCTGAAAAACAATGAAAAAAATAGATGGAAGAAAAAAGAAAAGGGAACGTAGGTTCAACAGAGCACAGTGCATGAGACAAAAGAATTTCTCACCTAACATGTCTTGGAAATGCAGCAGAGGAAACTGGTCTAATTTCTTAGTTTTCTCTTTTTATCCTCCAGACCTTTTACATTTGCAAGCAAACAGAAATATATCGAAGATATCTATCTCCTTTATCATTCACTCCTCCTATGTAGAAAAATCTGCAAGGCATCAGGTATAGAGCTAGTAATTAAGGTCAAAAGTGATAACAGTATTTAAGTAATAATGTACAATAGAATATAGTCAGTTCTTTCTATTCATTGCTAGTTTGTGTCCACACTGATTTGCCTGTGAACTCAATTATTCACTTATTTTCTCACATGAGTTTTCAATCAGAATGTGTGTTGTCTCTCTTATTAATGTCGGGCTTGATCAATGGCTTGCTGAAGAGGATGAAATTATATGACTAGTTCAAGGGGCTTTGGAATAGGTCCATGTTTCCAAATTACTCACCACAGACTCATTGCAAAGTAATTATGATCTTTTTTTTGTTTTAATATTACCTCATGCCAAGTAACTTCTTTTTGCCTTGCTGTTTGAAATAGTATCTCTTTTAAAGTAATAGCATGCATTGGGTTCAAATTCATACTGCTATTTTCAGTTATTTATTTTCTGCTGACCTGTTAGAGGTGTATTTCCTTTCTTAATTTATAGTTCTTGTGAAGAATATTGTCTACATTTTCTGTGTTATTTGACAGCTATCTTAGGACTAGCTAGGTTGCAAAACAATTTCTTTGGTTATGATTATTTTCTTTTGCATAAAATTTTTGAGAGAAAAAAGTGGAGCAGCTGTGGGGGAGAAGAATGTGAATAATATAGATGTGCTTTTGCGTATGTAATTAAAGATGAGCAGATCCAGATTTTCAAAAGCATTTAGGTGTCCATGTATAGGCTGACATCTCATCAAAACCACCTAAATAGTAAAAAATTTACTATGTCATTTTACATGTATAGCTATGAAAATCCAACTTTTTTGTATGTAAGTTTCAGACACGTCGTTTCCTTTCTCTCCTCCCTCTCTGCACTCCCCACCTTTGTCCCCCGTATCTGAATGTGCAATCTTTTCTTGAGCTACCTTTAGGCTATTGCTGACTCTTTGCACAGCATACTTTGTATCGTGTTAGACTCTTTAGATGCAGTCAATCATGAAACATGAAATTAAGTTCATTATATTTTGAAACAGTGACCTGAAGATTGACATTTCTGTTTTCACAAATACCCACTTATATGTTTTTCAGGACAGAATATTATTGTTTCATTGAACATTTTTAAACAATTTTTCAACTGGCTGTTGGCTGGAGATAGATCTGGAATAAATAAGTTTATCGTATTTTATACTTATTAGCCAAACAGTTTATGATCCCCATAAATAATCATACATCTGTTTTATATTGTGAAATCAGTATTGCAATGACAAGATTTTGTTTGTCTGGAAGAGACACTAGAAAAACTGCATTCAGCTTTGTCTAAGATATATTTTCAATTATGAAAACATTTGAAATTTTATTAATAAGAGTGAGGATCTTATTTTCTTTACCTACTTAAAACTTTCATCAGAATTTCATAATTGGGGCAAACGAAACCTAAAATATTTGTTATAAATGTATCACCTTGTAGTCTCTCAAAAACCTATGATATTTTTATGGTTTGAAATACTACAGGCAGACTAAGTTATATTCCCTTATATTTGAGACACTGAAATAATATCTCAAGTCTCTAAATTAACTCCAAAAAAACAAAATTAAAGTCTTATTTGGAGTAATTGGATCAAACCCTTGGGGCAAAGGTTATCTGTACTGGAGTTCATTCCTATATGTTCTACGTGATCAGGATAGTTCATTCTACCCTTAAACTCCAAAGCTTCTCCTGACCTGAGCATGAACATTTGGTTAATGCCTAAAACACCTAAATCTCTGCCTTTTCATTAATTCCCAGGAACTTTTTTAATTAAAAAAAAAATCTCTGCCTTTTCATTAATTCTCAGGAGCTTTTTTAATTGAAAAAAATACAATTTTACTTCTGTGACAGTGGTGGATTTGTAATCATTGGCGAAAAAGTTTTTAGAGTTACTGCCTCATTTAAGGAAATATGGCTGTCATCCCAAAATCTCTCCTAGAAAACCTTGAGCATCCTTCCACTTCTGTTTGTACTTCAGAGCCGGTTTATGGCGTTCATAGGACAAGTGAAGTTCTTCTGAGCATCATAAGCAGACCTCCTTCCTTGTCAAGAGTCTCCTCTACCCTAACTAAAAACTCAAGTTTCACATCTAACATTTACTTTCTGTAGTCCCCATCATCATGTCCATTCCATCTCTGATATACCTGAAATTCACTCTCTTCTATTTTCTTGCTTCTGCCTTTTTCTTTAGCAATATAATCATACACAGTATGATATAGCCTCTCCTTTCCCAAAGAAACTCACATTTAATGTGACTTTCCTCATTCAAAAACCTCATCTTACTCATTCCTAAACTCATAGAAAGTATATATTCACTGACACTATTTTTCAAGTTCGTTTCTGTATTTTATGTTCGTTTCATATTTTAGCTTCTATCAGTTACACTCAGCTAAAAATACGCTTAAAATCTCTGCTGACTCCTTAAAATATCCCTGTTTCTTCAGCTTTAGCAAAGGTGACAACCACGCTCATTGTCTTCAAAATCTTGTCCTACCTTGATTTTTGGCTGTTCTTATGGTCTATTTCTTTCATGTCATCTTTGGAGGATTTTCTCATTCACCTTCATCTTCTCCTAATGGACTTCAAGAGAATGTCATTAATTCAACTCTGTTGTCTTTCCAGACCACAACCCTAAAGGAATCCACACCAGAAGTTCATGAAATCCTGTGCCTCATCTCCAACAACAGCTGAACACAGATAAAAAATAAATAAATAGAATAAAGAAGAATAATGAAGAAGCATGCTTTAACCCTTCCTCTGACCAATTCACCCTTTTGCAACTTAAGGAGCTAGACATATTTCCTGTGCATTTAGTAGCCCTCAGTGGATTTCTGTGACATATAATAATCTCGCCTCCCACGTAACCTTTAGCCACAGGACATTGTGAGTGCAAGAATTTCCACAGTTTAACTGCATGTCATCTGAAGAATTACCACCTTCTGTTTGCCTTGAACCTGCCACCCTCTAGCTTCCTGTTGTGCCCTAATTCTTAATTACAGCCTCATCCAACACAATCAGTCCCTTTCCAAGCCACTAGTGAATTTTTACACATCTATCACATCCTTCCTCACATCTTTTCCAGGATGAAGAATCCTAACTCAGTTGTCCCTTAAAAGGAAGGTACCCATAGTAACTTACTGGCATAAGCAAATAATTGTCATATTACTACTCATCTGCTTTTCTAGGCGATTTTTAAGCACACTGTATGACAGAGGTTCCTGAAGTACACTGTCACTGTGACCATGCTAATACACTTCAGTAAAAAATATTAAGCTTACAGAATCTCTAAGAAACTCTTCTCTAACCATCAAGCCGGTAAAGACTCTCATCTTGCACCACTACATTGTACCGCTCTGTTCTCTAGCCTTGACAAATACAAGCTTACACAGCTTAAATTCATTTAGACATTGACTTTCCTAGTCCACAGTTCTTCCCTGGCCATCCCTTATTTTTTCTCCTTCCCTGTTAAATCAAAGAGAAGCTGTCCTTCACTACCCAAACCATCTCTCATTCCATTACAGGGGGTTAATTCCCTGCTTGGAGAGGCCAATGAAGCCTTCATAGCTGTGCTGGTTTTGGCTGGGATAGAGTTAATTTTCTTCATAGTAGCTACTATGGGGCTATGTTTTGGATTTGTGCTGGAAACAGTGTTGATAATGCAGAGATGTTTTAGTTATTGCTGAGCAGTGCTTACACAGAGTCAAGGCCTTTGCTGCTTCTCACCACCCCACCAGCGAGCAGGCTGGGGGTGCACAAGAAGTTGGGAGGGGACACAGCTGGGACAGCTGACCCCAACTGGCCAAAGGGATATTCCATACCATATGCATATAAAGCTGAGGGAAGAAGAAGGAAGCGGGGGGATGTTTGGAGTGATGGCGTTTTGTCTCCCAAGTAATCATTACGTGTGATGGAGCCCTGCTTTCCTGGAGATGGCTGAACACCTGCCTGCCGGTGGGAAGTGGTGAATGAATTTCTTGTTTTGCTTTGCTTGCATGCGCAGCTTTCGCTTTACCTAAACTGTCTTTATCTCAACCCACAAGTCTTCTCACTTTTACTCTTCTGATTCTCTCCCCCATCCCACCGGGGGGGAGTGAGTGAGCGGCTGTGTGGTGCTTAGTTGCTGGCCAGGGTTAAACCACAACAATAGCTTACTCTGCACCATCATGTTTGTTCTGGGCAAAGAAGCTGCATATGAACACAGAAAGCCGATCTTAAACATTTCCTTTTCCATTATACCTCAAAAAATAACCTACAGCCAACCTTCAACATAAATTGTGAACCAATAGTCTAGATCTCACAGCCTATTATGTTGTCTACAATCTTGCTCCATTGGTTTACTGCTTTGCCCTGCCAACTCCTTTATATTTGCTCTCATATACTGTTGGACAATTGTTTTGCAGAATGCAAAGCCTGGATAACAGGTTCCTGATTCATAGCTAAAATTCCTTGGCACCAGAGGCCATATCCACAAAGATATTTACAAACCTAACTTTCCGGTGACATTGGAGGGGAGAAAGGCAACTGAGTATCTTTGTGGTCTGAACTCACTGAAATAACATTAAAAGATGCATTTTAAAATTTTTGAATCATTGAAACAGTTTCAGCCCTATTTAATAAAGACAGACTGAGTTTACGTATGAAAGTACTGCTTATTTTTATTGTTTGTCAGTATGTGCAAGACACAAAAATCTTTATATATCATTTGCAATTTTGACTATGTTAATATCAACCAGCTGATGAACCTTAACTAGGAACAACAACATCTCAAATCTGTGTTCTGCCAAATACACATCTGAATTGTACAAAGCTTAAATACATAAAACAGCTGAAACATCTAAAGAGAGTTCAAAGTTCTCCAAAGGACCCCTATTGCCTTCCATCAGTCTCAGAACCCTGCTGTTTAGAAACATTAAATGCTTGCACTCTTTCTAATGTTTTGTTGTAAAGATTTTATCTGTTTGATTCACTGACAGTACCTAGTTGGTGCTGTCATCCCCAGCCACATGAGACTTCGGCTGAAGAGTAATTGTATATATCTTTTAACAGCTGTCTTGGATTTTTCTACATCTTACAGATTTTTGTGTCTATTCCTAAAGTTTCTACTCCCTTATTTGCACCACTTGAAAAGCTTGTCTAGTCAGCCCACTTTCGCCTCACTTCCTTGCTATTCTCCATCCTGCACATAACAGCAGCTAAACAGTGAAATCTGTCATTTCATCTCTACCATATTTTGCTGAATGTCAGAGGTCATGAATTCAAATACTTGCACTCTTTGGAACTACTTTTGTGACAAAAAATGTCTTCTTCCACCCACTCATACTAATATACTTACTGGTATTTGCCATCTTTTATGTCTAGTTCTCCCCTTTTTAAAGGATATTGCATTGTTTATTTTTACTAGCTCTGGAGCTACAATTTTAAAATGAACTCATGGACTTGGACAGCATGCCAGATGAACAGTATTGATAGTATTTTTCACAGAAATAGGAAGTTCTGGCTTCAGTGATTTATAAGTTTTCTTAACTGGCATCAGAAGTAATTCCACTTAACAAGAGCACTTTGCACTTCATAATCAATCAATTGTAAGCTGTTTTTGTTCTGTTAATAAGTATTATCACTAATATATTGCTACAGTTCATACTTCAACAGTAAGTCACCGTAAGTAACCACACCTGCAACAAGTTTTTCACAACAGGTTTTATCCTTCCTCTGAAGAACCTCACTTTTGAAAGACTGTGTTTTCAGTAACTCAGGTTTATCCAGAAACATGTATCATCAGACCTGTTTTCTATCTTTGCCATGTTATGTTTATGTGGTTCTATTACTGTTCAGTTGATCCTGTTTATAAAAATATAACTTTATTCTGTGGGTGCCTACCTTGAAATGCACATATCGGGAAAAAACATCAAATTGACCCTAGCTTCTTCATAAACCCAATGGAAAGATAAGGAGTAACTGAACTCCAGGGATAAAGCAAATAATATTGTATTATATGCCACATGCACTGACCAGCCAGATTAGGACAAGAGATAAGCAGTAATTTTTATTACATGACGTAAACAGGAAAAGAGAACAGAGACAGGTGAAGCCTTGGAAAACTCCACTTTGTACCTGGCATGGTTGGGACTAAGCTGGTACTGACATAGCCTTTCCCTGGGGCTGTGCATGAGGCTTTTCTTCCTGCTCTGGGACATCAGAGGAATGAGTATATTTTCTGTAATTTTTCATGTCTTTTTAATGAATCATAGCTGGCTATGCCCTACAATACACAAACCTTTAAAATATATTTACATATCACCTCAATAACTGTAAGTTAATATGTACTTCACCGAATCCCTTCTATTGATGTTTTTCATTGTTGTGTCCAAAACACATGACCATTTAATGTTTTTCACGACATTCATGCACAACACTTGTTTCTCTCAAGCTGACTTAATATTAACAGTGTCTGGGAGTGATAATCCTGAATTTAAGATTTGTTTTTAAACAATCAGATGGAAAACAGGTCATTTCCCTTTCCAATACATCATCTACTACCACCATCAGGTGCTAAATATTTTGGGGTATTTATTTACAACACAACCAGGAATTATTTTTATTCAAACGCTTAACAAGGAATATGGCAAAACTTATCCTAATAAGGAAAAAGATTACTTTGTTGTTGTGGTCTTGACTTTGAGAAGTATCAGGAAGTTTGTTAAAAACTGCTGAGCTCCTAGGAGACCTAGAGCCTGTCTCAGCCCTCCCCTGTGGGGTACTGCAAGCATCAGCCACAAGGCTCCCCTCTGCACACACAGGCCAAGGATTATTGCAGTGAAGTAGACTGCAACCTATTTTTTCAAGTTCTTCCCAGAAGCAGGAGTATACAACAAGGTTCAAGACCATCACTTCCACACTGTGAAAAGGCACCATTAGTTACCAGCAGCATTGATCTAATTATTTTAGAGTAGCTGTGGATAAGAGCCATACAGAAAAGGAACTGAATCTTCAGGCCATATTCTTAAAGATACTTAAACACCAAAAGATATAGATACAGGCTCAAGTAAGTCTCTAAACACCATTGAAAAAATTATTTTGTACTTAAATAAAGCTCCAAATTTGTCCCTGTTTCTCTGTATGTTCTTATCCTTCCTCTTCTCCCTTCCCTATCACACACTTCCGTACCTTTGGTGCACTGCCCTTAGGATGCATACTTATGTGGCTGGCATACAGGGTTTATGTAGGTTTAGAGACATTTGAGTAACATGAATAGAGGGAAGACACCTAAAGGCTTTCATGCTGTTGGGCCTGACCCTCCCCAGCTGCAGCCTGTCCATGTGTTTGCATCTTCTTCCTGTACAAAATCATTTCACCTGATTTCTGTTCTCACCTGACCTCCCACTGCCTTCCTACTTCTCCTTCACCTGTTTCTATAGAAGCTTAACTCCCTTTTTAGAAAAATCCAGTCATCATCCCCAACCCTTTACTTATTATCGCGGTACTCCTGCTGCTTTACAGACTGGGTTGTGACTGCCTGTGAGAGTGCATGTGTAGTTGTCTTTTTCTGTACTATACAGTGAAAAGGGCAAAATGCCTCCTCTACTTCATTCAAATTATAGTGAGATTATAGGCTGAATGTGAGCACAGCCTCCCTAATCAGGGATAGCACTTTGCACAGTGCAGCCCTCTTTCATTTGTCCCTGCACAGTCCTATAATAAACATGACGTTTTTCACACTGTTGTGTGCCCGGATTTTTTCTATGCACAAACCTAGGACAAGACACATATCACTGCTTTTGATGGCACAGGAAACACACTCCATGCACTTGCATAAGCAATACATTTACTGGGACAGGTGAGCAAAGTGTGTTGAGTGAGCATTGCAGCTCTCTGCTACCTGAGATGAGGTGCAGGGGCAGGGTCTTCACATGGTGGGGCATGGGACAGAGTGCCGTGAGGACAACTGGGCTGGAAAGGGAAGCGTCAGCAGTCACCACAGCTGTGACATGTCATCCCTTCCCAAAGTTTTCCACCACTGAACCTTCCCAAATGTAGACTTCTGGCAGAGAATGAACAGCCAGAAATAACTAATTTCTGGACCTTCCCTGGTATAGCTGCCAGCTACGCGAGGCAGCAGCCTTCTTTGTCTGGGCCTGCAGGCAGCCCTTATACTATGGTGTACATAAGCTGTCTAAATCAACAGTTAGAAGGCACAGGCAAACATGGAGCAATGCAATAGGCTTTCATGTCCTGCAGAGACTTGCCTCTTGCATTCACCATGAGGAAATTGAAGTTCAATTGAACAGTTATAAGAGCCTACATTCACCATAGAAAGGAGTTTCTTTAATAGATTTTAAAAGGCTAAAACTCAGATGGTAGAAAGAAAATGTCTCTTAATTCCCTCCAAAGGATTTCTCCCATCTTTCACTGGCGCATCAGGCTTTAGTCAGGCATGAGGGGTGCATGTAGATAGATGGGGAACATAAAGGTGATTCTTTGATCCAGTATCACAGGTCTTCGTGTCCTTCTGGATTTTTCTTGGATTTACGTAACTGGTAACGAAGTTTAAATAAAACATTGGAATACCGTAAGCATCCTCCAAGATGAAATTATGATTCATACTATGTTAATAATGCAATGGGACAGTGAACATGACGATGCGCCATGGATGGCACCGTCCAGAAATCGTTGGTTTTCAGCTGGTTGTCCGTGAGGTGGCAGTGCTGGCCCCGCGGCAGCAGGACCGTCCCAGGCCACGAGTGACCGGGTCACGGGCACTCCGTCCCTGCAGTTGCTTTCCTTCTCTGAAGGGAAAACATTGCTGACAGAAAGACAAAAGCTCAGTTTGCTCACACTTCATGAAGGGGTGGGGGGTGGAGTGGGGGGAGTTTATTTTAGACTTTTACAGGGTAGAAAGGGTGCCCATGATTAAATGTTCTTTTGATTTGGTTTTGATGGGGTTCTTTTACCTAGCTGGTAGAAGCAAGCAGATGCACAAGATTTTGGTTATCAGTCTGGGAAAAAACCAGGTACCTGCTCTGCCACAGTCACCTGAGGCGAGGAAGGGGTAGGTGTGTGGGACTGGAGCCAGCATTCTCCATCACAAAAGAGAAATAATGCCATTCTGCTTACGGGGTAACAAGACTGAACAGGAAGGAGACTCACTCTTGATATCACATCATTTCAGCTTTCAGCACACATTGGGCATGGGAGTATGTAAACTTAGAGAAGCTGCAGAAGGAAGTTCATGCCATTTTGTTTGAGCTGGACTACATATCTTATGAAATATCAGTGGGTCTTGTTTAGTATTTGTGTGTAAAGCTAAAAGCGCAAAAAGGCCAACAAGGATGAGATGGGAAAAAAGTCTGTGACTACATGGGTCTCTAAAACTGGAAAGCTGATATTTCTATTGAAGTTGTAGTATACTAGCACTAAGATTTAATTCTCCTCCAGCAGTAACTGTGTAACTCAAAATCTCTCCCACAATACATTAGCAAAGAGTGGTAAATATGATGGTGAAAGCTAGAGGGGTGGATGGAGAACAAAGGCAGATATTAAGAAACTGGTGCATAAAAATGATATATAGATAGGCTCACTAATCTGAAGCAAAAACTCAGAAATTAAGGCTCTTCTGAAAATCTAAAGCACAGCCCCAACCACATATCAGTTGAGCACCTAGAGAGCTCTTGTTTAGCATTTGTATGTAAAGGTAAACCCACCATTTCCACCATGACTGCAGCCAACCCTGAGGACTCAGTGACTATTTTTCAATTGAAATAATTATTACATTTTGGAAGAGACCCATGTCACAAACTTGTGCCTGCCACATATTGGATCAGCAGAAGAATTTGTATCTGAGACCAAGGTTATTTGGGTCCTGATATCTTTACTGGTTTCCAGGTCAACTCTCCATGAGTTACTTCACCTCCTTGATATTTACTTTGCAGCTTGAATGCTGCTTTCAGAAACTCTGTGTTGGCTTTATTGTTGTCTTGATTTTGATATACATATACCTAAAATTGATGTTCATACAGATCCTGCCAAAAAAGAATGTGTTTTAACATACAGCTAAGCACAAAATATATCTTTTCCAGGCCATTGTAGAAGAAACAATGAAAGTGAGACTTTTTTTCCTCTAGCAATTCTAATTAATTTATTACACTGACATGCTACATTTACCATTCTTCTTTAATTACAAAGTTGACGTAAACATCCCGTGATGCCACACCTGTGCTGATGTATACTGTTCAATTCTTTCTTTGTGCAAATAAGATGTAAGAGGGAGAAGGAATTAATCACTGTGACAAATTGTCAGAATAGCACTTTCAAAAAGATGAAGTGGTTACCTTGCAATCAGGAAAAGAAAGCGGGGGGGTGGGGGAATCTATTTTAAGAGTTTGTCAAGCAAAGGCAAAGCTGAGCAGTTTTAATTAAAATACCTTTTATTGGCTTTCCTGTGGTAATGCCTGGGAGCCCTAGTCTTGGGCTGGTCTCCACCCTCCCTGCACTGCACTCATTTGTATTGAAGTACTTACACACCAGAGTCCATGTTCTCACAGCTGCTTTCAAGTGACCTTGGAAGGAGGTGGAGAGTCCTAGTGCCACTATCCATACAGCATCTGGGGCACATTATTCTTGCAAAAACAACGTTGTTGTTTTAAAGAAATTATTGTAATGAACTTTTGTTATTATGGCCAACCTAATCAGCTGCAAGATTGTTAGAGCAGTAGAGGAGATTGGCATTGAAAAGGAATCTAACAGGAAAACATGTGACTTGGTTGGGGGGTGTTGTTTGTTTGTTTGCTTGTTTGTACTTTGCTATTATTATAAGCAGTTAATCTGTTCTGGTCTCTGATGAATTCCACCTAATATGCAATCCTGGGGACAGGCACCATTTGAAGAACGCATTCAGCATTACTTTAGCTTCATCAAATGTTCTGGGCCAAATCTGCATATTGGCAGATCTTCAGTGGACCTCAGCCAGTTTATATTCAGCTGAATATTTGACCCAGTTAAAAGCTGAATTAATACCATATTCAGTGTTCTTACCCCAACGCAAACCACATTTGCACAGAACTATCACTTATCTACTAAAACAGTATTTCTGGGGAAAAGAGAGGATGTGACTTAATTATTTTAAGTTAGGAGGCATTATACCTTCTGTTTACAAGTAGCCAGCAAGACCAACTCTGTTACTTAAAATAAAGAAACATTTTACAATAATAATAATAGCCATAGACAATGCTGACCCAGTTTATACTAAAAGATGAAGGCTGATATCCCTCACAATCACATTCTACTCACTATTGTATAACTGAAAAATCTTCTCACAGAAACATTAAATGTTTGTGTGAGTCCTCTAGACACTTCACTTTATCAGACTTCTTTCCTCTGTATACAAGAAGGTGATATTCAAGCAAAAAAGCAAAAAATTATAAAGTATAAAAATAACATATTTTATTTTATAAAATAAAACCACTCATTATCAAAATATCATTTTGAATGACAATCTTCCTATTGTTTAGTGCTTTTCTTCTCTTACACCTCCTAGTCACCTCTTTGGGAAAAAAAAGTAAGGGCAAGATTTTAATGTCTGTTGTCATCTCACTGCCTTTTTATTGAAACTCTTCAGCTTCTGCTATATCCCTTTGAAAATTAGATTTCCAACTCTATATTCAAGATGGAATAGCCAACTCTCTAATTCCATAAGGGCTCTATAATTCCTTCATTGCACTACTTTACAAACTGCCATTTCTGATTGCTGTTGTACATTGAGCAGCTCCTTCCACTGACCTGCCTACGGTGTGCCACAACTGAGCAGTCAGACAACATTTACAGCCTATCCAAAACTGATCAGCTGAAACTTTCCTCTGGAGGCTGTAACAGCTTCATTTCTGTATTGAATTTAACATACCACTGGAGAAAACACTGTAGGCTAATGGCTGTAACATCATTCTTCCATTAGGCACATATGAGTGAAAACTCAATATGAAAAGTAAATATGATAATTTTCTGTGATTTTCTTTGCTGGTGCACTGTAACTAATCTCACCAAGTGAATAGTATTTATCCAAACCCTTTAACATTTTCCAAAAATTTTGTACAAATTAAGTAATTCATTTTCATGTGGCTTACACTCCCAATTTGTTTGCCTTCAATTCCCTTTTAAGAGAAAGGGTTTAATAAAAATAATACTCACAGGTTGATACCATTTCCAAGCTGAAATGGACCGTCGGTTCTGAGATTATTAAATCTTAACTTTTAGGCAGAATAGGAAGAGAATAGTACTTTATTACCTATAAGGACCAGTTCAGGCTGCTTGATGCAGCTTGTAATTTATCTTTTAGGTCAAGTCTTCAAACAGAAATGTCCATACTGCTGCAAAAACAATTATTTAATAAATTTGAAGACATATTTTAAGAAAAAAAATTCCTTAGCTCTCAAGAAAAAGAACTATTAAGTCAGTCCAATTAGTTTTCTTCATCTTCAAAAGTCTATAAATATACACCTCTTAAAAAGTAGCGCACTAGATAGATAGGTGTCACACTACTACCTTATAGATGAGCAAGCTACATCAAAGAATTTACTTAATGCACCTGAAAGGAGAGAAGAGTGAGGCTCAGTAACAATGTTAGAAATCAGAAACCTTTTACATTGAAATTTTCCTGCAAATGCATATATCTGTTGCTGTAGCCTGTTTGT
Organism: Gymnogyps californianus; assembly: GCF_018139145.2. Taxonomy (NCBI): domain Eukaryota; kingdom Metazoa; phylum Chordata; class Aves; order Accipitriformes; family Cathartidae; genus Gymnogyps; species Gymnogyps californianus. The sequence continues at coordinate 105,341,418 of NC_059472.1, read as the reverse complement.
TATTCATTAAGGTCTGACCCATTGTCCCCTGAAGTGAATGGAAACACTTCCACTACAGTCCTAACTGGAAAGCACAGTTTGGGAAAAGTGCCTGCAGCCACGCTGAATGGGAAAAGCTGGAACAGTTCCAGCAGCAGAAGCTGTGCAGCCTGGTTGTCAAAGAAACAACCACTGATTATATCACCACCGGGCAAGTTTTCTGGGGTGGAAACAACAGGGCTATTCAAGCAGTAATTAGATGCACTTCTGCAGATATATCTAGATGAGAAGGGATAAAATGTCTAAGGTGGCAGCTTGCCAAATTGCCTTTTGGATCCTAACACTTGTTCCTATGCTTCTTCTGGAAGAAAAAGCAAGGCACTTCGGGATGGGTCTATGCAGAATACAAAGATGATCTTTAGTTTCACTATCTAGAGCAAGCATTAGAATTGTGCATTTGATTCTCATAGGAAATATAAAAAACCACAAACATTAGCAGAGTTGGCCAGTGGTAGGTAAATGTCCTTTTCTGGTCTGTAAGGCTGAACTGCACATAGTGCAAGCAAGGATGGATGGAGAAAATTAATGCCTGGCGAAGGGTCTGAGTCTCCCAAAGGGGCAAAGTATTTCAAGAAAAAGAAATATTCATACAGATCTGCTGACGATGGGTGCAATCAGCAGAGCTGCTGCAGGCCAGAGGACCACACTAACCGGTTTTTAAAGTCTACTGACCTCCCTTCTAGAACAAATCCAATTCAGCCAAAGTTTCCTGGTAGGGACACCAGCTGTAACATCTCATCTAAACACCTGGATCGCTGGCTATGGCTTCCAGCCATGTGTGGTCTTTTTATAAAGTTTTATTGGCATAAAAACTTCTAGTACTAGTGCTTTAATCTGTCCACTCTTTGCAAATTATTTATTAAACTATTCTAAAAGTTATATAAAATACTACGTCTAACTCCTTGTAGATGATGACATGATGTCAAGACTCAGCTTCTATGCATGGCTGAGTGAGTAATTATAGGAGAAAACGATCCGGCTTCATGGCCGGATGAGTAGCTCATCAAGCAAACAACAGCAATTCTCCTCCAACTGGGAACTCAGTACAGTACAAAGAAAACAAAGTTCAGATCCAGGAGAGGATTAGGAAAATATCCTCTAAAGACATTTCCATGGATTTAATAGAAAAGGAGAACAAGATGAGGCAGCCTTGAAGTGGATCTGTAAGGGTCTATTACAAAGATTAATAGAAGCTAAGTTATTTTAACCTAAAACATGCGTATGGCAGTGTAAATGTATAAAAATGAATGCAGCTTATGAGGCACTGTTGGACAGCTGCAACCGAGGATCATTTTTTCATGTGCAGCTGTATTTTCACTAAGCAGAGTAAATTCTCTCCCAGTGCAACTCCCCTTCTGTACTCCTGCTGTTTGGGTGAACAGGAACCCACGACTATCTATCTATCTAACACACTCTGGTCTGCAGTGTATGAGTACAGGCAAACTCAAAGACTTCTAAGTACTTGCCTGCAACCGGGACATTTGATAGTTTTTCATAAGGGTGTATCCGGATCACATCTTTTTCAGGTTTGGCCTTTTCAAGTTTCAGAGAGTTATTGGCGAGGTTTAAGCCCAGCTGGCAACTAAGCTCCACACGGCCGCTCGCTCACTCCTCCCCGCTCCCCCCACCCTTGGTGAGATGGGAATGAGAATCGGAAGAAAAAGGTAAAGCCTCGTGGGCTGAGATAAGGACAGTTTAATAGGACAACACAAGGAGAGAAGTAATAATGATAACAATACTAATAAAAGAATGCATAAAGCGAGTGACGCACAATGCAATTGATCACCACCCAGAACCCGATGCTCAGCCCATTCCCGAGCCATGATCCCTCCTCCCCCCAGCCAGCTCCCCCAGTTATATACTGGGCATAATATCATATGGTATCAAATATCCCCTTGGCTAGTTCAGGTCAGCTGTCCTGGCTGTGCCCTCTCCCAGCTTCTTGTGAAAATTAACTCTATCCCAGCCGAACCCAGGACCCTTACGAAATGGCTTCCACAACCATTGTCAGCAACGATAGGAGCAAATACTGCTAAGTAGTAAGATTGTTTCAGTTTCTGACAGAGTTCATATTTTTAAATAAGCCTTGCAATAAGATTTGATCAGAATGAATTCTGCGACAGTTCAAAGTGTGGGATTTAAGTGACATTGATCATTCTGATTATCAAATCTGATTATCTTCTGTGCTTGATCATGGACTTGCAATATCTGCATAAGCATTCTCTTTTGAAAAGTTCAGTAAGAAACGTTATGTCGTAACTGCACTGTTTTTCTCCCTAAATTTAATCACAGATTCTACAGACATCTTCCATAAGAAAGCCATAAAAATTGTAGGGATGTGGCTCAGGCTACAGTGGTCTGCCAGAGTTTTTTAGGTGCGACACAGCTGGAGAAGCTCAGCTTGTGTGTCTACGTTTACACGCTGAAGCCATCTTCACAGATGAAAGGAGTCAGTGACAGTAATTACAATGTTGAGAGCTCACTGTTGAATTACTCACTCCCTATTTCGTTTGAGAAAAGCAACAAAAATAAGGCAGATGTTGGATTCTTCACAGAACATTTCTCTACTTTCCACAAGTTTGCTACACAGGGCAGAGGTAGTGAAGAAAAGAGTCTATGCTAGCCACAAGCAATTTTTTACATTTGTAAACTCCATACTTAATACAAATCAGCTCATGATATCAAAGTACTTACTCTGACCCATGTAGATAGCAACTACAAACATTAGCAGGGAGCAATCCAACCTAAAAAGCCTTTGAGTAAATACCAGCTTTTCAAATTTCCCACAGATTGCTGTAATTGCTGGCATATTTAGATGCCAGCATTGTAAACTCACTAGAACTGATAAAAGAAAGAAGCTGTATGCAAGCATACACTTCAGACTGGAAACTTTGAGTAAGAAGAGCACGGGAGTTCAAAGAAGTGGTTATAAAGGCCTGCTTGCACGATTGGGAGCGGGCATTGCAGTTTCTTCATTTCAGCATCAATGTACTAAGAAGGTCTTCTATTTCTCTTCATAATCCAAATGTCTTATTTCTGGATGTTCTCATGGCAAAGAAATAAAGACAAAAACAAAAAACAAACAAGCAAACAAAAAAACCCCAAAAACCCAACAAACCATGCCACAAAATCCTTAGGGGACAAAGCAAAAACACTTATCTAGGGAACACCCATTAACAGCAGACTTGACTTCATTTCATCTAAGCCTTAGAACCCTTTAGTTTCAGTCCTCCAGTGTTGAAAAAAACATCATGTTTTTTCAATTTTAACTACACATGAAATATGCAAGTTCATAATTGGCCTCTAATTGCACAACAGAATACAATTTTCCTCCGAATGCTATGAGGCATTTCAGAATGATATCAAGCACAAATTCTGCTAGAAATTCACTTACAAGGTGTTATTTATTAAACAACCTGTCCTGGTTTCGGCTAGGACAGAGTTAATTTTCTTCCTAGTAGCTGGTATAGTGCTGGGTGGGGGGGCAGTGAGCGAGCGGCTGCGTGGTGCTTAGCTGCCAGCTGGGGTTAAACCACGACACAACCGTAAAATGCATTCCAAAATGAGCTATACTAACATCTTTAAGGAAACAAATGTCTGTATGTCAGGGTGTGCTGGCAAAGAATCAGACACAGTCCACGGTAGAGGCTAGTGATACAGCAGGAAAGAGCGTTATCCTGCCTCACTCACAATTCTTCATATTTCCCTCTGGGAACTTCTAGGTTTGACCGTGAGCAGCTGGAAGGAGGTGCAGTGAGCTAGCAGAGGGGCCATGGTGGGGGTGTGGGGGTACAACTCCCAGGAGAGGGGCACCAAGAGCTCAGGGTCCTCCCCAGTAGCTTTCTAGACCCATTCATACACTCTTCGTTGCCCACATCCACCAAAACAACCTCCATCATTTCCTGCATTTTAGAAACTAAGTGGCATCATTCAGTTTAAACACAATGGCTTCAATTTTAGAATACAACAAAGCTGAACGACTTACGCTATTCAAAAGGATCATCTCCTCCAAGGACAGACAGACACAACATGCCCCCTGTTTTCTGTGGAACAAGAAGTGTACGTATCACTGTGCAATTACTCTGTGTAATCTTAACTAGCTGAACAGCACCCAGAAAAGTCCAATTTAAGAGAATTACAGTTCTACATTCCCAACTAGGTCTCAGGCACTGTACAATTGTGCCATCTGCTGGGCTGAAATTTTTAGCTATCAGCAAAAACTTTTGAGGAACCTGGGCAATATTTTGGAAAGCATACTGCAGTCCTGGCAACTGAATTTTTACAACTACTTTTTTTTTTTTTTTTTCAGTTGTGTCATGAGAAAAAGGATCACCAGGTGGCACTGCCACTGCTGGAAATGGAGATGAAAGGGTGACAGTGCTGGTACCTAAGGGACCTGCAGTCAGCCAGCCTGACCCCGCTGCCAAGCCTTTCTTCATGGCTGGTTAATTCCAAAGGCTAAGAGGGGGCCTCTAAACAACTATCAGTGGCCTTAAAACACCTAAGTACAATTCCAAGTACAGCCAAGTACAAATAGTAAATTAAAGGCAAAAAATTTCACAAGAAAGAGTTCAGTTTCCACCTCAACCATCCTCTTCCTACTGCATTCTCTCAGCAATAATAAAGGCAGATGCTCCTGAGGAAATGAGTTGGAATAAACCTGGGCACAGGAGTAATTCAATGGCCATTGGGACTGTCAAGGGCTCTGAAGTTAAGGTTTGGTTTTGGCTCTGTCATTACCTTGCATGGCCAGACTCCTTAAATTTTCCAGGCTTTCATTTTCCTCCATTTCAGTGTATATAAAAATATAATACAGTGCACATATAGGTATATATAAAAAAATACAACAGAATTAGTCCATGCATGATAACTTTGATTCTGGAAGTCTTTGGTTAGCGTTTTGGTTACATAAGGAAAACCAAACTCTATATACAAGTTAGGCAAAATGACCTCCACTCTCCTCACAAATCTAATTAAATGCTGCCAACCTTTTCCCCACATTTAGAAATCATCACATCAGTCAGCAAGAAACCAGTGGGACGTAACAGCACCCATTGTCTTTCCATTCTCCTGAACCACCTGGCCATTGTCCCCACCACCCAGACTCTCCACTGCTATTGCTCAGATAGGATAAATTCTAATGAAAAGGAAGAAGCAACTATGTAAAAATTGACAAACTGAGCTGGACTATCAGATACCTGATATGTTCTTCTTGTCTGTAAGAATGCAGGAAAACAAATTAATCATGTCTTCTAAGGCCTCTTCTTTATAAAAAAAGTTTTATGTCTATGATGTCACATGTCCCCAAAAAGTAGCTCCTCTCTGTACCCACCCCTTTTCTACCACCAAGCTGTCCAAGTTGTAACAAAAATTCTCCATTACTCTGGATAACTTACAGCTGTCACAGAAAAGCTGTATTGTCAGTCTCACACTGTTAAGCACTGATGAGCATGCCACTGATGGAGTACCTAAAGTACAATCAGCTGCTGATTGCAGCAAGGAAAACCTTCAGTCTAAGTGTAGTTTTGAATGAGGCATTGGAATCCATAGAATCTGCCCACAGCAGAAATAAGTACCATATGCACAGCCTAGTAAACTTAACAGGTAAACATGCAGACATACATATATATATAGATAGATAGATTTAATACTATTATGTGCGTATAAGATTACTGATGTGGCAGCAAAATAATATACTAAAATGGATTCTCTTTGGCATTGTGAAATTTATATAAAAGATATATACACATACACATGAACATATAAATAAGACATATGTTAATGTATATGCACATGTATTAAAGGTGTTCAGACCCCTTTCCATGATATATTCAAGCAAGTCATCAGTTAAGCCAATAAAATTTATCTCTATACCTTACCACAAATGCTCTCTATAGGGTTATGTGCATCCCTCATGCAGGGAACCTCTACTTTAAATCGACAGTAAGAGATAGCAAGAATGGCAACAAAGATGCCTGTAGTGTGGCTTCAAATAGCTGACAATCAGACAAGTAGAGATAAGCAGATTTGGTTACAGCAAATAAAAGCAATCTATTTCCTGGTTTATATACATGTCAGCTTTCTTGCTCCACAATAAGAGCATCACAGAGGAGATTATTGCAAAGCTACTACGGCATTTAAGCTCACACCTTTGCCTAGGCCAATTTAACCCTCCACTGGAGGAGACTCCAAGACAGATGCAAGTGGGCTTTACAGTTTTAGAACATGAAATCATAGAACAGCCCAGGTTGGAAGGGACCTTGAAAGACCATCTGGTCCAACCTTTCATGGAAAAGGGAGCTTAGATGAGATTATCTAGCACCCTGTCCAACCCATCTTGAAACTCTCTACCACATCCCTGGGAAGGTTGTTCCAGTTTACTCCCTTTCTAGATAGGAATAAGAAAAAAAGTTAAAAAAAAAAAAAAAAAAGGCATGTGTCTATACCAGCCTGCTGATGCCTAAAGCATAGCCATCTCATCCACTGCCATAGCAATGCTACAGCCCTAGCGTTGGGGTTCACATTATGCTACAAGCAATCTCCTGACACAAACAGGAATCACACAGTCTTGTGAGCATCTTCTGATCATGGAAAACCCCCAAAGCACTAAAACTTTTCCTTCTTTCCAAACTGCATATCATTCAAAAGCAATTTTCTCCCCAGTTCGCACAGCATCCTGAGTGCCATAACAAGATAATGCAGGCTGCTTAGGATAAGGGGGAAAAAAAAAAAAAAAAAAAATATTAATTCCTTCCTTTGCTCCCTTCCCTTTTCTTGCTGGAGATTTGTTACTTATTAGCAACCTCTTGCTAAATAGTTTTTTGTAATACCCAATTTCACTGTGTGTCTAGCATTTAAAAATTGTTATCAAGATTCAAATACTGATTAGTCTAAAAAAATTCATTACAGAATACCTTTAGATATGTTTTATGTATATGCTATTGCTGGATCATGTAGTCCTCATACTTAGAGGCTTTTCACTGAAAATTAGAAGGCTATAACCTTTCTTTTGAACAAGAAAGCAAAGTAAGCTACTAACGTGATCCCAGGTCTTGAAGCCTTAAAAAAAAAACAACCAAAAAATGATAGCCAGCTCTTCAGAAAACTCCAAGAGGCTCAGCAGTACTGATGCTTCACTGTGAAGAAACGTGAGTTTTCAGTGGTGTAACAGCATCTGTATCATTTACCTGTGACAAACAGAATCCAGCCCATTCTGACAGTACATAGGTGGCAAAGTACTTTACAAGACAGATTGGCTGTTTCACTAGCACTTAGGGTTTTGGAGGAGTGGCAAGGGGGGAGGGTTAAGTTCTTTTTTTGTTGGTGAGTTACGCTATGAAAAATAAAACAGCTTACTGGATAGTGAAGACGATAGCTGTTGCATTTAAACTACAGTAACTCCTGAAGTGTACTACAACTCAATAACCAGCTACATGCTATATGATACATTCACCAGCAGATGGAAGTGAAGTTCATCTTTTGGATCATTGCTTCCCCTGAAATTCAAAGAGAGTTCAAAGGTCTTTTATGCTGTTCTGGCAAAGTGGAGAGAAAAAGGAGATTCTTCCCATCATCATGTGAAATGCCGCCAAGGAGAAAATTTTACTTCAACAAAAATGTGTACAAATATGAACTGTGAGGTCATCAAAACACTTCGAGCTCACAATTGTTATGAGGAACAATAAGGCAATACTTAATCCTGATAAGGCAAAATCTGATCATGTTCCAGTTTCTTATTTGCATATTTCATGTACATATGGGAATAGAGTAAAATATTTCAGTTGGAAAGGACCTATAATGATCACCTAGTCCAACTGCCTGACCACTTCAGGGCTGACCAAAAGCTAAAGCATGTTATTAAGGGCATTGGCCAAATGCCTCTTAAACACTGACAGGCATGGGGCATCAACCACCTCTCTAGGAAGCCTGTTCCAGGGTTTGACCATCCTCTCAGTAAAGAAATGCTTCCTAATGTCCAGTCTGAACCTCCCCTGATGGACACAGCTTTGAGCCATTCCCACGCGTCCTGGCACTGGGTACCAGGGAGAAGAGATCAGCACCTCCCTCTCCACTTCCCCTCCTCAGGAAGCTGGAGAGAGCAAAGAAGACGCCCCTCAACCTCCTTCTCTCCAAACTAGACAAGACCAAAGCCCTTAGAGCTGCTCCTCACAGGACATGCCTTCCAGCCCTTTCACCAGCTTTGGTGCCCTCCTCTGGACACATTCAAGGACCTGAACATCCTTCTCAAACTGTGGGGCCCAGAACTGCACACAATACTCAAGGTGAGGCCGCACCAGTGCTAAATACAGTGGGATAATCGCCTCTCTTGAGCGGCTGGTTACGCTGCGTTCGATGAACCCCAGGATGCGGTTTGCCCTCTTGGCTGCCAGGGCACACTGCTGATTCCTGTTGAGCCTGCTGTCAACCAGCACCCCCAGACCCCTTTCTGCAGGGCTGCTCTCCAGCCACTCCTCTCCCAGTTTAGACTTGTGCCCGGTGTTGCTCCTTCCCAGGTGCAGAATCCGGCGTTTGGACTTGTTAAATTTCATCCCAGTAATCATTGCCCAATGCTCCAATCTATCTACATCCCTCTGCAAGGCCTCTTGTCCCTCAAGAGAGTCAACAGCACCTCCCAGTTTAGTATCATCAGCAAACTTGCTAAGGGCGCATCCAATGCCTGCATCCAGAT